>NC_139917.1:28155043-28167543 GCF_963514095.1 Eutrigla gurnardus | reverse complement strand
GAGGTGTGGCAGGCCGGTTTCCCTGTGCTTCATCCACGGTTAGATGTTGCAGGATGGGAGGTGTGGCAGGCAGGTTTCCCTGTGCTTCATCCACGGTTAGATGTTGCAGGATGGGAGGTGTGGCAGGCCGGTTTCCCTGTGCTTCATCCACGGTTAGATGTTGCAGGATGGGAGGTGTGGCAGGCCGGTTTCCCTGTGCTTCATCCACGGTTAGATGTTGCAGGATGGGAGGTGTGGCAGGTTTCCCTCTGCTTCATCCACGGTTAGATGTTGCAGGATGGGAGGTGTGGCAGGTTTCCCTGTGCTTCATCCACGGTTAGATGTTGCAGGATGGGAGGTGTGGCAGGTTTCCCTGTGCTTCATCCACGGTTAGATGTTGCAGGATGGGAGGTGTGGCAGGCCGGATGTGAGCGGAGAGCTTTGATCAGGAGTTTAACTCCTGGCTTTTCAAGCTGGCAGCTGCTTTCATTGACTAGTGAGTGTCAGATTCCCTGCAAGAACAAAGCGGCTCTCACTGAAGCCCGGATAATGCCCCCCCGACCTCTCTTCCTGCTCAGACAGCCAATCACATCGAGCTCCTTCCTTGCCTGCTCCAATCATGGTTTCCACAAACCCTGACAGACAGCTGTCTGTGGGGAGGCGACAGGTGACTGACTGATCCTGACGTGCTGATTGGCACATGTGAGACCAGGAGCGGCGTCGCCTCCACCGTCTCACACACACACACACACACACACACACACACACACACACACACACACACACACACACGTTGTGTGGAAGACAGCGATAGTGTAGTGACAGCTCCAGCTTATTCTTAAACACACAAAAGGTTGTCGGGGAGAATCCACATGAACGTTCTGTTGTGCTCGATTGCAGGTGAAGGAAAACAAATGTGCCCAATTAATACACAGTAATTATACTGTCAATGGGCATTTTCCAATTAGCCTCTTAGTGATTGACCATTGTGCAGTTCTCTTTAGAGATTAGCAGAAGCAAAATGTTTCCAAAATACTTCCTCTGGTTTTTATGAATGTCAGTATAATGTGTGTCTATGTGTGCGTGCAGAAACACATGTGTGTGCACTTGAAATCTAGTTGAAATGTCAATGTTTAATTTGTTGGACTTGAATTGAACAATGTGCATTAACCTGCTTTGGTACATAACAGCATATGATGTGTGTGTGTGTGTGTGTTCGGGAGTTTAGTTGTGAATGCATGATGTCACAGGAGTGCCGCTCCATGGAATCGGGGTAATAAATGGGGCAGAAGGAGGAGTGGCAGATGAAGGGGTGATATGGTGGAGGGAGACCCAAGGGGGTGGAGTTAGGGGGAGGGGGGGGTGTAATCAGGTGGAGGAGACTGTGATCAGTGACATTTAGGAGGTGGGCCACACTGCAGGGCACATAATGCTACGACGAACACACACACACACACAGCTGTCAGCTCAGATCTCCTGATGAGCAGACAGGCGGACATGAGGAGGGAGGAGGTGAAATAAATCCCCCCCACCTCCTCTCTCTCTGAACAAAGTTGTGTACACAAGCCACAGTGAAAACAAACTCCTGGATACTTTTGAATGACACACACACACACACACACACACACACACACACACACACACACACACACACACACACACACACACACACAATATAATTATTCCTCTGTTTTACTCCATGCATATTATTTTTATCCCCCAGGATCCCCCTCCCTCTGCCGCTGCTTTACATCTCATCATTAAAAACAGTTATTCTGCAGGTAGAAAACAAACACACACACACACACACACACACACACACACACACACACACACACACACACACACACACACACACACACACACACACACACACACACACACACACACACACACACACTATCAATCAGTCAGTTTGCAGTTGGACAGATTATGAACAAGGACAACAGAGGAGAGGCGTGCGTGCCACAACGCGGTACATTACCAGTTTGTTCCTGAACCTGTCGTACACCATCACAACGCCACCTTCACATTACAGCCACAGGGCTCTCACACACACACACACACACACACACACACACACACACACACACACACACACACACACACACACACACACACACACACACACACACACACACACACACACACACACACACACTCAACCCAGATCCACACTAGTACGGAGGGATTTCACAAACACAGTCTTGCATTCAGACATGTGATAGTGTGATGACATGACTCCAGGGTCCATCTCACTGCTTGCACTACATGCATGTAGGCCAAACACACACACACACGCACACGCACACGCACACACACACACACATGCCGTGGAGGAACGACCTCTAACATTGTTATTTAACATTTGGTGTTTTATTATGAATAATTGAATTTCAATTCTCCACAAAAGAAAACAAACAACATATGTGTACACTGTCAAGCATACTTAAAAAAAAAAAAGAAAACCGGTCTCGGCAGGTCAGGTCAGACAAATCTGAAATTGGACAAGAGAATTGCCTCTCTAATGCAAACAGAATGAGAAAGTAATGTGTGGTCTTCTAGAGTCTATGTGGACCTCAGAGAGAAATACTACAGTATCACGTATTATCCCTAAATCTCCTCTCCAGTCTCCAAACCCTTCTCGTTCACTCCCCCGTTTGGCTAAATGTGTGTGCCGGTCCCTCTCTGAAGCTAGCTGCCCTCCTGTGTGCTAGACCCGGGACCCCGTCCACACAGCTGCCTGCTCGCCATCATCCCCCCCGACAGCTCCTCCGACAGCTCCTCCGTCCTGACCTTGGGCACCGCGGGCTACGTGGTTTTCAGGTGATTGACGAATCGTATCCTTTCATTCATTATTGAAGGCGAAGATCAAAACCGCGGCACCTGGGATATCACCGTGACAGCGCCGGCAGACCAGACAGGTAAAGAGGAGCGGCGGCAGCATGAGGACGTGGCGGAGGAGGAAGGTCATCCGCACAAATAAGTGCAGGTGAGAAGTGAGGGTGAGGAGGGGGAGGCCTGCAGGGAGCAGGAAGGCCGGGGACGAGAGGTGGAGCATCCTAAACAGCAGCATCACTCCTTCAGGTCACTCCAGTTCTCCGCTCACAAAGGCATCGCACATCCCACAATATTATCCTAGTGGATAAGTGAGACTAGCAGTAGAAAAAAATCCCTCAATAATCCTGAGAATAACAACCAGGCTTTTATTATATTTGCTATGAAGGAATTTGCATATATTTTGTTCCTTTATGGGTATTTTATATTTGCTCTGCAACAAAAAAATCTGATCTTATCATGAATTGTGTGTCAGGCAACTTACAATGCATACTGTCAGGTGGCTTCACACCTCTACTTTAACGCACACACACACACACACACACATATATATATATATATATACACACATACATACTAGGGGTGAGTATTGGTAAGAACCTCACGCTACAATACGTATCACGATACTTTGGTCACGATACGATACGCAATATCACGATATTGCGATATAAATAAAGATGAAAACACAAGTACCCGTATTTGTACATCAGATGATATTGATCAGAGGACAAATTGAGTCCAAACTATTTCATTCAAAACAGCCTCTCCATTTGATTAATTCCCATGAAATTCACTGGAATAAATATTGAAAATAAAAGGATAAAGTACTGCATTCACAATGCGTATAAATATGAATATTATTTTAAAAATCGATCTTTGGAGTTGAAAAATCGATATTGTATTGGGCGGCAAAGTATCGCGATATATTGCCGTATTGATATTTTTACCCACCCCTAATATATACACATCCAAACCATGTGGATAGACGAGCGTAACATTACCAGGATGAATCTGAAGACTGGAATCAACCCCACGGGGGAAACACTGACATCAGGCCTGTTGATGAGTAATTTATCCTGCACACATTCATACCGGTGCCTCGGAACAAATATTCAGCCGAGAACCAGAAGCACATTTCCTGGTCCATGCTACTCTGAACCTTGTCCCACAGTCTTCACTCTTTCATGTTCCTCCGAGTCCTTTATGAAAAGTGCCTTCATCAGTCTCCAACATCCTCGCCCCGTGTTCACCTCTATTCTCTTTTCATGTCCACCATGTAGCATTGATTTGGAGTCAGACTGCGTCATAGTTCTCTATTCAAAAGGAGTGCTTGTTATTTCCACAGGCTATGCCATTTCCTAGTAACCTGCGTGGACACTTTAATATCCGGGGTAGAAAACTTGTTCTGAACAACCCAGCCAGATCTGACAATACAAATTACGTTTCTAAATCATGAGAAAGGCAGGGTTCATTCTGCTCTATGGGGCCGATCATGTGAACAAAGGGTTTACCATCAGGGCTTTGAGCCGCCTAAAACCCCCACATCCTCAACGTCCGACTCTGCAATTAGGTAAGAAGTAGTTCCGTCTTTTCACATTTTTACAGCAATTATTTTCCCACATCTGTGTTTCAAAAAGAAATCTGGGATTTTACTTTAACTCCCAACCTGCGTCTCTCGCTGCGTTCACTCTCATTGTCCCAGTGCCCTTTCCTCCTGTGTGTGTGTGTGTGAGAGTGTGTGTGTGTGTGTGTTTGTGTGCGTGAGTCCATATGCTCGGTGAACGCAAGTATGTGTGCAAAAATGTGGATGTTTACTTCCTCCTTTCCACGGCGACAACATCTGCCACCAACCACAACACACACCGCGTCTTCGCCGCGTCCCTCGCCATCTCCCCCCCCTCCCCTCCCTCCCCCCCAGACAAGGGCAGCTCAGTGACACGCCATTTGAAGGGCAGACTCCGTCACGGCAAACGTTCCTCTTACAGACTCAAATTAATTCAATAAGACTGACAAACGTCCTTGCCGTTATACAACCTGAGTTTATTTTGCTGAGCGTTTACTTACTTCCTCGTTCATGCACAGTTGTCAGAGCTTCTGCACCAATATCGGGTCAGACAGAGGGTCAGACACATACCTACCCCTGCACAGATGCTTCCAGTAATAGCAAACAACTGATGATGACTAAGGCAGCACAGCCAGAGACGTGTTTGAGGTAAACATGCTGATTGTTTGCCGAATAAGTCACTAGTTGAGCTTTTTCCATTCCTCAGCGTGACGGTGAGCTGATGGTATTTTTAGATTTTCTTTTGGGTGAAAATTCGTGAGACGTTTGCGAGGGTGGTTTAAAGAGATGGTTGTTGAAAATATCTTTAATTATCTTGCTGTCACAAACAACCCTTTGAGGCAAAACCTGAGTTGAGCTTGTTTGCAGGTGTGTTTTTCTCATATTCGCCAAAAAGTCATTAATAGCAGGAGTCGTCCCAGTTTAACAAGCAGGGTGGTGGGCGAGTCAGGCATTACTTTCTTTAGTTTCTTTCCCCATCAACTAAGGATGATGCATGACTGAAGTTCCTTTAACAGCGGGCAGACACCACATGCCTCTCACCACCTGCAGGTTTTCCACTGATATCTGGTAGAAAACTGCAGGCCATTGCGCTAATATTCACTACCAGAGCGATCCACACAAACATGCACGAGTAAACTCCAGTGGGGAATCTAAGCTTTCAGGGCTAACTGAACATATTCTTGGCCCGGGCAAAACAACGAGAACAACATTTCAAAAGCGTCCTCACAGACAGACTGACAAGGAAAACAGTCATCGGCACATAATGCAAAGAGACAGGACAACTCATTCAAACTTTGCATAACCTGCGTTCATGTCAGGATGGATCCAGAAACACACCGTGAATCTGTCTTTATGAGTGACTGAATCACTGGACTAAAATAGAGCATTACTCAATGACCTGTTTTCTTGTCCATCTCCAAAACGTGTTAAAGTGCTCCTCATTTTTAGGACAACGGACGATGCTTCTATTCCATCCGGAAAATTGCACCATGGGGAAAATGAAGTACTTTAATGTGATTATTGTGTTTTAATGAGTCCAATACATCTATACACGTATACAGCTGTCTCAGATAAATACATCCAGAACACGCAGAGGACGGGGTCTCGCAGGGAAATGTTCACCAGAGAGAACGCTGTAGTTAGGAGCAGAAACCTTGGAGACGGAAAATTAGAATTACAAAAGCTTTCCCTGTGGCGAACAGCATACCCCCCCCCCCCCCCCCCCATTCTCAAGCACATTATGGGTGAGGGACAAGAGAGGGTGAAAGAGAGAAGAGATGTTTGAAAACTTCAAAGTAAGTCAGGAATTCAAAGTTCAGAGTTTCATCTCCTTGAGTCTTCTTACAATTTGTAAGTCAATGTGGGGAGTGTGTGTGTGTGTGTGTGTGTGTGTGTGTGTGTGTGTGTGTGTGCGTGCCCACATATCTATTCATGTGAGTGTGCTGCAGAAAAGACCAAAGCAGTGGTGTAGAGGTGTAGATCACGACGCAGGTATCTTGCCGTCCATACGAGCTGGAGTGAAAATGTGCTAGTTAGATACTAAAAGTGGAAAAGAGATGCAGAGAGACGGAGTCATTGGTATTCCTCGCCGTTAATAGTCCAACTAGATATATATAAAACATGTTTTTAAAAAGACGAGTGAGTTCAGGTGAGCACACTCCCCCCCTCCCTCCATCGAATGCCCCTTCGCTTCCATTCCTCCCCCTCTTACAGCCAGCGCCCTCCCTCTCCTCCTCCCTCCTCCTCGCTGCACCTCCCCGTCATCTCCATCTCACCCCGTGTCTCTCCTCATTCTCTCTCTCTCATGCTGTCATTTAGCTGTGCGGGCCGATGATTAAGCGCTCCATCATGCCCCCCTTCCCACGCAGTCAGCACTTTTATTCCTTCACTCCTTCATTTCAATCTTGATTCCTTTCCTTTTTATTATTTATATCTGCCTTTATGGTCATGACAAGGGGAGGGGTGGGATGTGAAGTACGGTGCATGCACAGCTGCAGCAGTATCAACAAGTGAAGACACACAGATCCACGGCTAATCCGTCTCGTCTTTCAGCCACACCAGACAAATTGGTGAGGGTCAGGACCTGCTTTCCCTTTTAGTCTGCTGATGAGATAAACAAGCGTTCCGTCTTCCTCTCCCTCGCTCTACGGGTAATGTCACATGACTGTATTAAACGTGACACTCTCCTTAATCCACATTCAGTCAGCCACTGCATCTCCCGAACGCAAGCCCGCACCGATCCAGGTATACGGACCTGAGGCGGGAGGCTCATGAATAGCTAATGGAAAGACACAACGACGCTCTGATTCACAGAAAATGGCCTTCACGCCATCAGGTGCACTGCTTGCTGCCGGGTCGGGGGGGGGACAGGGGGGAGATTGATCGAACATAAAGGGTGAGAGGGGAAAGCGATATGTGTCTGGGCGAGAGAGTAATTGAGTGAGAGTGTGTGTGTGGACAAGAAGCAATGCGTGCGAGTGTAAACGAAAGAGAAAGAAGAGGAATGGAACGTATTATGTGAAGTTATTGGAAAGCAAAAGAAAAAGTCATTTCACACAAACAGCCCGTCTGCCAGTGTGTCTGAAAGGCTTATCGGCACGCATGATTACTGACGTTGATAAAGCAACACATACAACGGTGGTGTCTGCGCTAACACACACACACACACACGGCATGCAGTTTGCTGGTTTATACGATAAAACAACGGCGTTCATCGAGGGAAGGGAGGGGCCTGAGACATTGTGGCCATAAAAAGTGACGTTTGAGTTCAACATGGAAGTGGTTTTCTCTGCGGAGGCCCGGACCTCAGCCTGTATTTTATAACTTTGGGATGTTTCTGGACATCAAAACGGAAATCCGCCATCCACAGCTGAGATCCAGGAAGTGGGACGGATTTGGGGTTGAGTCATATTTGAACGTCGTGTTTACGAAACGAATCCTACTCATTGGACCTTTGAGTACAAATACTAAAGCATTAGCATCAAAACATAATTAAAGTATTAAAAGTAAAATAACTCATTAAGAAGAATGGCCCATATATATTATGTCACCGGATTACAACTATGTATTCATCACTGTGATGTTGCAGCTAGTGGAGCTAATTTCAACTGCTTTACATACCTCCGAGTAGCTTGATCGATAACAATATGTCATCGTTTATGAGTTTATGATTTATATCTAGATATTAACTCAAATCTGATTAATGCAGTGGATGAAATAGTACAATACTACCTTCCGAATTGTAGTGCAAAAAGTAAAGTACAAGCACCTCAAAATTGCACTGAGCTAGCACATTGAAGGTAGGAAATGTACTGTCTGCGTGGTGTTTAGCATCGTTTCGGCTTCACTCCAGGGAACTTCACAGAACACCTTATGATGGGAGGACAGAAATGTCCGAAACATTTCAATGCTTTGGTCTTTGGCATATTGACACCTCCAGGCTGGCGAGCCAGGCACAGCTGGCGAAGAGAGGAACTCCTCCAATGAGTGTTCATGACTAAAGAAATGCACGAGCAGGTTATGACAGCCAAAACGCACAGAAACGAGAGCAACGACGAAGAGCGACACTCACTTTGTCAAACAGTGACGCTGACAAATCAAGACATAAAAAGGAAATGGTCTTTCTTATTTTAAAAAGGCCTGTAGTATATTAAATTAATCAGCATCATAAGGGTTATGGGCGGGAATAAACTGTTTATTCAAGGGAGAGAGCAAAACAAACACAAATACTGCAACAACCGCTATCGTGACTGGGGGCCTCTTTGCATACAAACTCCAAAAATATCACTTTGATAAAGTGGAGGTCTAATTAATCAAGTTGATCAGCAGGGGGGTCTGGCAGCTCGCCCTCCCTGCTCTGCAGTCTCCCTGGCTGGGGCTCTGCAGCAGCAGTCTCCTCGCCGCCTATTGGCTCAGGAGGGGGTTTTCTTTTGCATATTAAAACGGCTCGACAACACCTGAAGCAAAGAATGTGAACACTGGAAATGTTCCTCTTAATGATACGAGTTAAATACTTTTAGCCTCCTGGGACCCAACAGGCTTTAAGTGAAAGTCCAGCTTCCATACAAGAAACGGCTCAAGTTCACAAACCATTTGACACAAATTATGCAAATTTGGCCTTGAATAAAAATCAAACATCTTAGCGAAAGCACATCATTTAGGAAAATATTAAAAGGTTTTTTTTAACATAGCAGTTATGACCAGTCTTAACAAGTTGTCTTCGGGCAAATTCCTAATTTATGTAGAAATATTCCCTCACCAGCATGGTATTCTGTGTGCTGATGAAATATAACATAACTAAGACACTATACTGAACATCTGAATGTTTACACCTGGTTTTTAAAGCTTGTCTCACAAGCATTATGATTTCATAATAGCCAAATCTGAAACCATTGCATGAGCGTCTATGGAGAACAGCGGATGTTACGGGCGGGACTTAAAAAAACTGATGGGATGAATATTCAATGAATATTGTGTATGATATATTGAGACGGTACATAAGCACAGGAGTCAGAGGGAAGTTTATCCCAGAAAGAACACATTAAGTCACTTTGATCGCACTCCAAGGACAAAGAAACCACCTTTACTGTGCTGATGTGAAATGCATGCCACTCTAATATCCCATCATGCAGAGTGTCATTCCTCCTTAACGTGCACACCTTTAAACAATCTAAAACAAACCGTTCCATAACAACATTATTGTTTATAGTAGACTGATGAAACACAAAGATCTTTAACTCTTCACAACCTGCTGGTTTGACTATGTTTGCACCGTTAAAGGTGCATGCTCTTATGTTGTGGTATTTTGGATTGTGATGGACAGTAGAGCAGTATTTAATATATACTCGCTGTACGGTGTAAAAGTCAAACTTAGCATAAGAGAGTGTGCACATAACAGGAGTAGAATACAGACAGCACAATAGAGGAGGAAGTCAGGCTAAAATCAATTAAATGCTAATTAGAGGTGAGTCTTCAGCAGTGATTTAAATGTTCTATGTTCCGGGGAGTGTCAAAGTGAATAGTGATAAAAATACTTTGGATATAAAGTATAAGGAACATAACAATCTCTGTGTCAGGGCTCCAGACTAGACCCACTCCCTGTGCCTTATGGTGCAGCAATAACACCCTTGTTGTAGCTTTTCTGTACAGTTCCCATATCGACTTCATGTAAATGACTATAAACAGGACATTTGTTTTTTTAAATAAATGTTTTGTTTTATTTAAATCTCTACGACCGACCGGAGCCTGATTTCTTTTTCACACAAACATTCAGCGAAGAAGAGACCGGTGTCTGATCCGATCAGAGACGAAGTCCCGCCCCTTCTCTGCCTCTGATTGGCTCAGACTGTGGTATTTCTTCCTCTCTGTGTGCTGGTGTGAAAAAGAACATTACGCTTCACACATAAACAGACCAGCTGAATGTTAGGAGCACAGGTGCGACCGAGGAAAAGATTTAGTCGCACTTCACTGATTTTCGTCGCATGTCCTTCCAACATAGCGGCACTCTGGAGCCAACTGTTCATGGCTGCAACCTTCTGTCTCATAAGTAAAACGCGGCCCATTCGAGATGTAACATTCATGGCCATGTCATGCAATTTTCCTGAAAATAATACGAGTAATGCTGGTAACATTCAGCAAACTTCCATATTTCCTGGGACTGGATTTTAGCGGGTGGTGACATATACAGCAGGGATGCTGCAACCCCTCTTGTTCTGTGTGGGTGCTACAGGTAACGCTATGGCGACAGGCACACCATTTTTTCCTGCCATCCACTATTCATTCACACACACACGGGGCTGCAAGAGGATGTGTCAAAAAGAGACAGGTTGCTGTTCTCCAGTTTGAAGGGTGTGAAACTCACATTTATCCAGTTCAATTCATGGAACCAGTGTACTGCCCACTTAGCAACACAGCTAATGCATGCTGTTTGCTTATTTGAACTCACATTTAGACCCCATTTAGCCCCCGGGACTAACATTCACTCCATTACTGGATATGTTAATGCGTGAGTGTAAATGCAGAATGTGATGCAATCAGGCTGCTTTCGGATTCACCCGAGGGTGTTTGAGCAGATCCCAACTAGACAGAAACTTATCATCAGGTTTAGTGACCAAAATCATCACGGTTATCATTATTATAAAGTTATTGCAAAACTGTGCTGAAAATGTTGATGTCTGAGATATGTTGTCAGAAATGTAAATCATTAATTATGTTTTCTTTAATATATAATCACCTCGAAATAAGGATTTTTAGGAGAATTACCTTAGAATGAGCAGATATTTAGCAACGTTTGTCAATTTGTTATAGTCATAACATAGAAATAAAACTCTATTAAGTTATTTAACATTGTGACAGTGTAAAAGGGCTTGGAAAAATATGATACAAGCATATGATGCCATTCCCATGCTCACTTATATGTATATTTTTGAGTTGATACCATTTGTTCCACAGCTTTGGAGGTAAATTTAACATCATGAGGCTTTGATTGTTTTAGTGCTTCCAACAGGTCATTTCATACAGTTACGTCAAGATTGGGAAATAAAATGGTCTAATTATGGGGGCTAACATGATCAAACATGAATACAATCGGGGTCATTTTTATCCACAAGAGTTTCACCTTTTCAGTCACACCCACTTTATGCAATTCCAAGACTCTTCAGGGACGTTATAATAGGTCAAAATAATACATTTATACTGCAAAGCACTGCATGGGATTAGCATAAAGAGGGCATGCCTGCAAAGGAGAGCCTCGTGGGGAACCAGAGAACACATTTTCATTCACATATCTTGAGGTAAAGGGACCCCTTAAAAAAATCGCCATGCCAGTTTTGACTTGGATGGATGACTACCAATGGATGCATGAGGTCGTCTAGTTTCACTCCGGTCTGAGGCTGCTCTGTCTCTCAAAGAGGCCGGCGATCCAGCAGGTCTCAGTGTTAGACCAGCTACACTGACATTTCTTCAAACTGGATTCAACTTAGAAGACTAAGGCCACGTTTATACATAGCAGGGTATTTAGAGAAACGAACACCCCCCCCCCCCCCCCCCTCCGTTTTCAAAAACAACATCGTGCACACAACATCGTTTTCAAAAGTTGTCATTTCCATCAACCTGCATAAATCTGCCGTCGAGCGCCATTATAACTATACCAAACCTATGGGCGGCAGTGTAGGGAGAAGGATGAAGTCATGTAAGCCAATCAGAATCCTCAGAATCAACAACAACGAAGAACACGAGCGACTTCCTGTGAAGCTTGAGAACCTAAAACCCCGTTTCTCCCAGTTGACACGACAACACATAACCGGCGTTATCAGAAATCTCCACTTTGGCCGGAGTTTTTAGAAATAACCGATTTCTGTGATTAAAAACGGGGTTTTTGTGTAAATGAGAGGCCAAACCGCTTGGAAATATCTGCGTTTTCCCTTCGTGTAAACGGGGCCTTAGTTGATAAAACCAGGGAATCAAATTAAATAATAAAATTTTGTCTGCCTGACAATGTCCAGCAACAGAAAAAAAAGCAACGCTAAGCGTAAGAGGAGCAGCTTCAGCCATCAGGACGCAGCTGTAGGTAGCACTGGTGTGGCGGGAGGAGGCCGACCTCTGACCTCCACACAGCAGC
>NC_139917.1:28000043-28152543 GCF_963514095.1 Eutrigla gurnardus | reverse complement strand
TGCATGTGCATGAGGAAAAGAGAAAAAAGAAGCTGTTCCTGGTGGTGGCTGCTCCAGATCACCAATAGGATTCATCCTCTGAGGACTATGAATGTCTGTACACAAGTTTATGTACAGTAAAGTTGATCCTAATCTGTCTGACCCTAAAGCCACATGGCTCTAGTTGTGTGAGTTACAAAGAAACAGAAACAGGAAGATATAACACATAGAGTCTAATCAATCATACAGCACATTATTGCTGTTTTGATCGGCAAAAAACAAGTTGAGACAAAAAATAACAGGAAAAGTCAGTGAGACAGGCAGAAAGAGAAACAAAGAACACACTATCGGAGTGTGAATAAGTCAGGATGTTAGTTCAGGCAGCGATTCTGGCTCTTGGCCTCGTGCATGCAGGAAACAGGAAATGACCATATACCTGTCTGTGACTCCCTGTGCTCATGAAACACTGACCTTCTCTCACAGCGCCACAAACACCGAATCCCCACCATGTTGCTCCAGCCAGCCAACCATGATGATGTCAGCGACAGGACACACCAACCCCTCCTCTACCTCCCGATCCTCCCCCTCCGCCTCCCCCACCGATCCATTCATCACACAGACGGCCAGTGTGCTTTAACTGGTGCTCCGTGTCACTAAAGCAGCCACTTTGAGTGGAGGAGGAGGGAAGATAAAGAAAGGCGGGTGGAGGAGGTGAATAAGAGGCGAGAGTGTGTGAGAGGTCAGACCGTGCAGACACAACACAGATAAGCCTCCGTGGAACAGCACCGACCTCCAACGACAACGTGCACATGAATTCTTCATGCGTGCTCTCCTTCCTTTATATCCTCTGGGTTGTCTGCTGCCAGTTTCAATCAATGGCTGTTTCATTACTCTCACTCCCTTTGTAACAGATATTGTTCTATCGAGACCAAAGTTAATTTTTCAGCTCAGGTGAAGGCTGAAGAACGTGATGAGATAAAGAAAAAGATGGTTTCTTTCATCTGTTGATAAAACTGATCCCAGATAAATGTCAGGATGTACGAAATTCCAAGCGTTTGTGAGAGTCTCTCATTCAAGGAAAAAGTGCTGTGAGGCTCATTCAACCCTGCAACAATGCCTTTCCTATGCCATGATGCGTGTGTGTGTGTGTGTGTGCGTGTGTGTGTGTGTGTGTCTTGGGATTCTAATTTGTTGTGAAATCTGACAGCCCCTCTCTAATTCCCAAAGAAGGCCGAGTCGAAGGTAGGAGGGAATTACTACTGTTACATACCCACCAAGCTGATTATCTATCGACTGGTCTCAACATTCTGGCAAAGCCACGCTATTCCTGTGTGTGTGTGTGTGTGTGTGTGTGTGTGTGTGTGTGTGTGTGTGTGTGTGTGAGTGTGTGTGAGAGAGAGAGAGAGAGAGAGAGAGAGAGAGAGAGAGATCTATAGGCACACCTGCATGAGACATAGTTATCTGTGGCAATCTAATTCTACCTGTCTTACTATCCTTATCTGTTTATTTTAGACACACACACACACACACACACACACACACACACACACACACACACACACACACACACACACACACACACACACACACACACAGACAGACAGACAGACAGACAGACAGACAGACATTTACCTGGTGGCTTTATTAGGACTGATTGGCCAGGCAGCACCACAGCCACAGCGATCAATACGGTGAAGGGAGGATGACATCACAGTCCGAGATGAACCCAGGTTAAACACTTATCGGTCCAATCAGCTGCTCAGGTGAAACTAACGACCTCATCGCTAATAGCCAAGGCTACCGAGTATTAGCTCCAGCTCTCGAAGCAAGAAAGGCACAAATACTAACACGCGGGTCACTTTTCACATCAAATCAATCCCACCATTCTCTAACAGATCATCTCTCAGAGCGAGTTTCTATTCAACTGTTCTCTCCACATGAATACCTGATTGTCAGCTTGTAAAATTAGGAGAAGCCAAAGTTGAGCTACAGGTACAAAAGGGATAATGGCTTTCATCTGAAGACAGAAAGGATTTTAGATTAAATTTGACCCGTGAAACAGCAGTGAGAAGATTAACAATGATAATAAGAAGTGTGGTAGAGTCACGTAAAGCTATATATGCGTGTGATCACATATTCATCAGTCGCTCTCTACGACGGCACCCTGATGGTTTACAGCGTCGATCACACACACTGATTGCTTTTGTCCAGTCTAACTGTCCTTTATGGTGCATTTCAGGGAGTTGACCTGACAAGAGAACATTATTTTCCCTAAAGGGTTCTTTCAGAAATAGAATAATAACTTGCAAACACCAAAAGAATATCAACGTGGGTGTAAATGACATTGTTGCTGGAATTAACATGGACATCTTGTCAACAAGAGATGATAAAGAATGCTGCATTTGTCATTATGTGTCTCCCTAATGTTAAATGCCAACTGTATTTAAATAACCTTAGCAAACATCTTCAAACGGGAAGAAACAAAATTTTCAGTCAATACCACTCTCTTTTCAAACTGTGGATGTGGAATTCTCCGTTTAAAAAATTAGAGTTTCAACACAAGGCTGCAACCAATATGTGAACAGTAAATGTTGATTGGCTTTTAAGAAGTAGTTCTGGCCGTCTATAAAACCAATTTCTTTATGGTAATTGGAATATGTGGGCTCAGATGTCGGGAATATAATAGGATGGGGCTAAAAGCAAAACTAGTACGTGAGTTCAGAGAAAAGCAGAAAGGTAATTTTTGAAGGATATATCCTTATATATATACACACACCCTATATATACCCTATAAATGGTTTACAAAGATAAAGATGGAAGTTAAACCCTACAGATCACAGTGTACAAGTGATGCATCATGTGGTGATTGAGACAGAGACAATGAAATTAAGTCTTCATCACTGTTACAGTCACTGATGAGCAGTAGCAGCATGTTTATAGATTCACTATAACTCGAAGCTCAACAGGTTTTTATATAGAAACATCAGGACTGACAGCTGACGAACCCATCACACATGTTTCTGCGACTGTTCAATCACACTTCCAAGACGAGCTTAACGTCTTGCAAAGACACTGGACATGAAAGATGGCGGTTTAATTACTTTCTTAGTTAGGAATTAGACAAGAACACAGCCTTCCCTAATTACAGTAAATCTAATCCAAGCATAATGAATGACAAATGCATGAACGCTAACTGTTCAAAATGAAGACGAGAGCCTAACCTCTTGACCCCAATCATAATGTCACTTCGGGCCGTGCGTGAGTCAAACACAAAGACAGAAGGATTTAATGATATGGCAAAGAGAGAGAGAAACAAACAGGGGAGAGAAAGATGTGCATTAGCAGCAGTGGATTAACAGGGAGCATTTCTCTGGTTGTATTTATTATTATGAGCCATTATGAGCATTTCACCAACACAAACACACAACTTAGTGCTGCATTAGCATTTAGGACTAAATGGATGAACTACGTCAACGGAAGGAAAACAAGGGGCCACGGGTCAAGTAAACACCATCCAACCCTGAAGAGCGTGGGTGGAGGGAGAGAGATGGAGGTGGAGGGAGAGAGATGGAGGGAGAGAGGTGGAGGTGGGGGGAGAGAGAAGTGGAGAGATGGAGGGAGAGAGAAAGGGAGAGATGGAGGGAGAGAGGTGGAGGGAGAGAGAAGTGGAGAGGTGGAGGTGGAGGTGGAGGGAGAGAGAAAGGGAGAGATGGAGGGAGAGAGGTGGAGGGAGAGAGATGGAGGGAGAGAGGTGGAGGTGGAGAGAAGTGGAGAGATGGAGGGGGAGAGGTGGAGGTGGAGGGTGAGAGAGGTGGAGGGAGAGAGAGGTGGAGGTGGAGGGTGAGAGAGGTGGAGGGAGAGAGAGGTGGAGGTAGAGAGAAGTGAAGAGATGGAGGGAGAGAGGTGGAGGTAGAGAGAAGTGAAGAGATGGAGGGAGAGAGGTGGAGGTGGAAAGGTGGAGGGCAGACAAACACGCTGCTTTTAAAAGGTTAACACAAACCAACCTTCCATTCAGGAGTCATCACACACAACTGTGTCCAAGCAGAGACACAAACGCATGCGCCCCCTCGATTCAATCAAAGCAGCTGCCATTACCGTGGCAACACGCAATGAATCATGGGATTGATGATGCGCCCTTGCAAGGGGACAAGTAATTTCTACTGCTGGGAGATGAAGGGAGGAAGGAATGGATGTGGAGAACGGGAGAAGAACAGGAGTTACCAGAATGAGTAGTAGTGGAGTCGGCTCTCCTCCTGCCCTCCTCCTGCCCCGGCCTTACTCCTGCCCCGGCCCTCATCCTGCCCTCCTCCTTCCCCGGCCCTCCTCCTGCCACGGCCCTCCCCTTCCCCGGCCCTCCTCCTGCCCCGGCCCTCCTCCTCCCCTGGCCTCCTCCTGCCCCGGCCCTCCTCCTGCCCCGGCCCTCCTCCTCCCCTGGCCTCCTCCTGCCACGGCCCTCCCCTTCCCCGGCCCTCCTCCTGCCCCGGCCCTCCTCCTCCCCTGGCCTCCTCCTGCCCCGGCCCTCCTCCTGCCCCGGCCCTCCTCCTCCCCTGCCCTCCTCCTCCCCTGGCCTCCTCCTGCCCCGGCCCTCCTCCTGCCCCGGCCCTCCTCCTGCCCCGGCCCTCCTCCTCCCCTGGCCTCCTCCTGCCCCGGCCCTCCTCCTGCCCCGGCCCTCCTCCTCCCCTGGCCTCCTCCTGCCACGGCCCTCCCCTTCCCCGGCCCTCCTCCTGCCCCGGCCCTCCTCCTCCCCTGGCCTCCTCCTGCACCGGCCCTCCTCCTGCCCCGGCCCTCATCGACCCAGTAACAAGAGCACAGGACTCCGAACGGCAGGAAGGACGGGTGATAGGAAGGAGACCAGAGCTACATGCATCATTCACACTCCTCCTGCAACAGGGTGTGTGTGTGTGAGTGTGTGTGTGTGTGTGTGTGTGTGTGTGTGTGTGCGTGTGTGTGTGTGTGTGTACAACTATGAACAAAAAGACAAACTTTCCCCGTCTTCGTCTTGTCCTCGTCTCTGCAGCGAGAGAAATGAAAATTCAACACCGCACCATTGAATCCTCTTATATATTCAGACCAATAGCTCCCTATTTCACACAAGCTAACGGGGTGCACACACACACACACACACACACACACACACTCAGGGAATTAAACCCTCTTCCCTTCAATCCCAGAGAGCAGACCCGTACCGTCCTCTGCGGATTAGTGTGAGAGAGAAGAAAGGTGAGAATGACGAGACCAAAACAAAGGAAGGAGACAGAGGAAACGAGGGAGGAAGAAGGTTGGAAACAAGGAAAGGTGGAAGGAAGGAGACAAGAAGAGGGAGATTGAGAGGAGAGCATATGAGAAATGAACAAAACCGAAGAAATGGATAGAAAATAGATTCAAAACAGGCTTCAGAAACACTGAATGTGCAAAAAAGAAATGTAAGTACGCCAACTGGTTCATATGGTGTGTGTGTGTGTGTGTGTGTGTCTTGGGCTGCAGCTAATGATTACATTCATTACAGATTCATCCATCAATAATTAATTCCATCAACTAGTTTTATCTATAAAATGTCAAAAACATGACACATTATCGTCACACAGGGACAAACTGTATTTGCCCGACCTGTTTAACATCGTCCTTGTATAAAATAGAGTTTTGAATTTGAATGTACTATTTGGTGTGACTGAATACTTTTACGTGAGAAAATGAGTCCCAATATTCCAGAGAGGTAATGCATAATTCGCACGCCCACACACACAATACTGGAGGATGCTGTCTCTCCATCCTCTCATGCTCTCCATCCAGTAATGCACCCTTCAGAGAACCCACACCATCTCTTCTGCCAAATAGTACGCCATGCACTTCAAAACGCACACACACACACACACACACACACACACACACACACACACACAGGTGTCAGCAGCGAGACACCACAGCTCTCCGTGTCGTCCGAGTAAAGCTGACGTCAGCATAAATACTGCACTCAGTGATGGCTGCTATAATTTCCTGCAAACATTTGGCTCGCTCACCAGCAAGCAGCAAAAGTCAATACTAATTGCCATTAACATAATGACTGCAAATGAACATTTGGGTCTCCGAGCTTTATGATGCCAGTAAAGCTAAAGGCTTCAGAAGACCATCCCCACAATCTCTTATAAATTTTCCATGAAAATATATCTAATTAATTAGTGAGCCAACAACATCGCTGCAAACACTCGTTCAGTCAGTCTCCGGCCCCGGTGCTGTGTGGATGTATGGATGGAGCTCGCTGACCTTCTGCCAGCAGAGTGATGATTCTGTTGGCACTCCGGGCGAGAGTGCTCCTGCACACATTTTGTCATGCAGTGTCATCGTCAGCCGTGACACTTTAATGAGTAAAAATTGGGAGCATCAGAACGGTTTCACTGGCAGAAATTAGACTTCTGCCAAGAAGGTTCATTTCAGTGCAAGTGCAGGCGTTAAGTGCCGTTCTGACTGCAGTTTTCAGGAGCATGTATGCACAAACACCTTCTAAAATCACACTTCGATCGCTGCTTAGTGTCCCTAAACCGGGAATTGTATTGTAAGTACACAGCTAGAAGGCTTCGGGTTCCTTCTGTGTGTTTGCATGTTCTTCCCGTGTGATTCAATCGATATATATGACACGCACACATTCAACAGCATGGAAACTACTGCACATCCACTCGCACTCACTCACACCGATCGCACCGCCTTCGGGGCAATTTGTGGGGTGACTCGGGATCCTGCCCTTCGACACATCGACACTTGGTGGACTGGAGGAGCCCGGGATTTAACTGCCGATCTTCCAATTAGAGGGAGCCCTGCTCTATACCTCAGCCTCCGTCTTAATGCGCAACTCTTGACTGAACTTCTCTCAAAGTCTTTCTGTGCACGTAATTGGTTTCGACTTATAAAGTCCACAGAACTTCCCGGCTGTGTGCAATGCAACTGCTCATCATAAAGGTACGTATATATATGAATAATATCCTAACGGCTGCACAGATCCGTTCTCTAGATCTCCCCTCACATAAAACCACTGAGCTGTGTCAGGACCACCCGCTCCTATCAATCCTCATATCCTCGGCAAAAAAACACTGATTGCAGGAAGCATTAGGAGCATCTGCTCTTTTAAAGACTTCCACCAAATGTAAAGCATGAAGAGACAGAAAGTCAAGGAGCTGATCGGCCATCACTACACACCTTTGCATGCAATGTATTGAAAATAAGACTTCGGGATGTGGATGTGTTTGTTGGAAAACACTTCTAACACAACGAATGCCCCGCTGCTGGTGCTTTGCCAAGTTCCTTCACATGAGCCAAAACCATGTAAAAGGCGCTCCACAGAAGTACATAACCTCTGTGAACACGCTCACTGTCAGGGTTACTGTTTCTTGGCTTTTTCATGCCTCTCCCAGGACAGCAGAGATAATTACGGCACGATGAGAGGAAAGCTGTCAAATAGGAGTGTTCTCAAGACCAAACCAGCCTTTCTCTCGACGTTAACAGGAGGGAGCCAGTATCGCTGATTGCGGCATCAACTCTAACTTCTACTTTGTTTAAGAGGGCTGCTCAATTATGGCTGAAGTCATAAGCACAATTCTAAATCATGATTATGACCCCTTGGTGAACAGGCGGGACGTGGGCAGTCCAATAAGTTGGGAGGCGGGAAGAGAGGAAGTGTTTGATCACGGAGCCACCGGGTCACCTAATAGCCAGTTGTCACAACGACTCGGCAGTGCAAACACATCAGCATTACTGTGATGATCCAGAATTCAGCTGCATGTCTCCTCGTTGCTGGTATGTCAGGAATCCACGGTGACTAATTTGAAGTCAAATCAGGGTACACAGTTCGAACTCAGGCATTAAGAAAATATTTGACTCACCTGAGGGAGTAGATGAGTCCAAACACACAGCAGCAGCAGCAGCAGCAGCACAAGGCAGCGGAGCAGGGGAGGGAGAAAGAGACAGAATTAGCCTTATTGCAGTCATACATTTTCAGCACATTTTCAGCATCTTTTCCTCCTGTGAAGGACAGTGGAAAAGGTGCCTCAGTATAAATATACAGTGTGACACAAAAACCTGAAATACAGGCAATGGGAACAGACACTACAGTAGAGGATTGTATATAAATACAACACTGTGAGTGTGTCCGTCCTCTGCCCCACCACACACACACACACACACACACACACACACACACACACACACACACACACACAGGAATAAAAACGAGCCGTAAAACGTTGGTCGGTAGCAAAGAGTTTTTTATAGGCAGAAAAAGGTCCGAGGGTCGAATTCATAGCTCATCAGTAACATGGAAGAGAGGAAACAAGAGGGGAACAGGAGAGTGGAGAGGTTAAAAAACAAGAGGAAAAGAGATGGAACAGGAGAGAGGAGGGGAGAGGAGAGTAAACAAGAGGGAGGAGAGAGGAGAGGGGAACAGGAGAGAGGAGGGGAGAGGAGAGGAAACAAGAGGGAGGAGAGAGGAGAGGGGAACAGGAGAGAGGAGGGGAGAGGAGAGGGGAACAAGAGGGAGGAGAGAGGAGAGGGGAAAAGGAGAGAGGAGGGGAGAGGAAACATGAGGAGAGAGGAGAGGGGAACAGGAGAGAGGAGGGGAGAGGAGAGGAAACATGAGGAGAGAGGAGAGGGGAACAGGAGAGAGGAGGGGAGATGCACAAAAACAAGAGGGGAGGAAACGAAACAAGAGAAGAGAAAACAAGAGAAGAGGAGAACCAAGAACACACACTAGATCATGACACATCTCCTCCTCCGTGTTGTGACGGCAGTGTGAGGAGAGGAGGAGAGAGGCAAGGAGGTGAAACTAGAGGGGAGGAGAGGAAACAAGAGAAGAGGAGAACTAAGAACACACACTGGATCTGGACACATCTCCTCCTCCGTGTTGTGACGGCAGTGTGAGGAGAGGAGGAGAGAGGCAAGGAGGTGAAACTAGAGGGGAGGAGAGGAAACAAGAGAAGAGGAGAACTAAGAACACACACTGGATCGGGACACATCTCCTCCTCCGTGTGACGGGCTGGTGT
This sequence comes from Eutrigla gurnardus, assembly GCF_963514095.1. Taxonomy (NCBI): domain Eukaryota; kingdom Metazoa; phylum Chordata; class Actinopteri; order Perciformes; family Triglidae; genus Eutrigla; species Eutrigla gurnardus. Next base: position 28,143,538 of record NC_139917.1, on the reverse strand, counting down.
GTGTTTGAGCCTCAGCCCGTCCGAAGAGGAGAGATCACAGCCCGGCCTGCTCACTTATCAGAGCTGCCTATCACACACTCCATCCTCCTCTGCCTCTCTCCTTCACTCTCATCCTTACACACACAAGGTATACACTGAAATGAGAGGGAAAATGTGTGTGTGTGTGTGTGTGTGTGTGTGTGTGTGTGTGTGTGTGAGTGTGTATGGGCCGTGAGCCGCAGCATCTGGGGTTGCCATTTGAGACTACGTCTACTGGGTGTAGAGCCCGGGCTTGGCGATCTGCCAACACATGCCTCACACACTAACTGAGCTGGAAAATTACACATGCACACACACACACACACACACACACACACACACACACACAAAATGGCAAAGACCTTTAAGTTAGCACAATCTGACAAAAGACAAATGCCTGCACGCGCCTTAAAAGCATATTGTACATGCATGCACAAACACACACACACACATAAACATAAATATATTTCTGCTAGATCTCAGCCTCCCACGATGCAACAGGATAAATGAGCCAGTTATTGGGTGCGGGTCCTCCCACAGAATCGAAGAAACCAAGATTATTATCCCGCCCCTATATTGTGGGGACATGTGTGTGTGTGTGTGTGTGTGTGTGCGTGTGCCCATTCATGCATGGCTGGGATCAATGAGAGTGTGTGTCGTGCGGTGTCTACCTCCACCTATCATGGAGGCCAGTGGCCCTATCAACCCTCCTATCTCGCTGCCCTGTCAGGCAAGAAAACAAGAGGGAACGAAGGGTCAAATGCATCACTGGGGAGTGCAACCGAGTCTGCACTGCAGCCCAGCAACCCTCTTCCTCCTCCTCTTCCTCTCTTGTGTTTACGCCACGCTCCACTGTGTAGTCAAGCTGCGGTTTGCTGCATCGTTGTCAAGTTCAAACACACAAACGGTTGGAAAAGCTCATGATTTGATGGGATTTAATACCATTGATCTGTGACAGAAATGTCTTCAATCACAGTGTTTTGAATTTGTTTTGAACGTTTTATTACAACATTTGCGGTTCAGAAATATGTTTTGTTTTTATTGCGACTTTAGCACAATGATTTGAGTTTGAAAGGATAGAAAGAGTCATCAACATTGGGGGGAGAAAATATTCCTCGACCATCTCAAAGATTGATTATTTTCTAAGAAGTATAAACGACGGAAACGTTTTAGTGAGCTTGTTTTCCCCACCGCATTTTAAAAACGTTGCTAATGCTCGTAATAGAGCCGCTCATCACAGGATAGAAGATGGTTTGATAAAACCACATAGCTGCTCACATAAGAGATGAAGGAGAAAAGAACATGCTTGTTGTGAAAAACAACACAACTGCTGCAATTTAGCAGAAGTTGGAGATTGCACAAAAAGCCGAGGGAAAAAGCTATATTGAAATACCCATCTCTGAATAAATCACCTGCTAACTGCTGCAAGGATGAAATGACAAGGCTTAACCAGTCACAGACAGCAATGATAAATTGTCCTTGGGTAAACAGTGAAAAACAAAGGCTCGGTGTAGAAAATCTGATGTGGTGATATTGTACACAAAGCATGGTTTGCTATAAGACGTTGATGTTGAGAGAATATAACTGTTTTGAGTATAAAAAGAGGCCGTATAGACGAGCTTCACAGGTCTCCCATGACTGTCAGTGGAAGTGCTGCCAGCTTCTTATTATATAGTTATAGTTTGATGCTGAATTTGTATTCCCCTCCCCCGACAACAATATATCTAAAGATAGCTGGTATCACTCCTCACTGCGGGAAAATTTGTGGAAGGTTTAAAGGTATCAAACGGCTCAATCCTAAATCCTGCTTCCTGCCTATGCTTTGTTCTTTGTTCAAACATTGGTGGCTGACTACTCACTCTTCCTCACTTTCTCTTCTATATCCTATCATCCACTCTGCAAATCCTTCCTTCCAAACATCAGGGTTGACACATGCTCCATTCAGTTTCTCTCTCTGTGATCTGAGACACAAGAAAGGCACATCCGATCAGACAAGGCCTGCCCTCTTTCTACCTCCGTTACATTTCCACACCAGCTGAAGTTTTGTGCTTTCAAATCACTTCTTTTTTTAGGATCCAGACATATACAAGTTACACGTCCTAACTCAGAAACACAAAAGCCCATTTTTAAATTTCCCTCACCCGTCTCCACCTCCTGCCTCCACCTATTTCCTCTCTCGGGTTTTAAATGACTGTCTGTCTCACCCCTCTGCACCTCCTCTCCCCTCCTGCAGTCTGAGCGTACCAAAGTGACGTGCTGAAAGCAAAAAGCCCGTCGTCGTCGTCGCTTCGGAGCTGCTTGGAACCGGGAGGCTGTCATGAGCTCTCCGCCACAATGCTCTTTGTAGTTGTCACAAAGACTTAAAAGACTGTCTTTAGCGCTGTCACCAAAAGCACACGCACGATCACTATAATTGACATGCAGCTCTGGACTTCGTCTGTTCACATCTGTATCGTGTGTGTGTGTGCATGATGGTGCATTAATATCCTATTCGTCTTGGGATAAGTGAGGAAAACGGTGCTATAATAGCTCATTGTGTGGCTCTGCAGCCTTTAAGAGGTGTTATAATGAGACATAACAAGTTATGACAGCTAATTCTCTCTGCTACTCCATACCACATGGACATGGTGCACACACACACGCGCACACACACACACACACACACACACACACACACACTAGAGTTGCCAAGGTGAAGGTTATCATTGAGGGAAAGTACTGTATTCCAAGCCAGTGACAGAAGAGACGTAATGGCCCTGAATTGCCGTCCGTCCCATCATCACTAATCACTCATGCTGAATTAAAGAGTGCACATATGGGGCACACAGAGACACACACCTGTCAGAGACCACAATGGTAACCCCCGCAGGGAAACCCCCTAATACCGTGCACCAGGTCAGCTGGCCAGAACGGGAGAATGAAACAGATGGAGTGGGAAAGAGGGATGATGGAGTGAGGAGGGGGGAGGGTTAGGGAGCAACAGGTGAGGGAGGGAGTCAGCCAGAGCCGCCGGGCACAGAAGGGAGGTGAGGGAAGACGGTGAGTGGAGGGGAAGATCGTTAAGAGGAGGGACAAAGGGAAAACGAAGGGTTGAGAGACAGGTGGAGGTGCAGCAGGGTGAACGGCTAAAGTGGAAGGAGGTGAGAGGAAATGGGCGAGGGTGTAAGAGGATGGTGAGAGGTGAGGATGGGGAGAGGTGAGGGAGCGCACTAAGAGAAGATGAGGTCGTAGCCTCAGAGGCGGCTAATGAAGACGGTGATGTCAGCGTGGGGATGGGCGGGGTGTAGTGGAACGGTCCATCTGCTCAGCCCGCTGGGATCTCACAATCACCTCCCTGGCTCCCACTTCTCACTTATACAACCATTAACAAGGATAGGGAGAGAGGAGGAGAGGGGGAGGAGGGGGGAGTACCTTATGTGTTGCTGCCTTAAAGCCAGCAGAGTTACAGCTTACCACGCACAGACACAGAAACTCAAAATACATCTCAAAAATCTCCAAACGCAGAGGATCACCAAACGGCAGATCACTGAAAACCCCAGCGACACATTTATTCAGGCTTTCTCTTGAACACCCGGCCTCTCTTGGGCCTCAGTCAATAAGCTTGTAGATGATTTAAATTTCACAAATGTTATTGATGCTTTTGCACCAACTAAGGTGACCACGGTCTCTGGTAAGAAACCATCTCCATGGAGAAACGCCACAGTGGGAAGAATAGAAGAAATGAGTGTTGTAAAGCCGAACACAAATCTCCAGCTCCTTCTAACATCTGTAAAGAGAGACTTTGCATTTATAATTTGGAACTGAGAAAAACCGAAAACAAAATAATAATAATTTGCCATATTCAGATATCATGCGTTGCCCCTGTGTCCTCGACTCCTCGTCAAACCAATTCAAATACCATGGCACTACTTCATCTGGTCAACCATGAAAACCTGAAGGACATTATGCAAGATGAAAAACCCTCCGGCTGCTTTGATATTCTTCAAATTATTATTCAAAAGGGCTTCAAATCGCATGGCCTCAGATCTTTTAAACATCTCTCTCCTAACAGGTGTGTTCCCACAGCCACTCACACCTTTAAAAAGAACATTCCATCCACATTATAAATGAATAATAAATAAATCACAGGGCCAGAGCAAACCACCACACACAGGCTGCTGTAGAGTAGTATGAGGAGATCCTGGTGCTAGCTAAATGACTAGTTAGTGTCTATCTGTAATTACACAATTTAACAGACAAATATGCCGAGTTCCCCAAGGTTTAGTTCTGGGGCCTCTTCTGTTTAACACATGCTGCCACTGGCTCCATTATGGAAAACAAGAAAAATAAGTTACCATGATTATGCAGATGACACACAAATGTACAGTGGTCCAATACAAGCACGAATCAACAATAGGACACTTCATTCAAACAAAGACACAACAGAGATCCTCGTTTTGGATGATTAAAAGTCGGTGTTCAACTTCTACAATTCAAGCTAGAAATGTAGTGTGTAGTCGTGGACTCAGACCTTGATGGTTACGTTCACACAATTACAAAGTTAGCCGACTATCACCTAAAGAAAATATATTAAAGGACTCTTGTCTCAGCAGGAATTGGAAAACTTGGTAACAGCTGATTGAGAGTCTGGGAGTCAAAACCAAATCTGGAGAAGCAGCCTTCACTTTTAATGCACCATGTATCCGACCCTTACCAACAGAAAAACTGCAGGTCAGCTGAAACTCTCTATTACGGCTGCAGACTTTTCCGTTTGCCGCTGCATTTATTCAATCATCTCTTCTATTCTTGTACTTCATATCCATCTTATTCTATTTGAACTTGATTCTATTTTCTATCGGCTTGGATTTTTTAATGACTGTTTTAAAATTGTATTTAAATGTCCCTTTAGAATGCTTTTCTTTTGCAGTTTGTCTTTGGATGTTTGTTTGTTTTTTTTAAACGATTTGAATTGCGTTAAAAATGTGCTATAAAATGAATTTTGCTCGAAATCAGCAGCACGCTAAGCTGTTCTTTATCTACTCACTCCTGTTTCATTTTGGTGTGCATGGTCCTTATTTCTGCTAAATGCTTTGTTTGTATTTGTACCATGCAGTATGTGTGAATGTTGAGAGTACTTTGAAGCTTTCATTTGATTGCCTGGACTGTGCTAGATTGATAGAAGACACTTGTCTGCCCCGAAGACAAAACAGCTTTGAAATTGTGTTTTTTCTCCTCCTGGCAAAGTTACAAACTCAAGTTTTAAGGCCGACTGGACACAAAGACGGCACGGCGGTTTATGGTCTCCACATTTAAGGCGGGATTGTAAAACTCTGAGAAGTTATTGCAGCAGCAGTTATTTCCTCCTCTTTGTCTTTGGCTGCGAGCTGAACAGTAAAATTAGCACAATTCTAAAGTTATATGTTACAAGATGTTCTACCCTCTATGGACGGTTGCACGTATTTAATTGGCCAATGGTGTGCTTTGGCAGATGACAGCATGTGCAGCAGCAGAATTCCAGCCAGGATCAACTTTGCTGGACGATCTGAACCCAGTTTCTAGAGCCGGACTTTGTTGTGGCAGCTCGCTGAGCCAGCGCTGCCATCTCATTGAGATGAATAAGCTTGTGTTTCTGATGTTTTTCGCTGTGGTTGCTCTTCTCCATGCTCCATTTTGATGATTGGAATACACTATAATCTGTATAATTTGGCGGAAATTAAGATTTGAGTTGGAATCATACACTGAAATTAGTCAAATACACAACGGGTGAATGAATCTGAAAGTCCGTGCACAAGTCGTGCAACATGCACCTCCACATTGAGCTTGTGCACTTGCATTTTGTGGCGGCAGCACTGACATTTTACACTCTCTCCCCCCCTTTCAGGAGGCAAACAACAAAGTAGACAATTACAGCAAGCCATAAGGTTGAGAGGAAAGACCACTTTGAGGGACATTACTCCTTTGGGTCTTAGTAAATCAGCACTGCTTCAGTCACCCTTAAACCCACTGGCACTTGGGGTTTGATACTTAAAACGTAGTATTCCTTTAAAAATGTGCTTTAAATACTATGAGCAAAGGAAATATCTGACTACATAACTCATCTTCATCAGTGTTTCACGACCAATGACATGAAAATGTAGCTCAACAAAAATAAGTAAGTACCACCTAAATCCCTATTAGAGTAAGTCTGTTTTCCTAATTGATTCATGACCTTGGTTCTTCGATAACGAGGGTATTTCTTTGCAGTCATACTAAACACTTAAGCTCCTCTAAGGCCAGGAAAGGTAAAGGCAAACCTTTTCCTCTGAGCACATTATTTAAATCACAACTGTATAGCTATGTTTCCTCCTCATACTGACAAGCAACTATTGGTGAGACACGTTTGGGGAGCAAAAAATAACCTTAAATATGTGTTTTAGCAGTAATACTGTCAACACATGGGATGCTTAAGTGGTCCTGCTTTTTTCTTCTGTTTGCACCGATGAAAGAGGCTGAAGCACGGTTAATAAAAGTGTTTGTGGGGGATTTAAAACAGGAAGTGGACATTTTAACAGATGAAAAAGCAGAGCTCACTTTGTTAGATCAAGACGCCCGAATCAAGAGAACAGCTCCATCTTATGATAGATCCCTGATGTGTATGATCAAGGAATTGATTAATAGCTAGCTGAAAAAGTTGTTGTTTTAATTCCTTCCTGCCTTTTTTGGACATCGACATATATATATTATGGTATCGGAATATTCCACACAATATTTTCCTTTTCTTCTTTCAAATCTTTCTTTTAGGTAAAAAATGAATTGTACTCCAGAACCAGACTGATAATTACAGTATATACAGTATTATTATTTGTTTATTATGTTGGCAGATGAGTAATAATAAAATAAAGTACAATAAAACTATTTTTTAAAGATGTGTAAGTGGTAACATTTGTCTTTTTCTGTTCTAAATGCCTCCTTTAGTTGTCTGTATTAGTTTTATGTTATGTTTCATGTATTGATTTTTTGGAATTTGCATAACGCAACACCTCCAGTTGAGAAGAGAACACATCTCGTTTCCATCCAAGAACATAAATACGTACGCCTTTCTTTCCAACATAGCCGTACATACCATACAAGCCATAATAACTCAAGGCCAGTGGGCAAGCAAGACATTTGGAGGGCAATTAACTGCTGAAGGTCCCCTCCAATGCTATACACTTGTTGACTGGACACAGCAAGAAGACGGCAAATATGCATTATCCCAGCAGGAAGCGCAGAGAAACAGATTGGCCACGTTTTTAAAAGGAATACTGAAACAAAGACAGTAATCCAGCTCAGTAATTATCACAGTTATATCCTACATCAAGCTACTTTTGACCAAGACAATCACCCTGTTCACAAAATGACACCGTCATTATACTGCCAATCTCTGGGAAGTAGCAGGAAACTGCAGGATAAAGGGAGGTACACGCACCATTTGACATAATATACAGTGTGTGAGTGGTGGCGGTCCTTCAACAAGCCTGGCAGGATGCAAACGAAAGCACTCCATCATTGAGAAGCCAGTTTCATCAGCACCCATGCTGACTCAAACATCTGGATCTGATACTGTAACTATGGAGACAATCAATTTAATCCAGTTCTATATACTGTATACATTATGTACTGGATTTTAATTCCTCTGTAAGTTTGACACTGTTTTTTTTTTAACAATTCGTTGAAGTCAATCCTGACATTGCCTTACACATAAAAGAATGACTCCAGTAATTTCTACACAATAAGGCATACAGCTTATTAATTTTATTTATCTAGTCCATCAGGACCAGTTGGACCAGTACATACCCGGTCAATTGCACTTGGACAACAATGCAAGGTATCTTTGAATGCATAGCACAGAGTAGGAATATCATCAGGCATAAACAACACCTGATATACACAACTCAGCAAACCTTTCACAAACATGCAGCGATATCAAGTCTCCCATCATTCTCTCTCTTTCTGTCTGCACACAAAGACAAAATCACAGGCCTCATCCCCGGCAGCTGAAATATGATGAAGAAAGTCTTTAAAAAGGCAAAAACAAGGGCTGATAAACAGCTTAGTAAACTAACTAGCTGGTGCTGGACACACACACACACACACACAAACACTTCATCCCTCATGTTTTCCACTTCTTTCCTCCTCACTCTCTCTCTCTCTCTAATGAGGCATAAAGTGAAGAACTCTCTGTACATCACAGAAGTAAACACATATTTTCAACTTTTTTACACTCTAGCACAGCACGGAAAAAAGCCACTCTCCCGCAGCTGCACGCCATCTTATGGCTTTTTTCTCTCTTTGTCTCCGCGTCTGTCTGTAATAGCTCGTACAGATAGAAGACAGTGTCAGCATGATGACGTCTTCCTCATGCCATGCACCACCATGACATGCAACACACACATGGGCTCACATGCAGAGAGTCCCGCAGCCGGCACATCGAATTCACCAAAAACCCACAGCGTTCCCGGAGCCAGAGGAAAGCATGAGGTCGTCAGGCACAGGCGAGCCTTTCCCTGAAGGAATGTTACCAGCCTGTTTGTGGGCATGTGTGTGTGTGTGTGTGTGTTATGGTTAGCGCTACTGTGAAGAGTGACACACAACATAAGCAAGCAAACACGCTGACACAAACACATGGCTGAGAAAAGGGTCTAGGTAGCGTTCTGGATGGAAGCACAGAAGACCTGAAAAAGCATTTGACATTCATTTCTCTCCGCCCCCCCAGAGCGACAAAGCAGAAAGAAAACTGGAAGTGTGCACAAAAATCGAAACTCGGGAGAGACGTTAAAAAAAAAATATATATATATATATATGAGACAGATTGTGCAGGGTGGAGGTTGTGGGGAGGCGGGTGGATGGATGCATGGAAGTATGAAATACGGGAGGTGGGAGATGGAGAAAGTGCTTTGCTGTCACTGAAGCAAATGTAAACATCCTGCACACCACTCATGCTATACTACGGAACAAACACGCCGGTGTGTGTGTGTGTGTGTGTGTGTGGGGGGTACAGGAGTGTGTTTGTATAGCGCGCCCGTGTGTGTATTGCTATAATGTAGTGCTTATCTCAGTGGATTATGCTGACTTTCAGCTATTAAGAACTTAAACACATTCAAACCAGCGGGGAGCTATTCCTGCAACTCAGTAGGCCGTCTATCACCCCATTGTCTGTTCCTCTGCGAGTGTGTACGAGGATATATGTGTGTGTAAAGCTATCAAATGAGTGTGTGGGGAGGGGGAAGAGAAGCAGATAGTGCCATATAATGGAGGACAGATGTCGAGGATGTAGGGAGTGATAAGAGAGGGTGGCGGGGACAAAGAGAGTGATCGGGATGGATGATGGGGAGAAATGAGTCGACCACAAAGGCCGAGTCTGTTGGCGACAGCCGTCCGTCAGGACTGACGTGATGAGATTCGATGTGATGCGATGTGACGGCGAAGCATGCTGGAGATGTTACCCTGCATTGAAACAGACAGGATCTGGATCAGCATTACACAGCTCAGCACCACACACAGACACACACACACACACACACACGCACACACAGCACCAAATGCATGTTTGGCCGTCAATCTGTCGGTGTTTGTGCATGTGTGATTTGATAATCTCCCCCCAAATAGGATTATCAAAGGGGCTTCAAACACCAGAAGATGCATCTCCCCTTGAGAAGAAGGAGGAACGGCGTTGGGGGGGTTCGGGGTGTCGAGATGCCTCCAGCAATGTTTACCCTACTCAAGGAAAGATCTAGTGTCCTCGCCTTTACCGCCTTCAGCGACACGCAGACGTTTCAACCAGCCCTACAGATTTATGATCACACACACACACACACACACACACACACACACACACACACACACACACACACACACGCACACACACACACCGCATTGTAGGACTGCATCAAAATGAAATGTGTGCAGGCATAATTAACTCATATGTATGTTATGAGTGTGGATCCATGAGGCACCGTGCACATCATTGAAAGGTCTCATATGCATATACATACTAATATAAAGGTGGTCAAAGGATGTCCAGCGTGTGATGGATGACAGAGGCAAGACAATCAATTTTGCAGGCGACTAGAGGATGAAGCCTGGAGAGACTGAGATCTGCAAAAACCACCACACACACACACACACACACACACACACACACACTGTTCAAAATGAAAAGAGACCCATTCTTGCGAAATTTGGGTTTCTGTTTCCGACGTACCGAACCGTGACTCATAACCGGGATATGAACTGAACCATGACTTGTGTGTACGGTGTAGATCTCCGTAGATCACCATGTTGTTCAGGCTGGTGACACACATCAAGCATCCATTTGCATATTTTAGCAGCATGTGGCTGGTCCTCGTCCCAACTTTGCAATGATAGATTAGAGGAAGTAAAGTGCGAGATGGCAGGTCTGAAGGAGTGAAGTGGCAGTGAAACAACAGGGAGGAGGCGCTTGTTGCTGCAGTGACCCTCTCCACAGAGAGATGCACTCTGGGTAGTGGGAGTCTGATGGAGTGAGTTTGCATGCAGGTGATTTGGCGTGTGTGCGTTTGCAGTTGTGTGGATGTGCGTTGTCCCTGCCGACACTATGAATGATTGAGGTTAGGGGTCATTACTAAGAGATGGAGGAGAGAGCAGGAAGTGCTAAAATGACCACTCTGTCTTCCCGCTCCATCTCAGCTCGCCATCAAAAGGGGCAGTTGTTGAATCATTAACATTAAAAAAGATGGACTCTAACGGTGACAGTGTGCTAAAATCACCATTCTCCCCTGGCTGCCTCTCTCTTCCCCTCACGTTAAATCGACATTGTATAAGAGTTTCTATAAAAATTCCTTTCTTGACAGGTGTGAACACCTTTCTCGAGCTTCTATTTTGGTTTGACAGAAGCACTTTAGCTCTCAGCTCAGCAGAGCTGGAAAACAAGAAGGAAAATAGATGAATTGACGTGCAAGGTAAAGCAACGGACCTAAAAAAGAAGCAGTCAACGGATGAAAAGAAATGAGTTCTGTTAAATGTGTGAAAATGAGTGGATTTTTCTTTTCTGGGAAAACGCAAGAGAGCTTCAAACTGCAGTCTGTGATCCCATCAAAGGGCAACGCCTGCAGATATAAAAGGCCAGACATTTTGAGAGACGGGAAAGCACCGAGGGTGATCCCCCGCAGACGTGGGCACGCTGTTCTGGATCGCAACAATCATTCAGCAAAATCACAAAGAGCCTCAATCATTTGTTTCATTTAGTGGTGCCTCTTAATAATGATGTCATACAAGACATTTTGTTGACAGATATTAGAGGTGTGAATCTTAACTACTAAAGAGACTCAATTTTCTATATTGCTGCACACTTTTTTTTGTGTGAGTGCTTTCAAAAATCAGACTTCCCAGTCTATAATAATAAAAAAAAAAGCACGTCAGTACATAAACATTAAGAAAACGAAACACAGATGCTTCTGGAGTGTGTGCTGAACTCTACAAAAAGAAGGTTTACACATTGAAGCTAAAGACAGAGCGCTTCCTGAACGCCGATGGCACTTTTACACTGCATGAATTAGCATAGCAGCTGGAGGCCCTTTCCTTACTCATAACTCTACTCACTAGGTTTAAGTCACTGCGTCTCCCCACAGAAGACCGCCGCTGAATTTCGGCCTGCATGCACGGGTTTGTGTTGAAACGGAGCAGCTAATATGAATGCTGTCTCTCTGCAAAGCCTCGCCCTCGGAGAAACACACATATCAAAGGAGAGAAACTAGCTCGTCAGGAAATGACGGGCATATTTGTTTGTAAAGACTTCACCACACACACACACACACACACACACCTACAGCGTTCATTTAAACAAACAGAAACGTGGTACCAGTGTTTCTTGACAGATTACCTATTTTGAACATGAAAAAAGTCTCATATTAAGTCGATAAGACTCACACATAAAAGGAGACGGCATTTCTGTGTTTTCTGCATTCTTCAAAAGTGGTGAACTCATTTAAGAAGACATTATAGCCGTAGTAGAGATTGAGCATTTTCTTTGAAACATTACTTTTCTGTCATTCAGTATAGCCGTGTGTGTGTGTGTGTGTGTGTTGCATACTGCCAGTTGGTGTCGAGGATCCACAGGATCGTGGTAATTAGGTGCCTTTGTTCTGTTGTGTGCTTTCGGCATTTTATCAGCCTGAGCTGCTGACATCATAAAGTAGATCTCGAAGCGATTCCTCAGCTCCGGCTTGTGAAATTCTCCCTGCGCTTGACACGTTCTTTTTATTTCTCTTCACAAGTGGGAGGATTATCGCTGCTTCAGGGCTGCTTTCTGTGTCATAATGGGGCTTTTCACCAGGAAGCTGGAAAAAAGTGAGACTCAGACTCCCTCTGGATCCCGTCACTACCAATTAAAAACTGCACACGAAAACTTCGGACTGTGTGGACAAAGAAATGAGGCTGCATGACTGAACATCGGCCTGAATTACTCACATGTGGGAAATTAAATGTGTGATATTGCTGATAGGCTTGTCCAAAGGTGGCCATTGTATGACACAAACATGAACATACAATCTTGAAACTTAAAACATTGTAAACACGAGTTTATGGTCTAAAAATCATAAAGCTGGGTATGCTTTAGGGCGGGGCTACCTTGTTATTAACGTGTCACTACCACAGCGATGGCCAGTCTCAGAGCTTTACGCTTTAACAGTGTGTTTTAAGTTCATAAAAGTGAATACAATTCAGATGTATTCAGCTTCATCCTCTGTGGTCACTTCTGGTTGCAAAGAGCCAAAATGGCAACGGCCAAAAAGCCCAATTTGAGGCTTCAAAATGTCCACAAACCAGTGGGCCCTTTTTATACACCGCCTGTGTGCTAGACTCATCTCCTGAATCTCCTCTTCTGTAGTGCTTCCTGGGTCTGTTTCTGTGATCAGAGTTAATCACAGGCTCACCAGCATGTTGGCAGAAGCTGGTGTGCTGAGAAATTGCAGTGACATGACATCATCATCATCACCATCATCATTAGGAACTTTCAGTGAAGCTATCCTCCATCTCTTCAGCGGGCGAGGGTGAGTTACACAGTGAGCTTGTTGACAGTGAGCCAGTCGCAGCCGACCAGGGTGTGTGATGTGGGTGCAGTGCATTGTGGGATGGGCCTTGGAAGACTCACAGCAAACTGGAAGACATCCAGCTCTTTTATGAACCACTGCCGATGTTCACGTTATTTGTCATTCTGAGGCAACAAAAGCATCTTGTTTTGTTTGCTCAGAGAAAGACAAAGTGTTTGTCTCCATACATTAAACATATCCTAACTGATTTGCATATGAATGTGCCATATTTGAGGAATCTATAAAACATATATACGGTAACAGATTTACTGTATAGACCCCCCAGAGTGTATTTCCAGTGAGAGATGTGAAATCGTAACAAATCCTGTTTAAAGATTTGTGACTTCCCCTTTAATGAATGAAATAATTTAAGATCAGATACAGCCAGAGCAAGTGAAATAATGGAAGTAATCTGGTCCCTCCCTCAGATATGGTAATTCATGCTAATCTCCATTCAGATACTTAATCTCTTAATTGCTTTAATTGACATGAAAGAAGGTAGAAGGTTGCCTGATATGGCAAATGTCAAGAGCCTGCCTTCCATCCTGCCTCAAGCACACATGCAAACACGCTGGAGTACTTACACATACAACACACAAGACACGCACATTACCATACGCACATGTAAAGGTGATTATGTCCTGTCGATATCAAACAAAAGACATAAATGCACTCGCTGATGCGCAAGGGAATGCATCCAAACAGGGAAAAGCACACAGCCCCACAGCAGGCAAATCCCTCCATTGTTCTGTGGTCTTTAATTAGAAATATAGAGAACACAACTGCCACATATCCACACTGTTAACAAAAAGGCTGTTTTTCCCCCTTTTCACTTCCTTTCAATCCGTAACTTCTTATCCTTTGCTTTTTTGGGTCAGGTTGTGTGTGTGGTGAAAACAGTAAACAAATGCATCTCCAGGGTTTTTCCATATAATTTGGGGAGACAAAGACCGTTTTTGTACTTCACTATCACTTCGTCTTAAGGGCCGGATCTCTTAGTCGAAGACTTTAACATGCTCACACACACGCACACGCACGCACACGCACACACACACACACAACAAAAGACCCAAAATACATTCGTCAAGGTTTCCGTTCTGAGAAACAGGATTGGATGCAGGGAGATAAAAACATTAGCATATACTCAAAACACAATGCATACACAGACTACAAAAAGATTCATATGCGGTGCGCTCTGTACTTCCCAGAGAGTATCAGTATTGAGAGAATACACAAACACACACACACGCTGAACACCCTTTCACAAGAGAAAGACGACAGCGAGAATACCCATGACCCCGTTATCTCCTTTGTTATTTTGCTTCTTCATAGTTCCCCATCACATCCTCTTCCCAGAGCAGAGGGGAGTCCTCCTTTCACACCGAGGAGCACAGACATGCCGAGACAAGCGCCAGCTTCAAACTGGAAAACAGTGGAAGTGTGAGCCGAGGTGGATTTAGTGTTGGGAGCGGCCGGATGTGGAATGACAGAGGACTTTAGAGAGACAAAGAGGGCAGGAGGTAGAAGTACCCACAGTGACCTCTAGGCCGACGCCACAGCTCTGCCATTTGACCAACCATTTAACCTAATATAAATTACCTGCTCTGTCTGAGTGTGTGTGTGTGTGTGTGTGTGTGTGAGACAGTGATCTATCTGTCCTGTGATGAATCCATCCTGTGCACGTGACCTACAGATTAAATCACCTCTACAAGGAAACTGATTACCCTTTCCCAGCAAAGATGGCAGCAAATACACAAGAAACACACTCAAATGCAGAACACACACACACACACACACACACACACACACATAGATTCACAAAAACACAGACAAACGTCATCTGTGGTATCAAGAAAGGTTGTGTATTGGTCATTGACCTCTGAACTCAACCATCAGTTACACAGACAAGGTGATGATTTACCCCTTGTCTGTGTGTGTGTGTGTGTGTGTGTGTGCTGACGCCAGGTCTGTGTCAGAGTAGCCCCCCTCCTTTCTCTTGCTCATAAATTACCTGTCAACTGCAGAACAGATCGAACCGGGGAGAGGGAAGGTGGCAGACAGGAAGAGAAGCTTTTATGCCTCTTTTTTTAAACCGTCCTAAAGGCTCAACTGTGACACCAGCTTCAAGAATGGTCGTTTTATATATCACGGCGTCGTGGGGAATATGAAGGTATACTAACGTATCCTCTTAGTATGTATATATATATATATATATATATATATATATATAAGGTATCCCAACACAACGGTGTAATGGTATGGCGAGCGTCCCATGAGTTTGGTTACTCCGCAGAAAAACACAGTGGGGGAGAGAGAGAGAGGGTGACCGTAGGAAAGAGGATTAGTGTGTCTGACAGAATACAAGTCCCAGTCTAACACCCTCAATAACACCACCGATTATCACCAAGCACACACACACACACACACACACACACTCATAAACATACATAGTCACAAACTGGGGCAATATCTATCCACTCATATAGACCAGACATGGCTGCTGAAAAGGACCTGTCCTGTACTAGAAGGTGCAAGGCATTGTGGGTAATTGTTTGGCCGTGCAGCCGGAGGCGATGGATTTGGTGAAACAGCCTCTAGCAAAAACAAGAGGGAGCAAACATGAAGGAATGGTGCCTTCAACTGACAAATGTGCACCATCACCCATCTGGTGTTGACCTGCAGTGTTACCTGTGGGTGAGACAAATATATAACAACAGCCCATAATACTTGTAAGAACTATGTGCCGGAACATGGTGATTTATGGAGCTGTTATTACTGCCCAGTTGAGCTGCTAATGTTTCCTAATGAGGCATAGCCTCCAACTCAGCACAAAGGACGAGGTATTACAGCAGATTGGAGGCAGTGAATGTTGCATCACTTAAGAGAAAGAGCAACGAGTGATCGAACCTCGTGCCGCTGAGGCACAGGCAACGTGACAAGTAAAATAAGATAAGTGAAATGACAAATAAAAACATTGCTTATTCATTTTCCTTATGTACAGAGATAAGTGGCTTTCACACTGAGCATTAAGTGCAGACACACTGGTGCACTTGTGCTCCTTTGGGCTAACACATTTGTCCCGATCTGAATTCACAACATCTCCCATGAGCTCCATGAGTCAGACGTTGTTAAATTTAATCAGATTTTTTGTCTTTTTTTTTTTTTTGTCGGTGTGCTGTTTATCATAGTGTGTCATGTCTGGGGCAAAGCTTTCGGAATAAAGTGGGATTTTTTTTTTTGTTAATAAGTAAACATTGGTAGAAATTGCACCAGGGAACTAACTGCCCACGCCTACGAGCAAAAAACAACCTCAAAGACTGACCATAAAAAACAGAGTCATCAAGCTGATAATGATGATGCAATAGGCTGGCTGATAGATGGACGGATAAAAGGTAGAGACAGGAGGAGAGGGAGAAGGAGAAGGAGGACTCAAGCATTAGTAGGAGAAACAGGGAGAGTAGAATCACTCAGGCATCAAATAGTCTGTCTGAATTAATCCTGACCATCACGCTTTCCCTGTCACACACACACACACACACACACACGCACACACACGTCCCTGTATCAGCCCTGCAGCAACAGATGCTGGCAGACAGAGAGGCTTCCACCATCCCTTCGTCTTTGAATCTCTCTCTCTCTCTGGTTCTATTTTTCTGTCTCCTCTATCTTTGTTGCTTCTCTCGTCTGCAAGATAAAATGCCAGTCATCCTTCGCTCTACTTGTAAACAACAAATGAGGACGCAACAGAGTAAGAGGAGACCAATGGGCAACAGGGTTATACGAGGGAGAGGGAAAAGAGAGAGAAAGGCAGCAGCTATTTGATAGTGTCAGCTGTATAGAGGAGATACAGACAGGCCATTCATCTCAATGGATCAGATAGCAGTCCCCTTGGAGTGTGTGTGTGTGTGTGTGTGTGTGTGTGTGTGTGTGTGTGTGTGTGTGTGTGTACACACACACACACACACACACACACTCTTCAATACACACAAACCAGTCCAGGTTTGAAGCTATAAAAAGCACCCTGGGGCTGCAAGTCCTGGACCTGGTCTACTAAAGAGTTACGGGAGAGGGATTGAAAACTGGCAGAAAGGAATATCACAGTTTTGTGTGTGTGTGTGTGTGTGTGTGTGCGTGCGTAAGTGCAGGTGGTGTGTATTCCTTTGCATCTTCTCTGCAAGCCGTGAGCCGTGAGCCGGGGAGAGGGACAGACAGACAGAGGGAGAAAAGTCTGAACGCATTTGCATGAATCACAGTTTTCATTTTCACATCACATGGTCGTCTGGGTGAGCTCTTTAAAACTCTCCAACATTTAGAAGCTATCTGAACCTCCACACACACACACACACACACACACACACACACACACACACACACACACACACACACACACACACACACACACACACACACACATATATTCAGTCCATTGTAGAGCCGTCAGCTGTAACAGCTGGTCTCTCTTGGTGAGTTTATAATGACTATGAAGGATGCTGTCCACGCTACGTTCAGCCAATATCTAATTAGGCTTGCCTGCGTGCCCCTGCTGGACTGCCACTGTTCTCAGCACTCGTGTTTTCATTTCCGTTCATATTGCACTTCCTACAAGACAGGTCGGGACAATTCAATAAAAGGTGGACTACCTTTTAATAATCACCCATAAATCCACATGCAGACATTTGGAGTGTTCCTCATGGCTAATTTCTCTGCAATTTAAAAGGAAGTTTCAAGCTTTTTAAAACTTTTTGAAGGTTAAACATGGTCGGGAAAAGATTGCTGTGTGAATATGTAAATCACATTCTTCAGTAACAAAATCATATTTAAATATATTTAAATGCTTCTGATATCAATGAATCGGATCCCTGGATGTGATTTTGGCATTGTTTGTACCTTTAGTATCTCAGCGTGCAAGTCATTGAGCTAGCTGACGTTAGCTTCAGTTTGTTAAATTCATAGCACGCTTTGTTGCTGGCTTCAGGCTGCAACATACATGCTAGCTGCCAGTGAGCTAGTTTCAGTGTGCCAGTCCAGCGGATCACTACTGCGGGACAACGTGACGAGGCGGGAGTGAGTAAGGAGCATACGTCAATATGGAATTTTACCAGCTAGTATTTGGCAACACATCTCTAGCTGACAGAATGAAAATAATCTTATTATAGTCTCAAATCCACATGAACAAAAGTTGCATTTCTCATTATTTCCATCCGCAACTGAACTGGCTGACTGTTTGGTCCGCAGGTCAAAATCATAAAAATAAAAAAGGTCCAATTTCTACACATGATATTAGAAATTCCAATATTATAAATAGACATTTCAGAGCCTGAAAAAGTGTAATATTCTTTCTTGATAAATGTCTAAAACAATTTCCAATGTGGGTGTTGGAGTGAAGAATCAAGGTAATTCCACAGTTGCCATAATATAGTCAAAGTAGCGTTACAGGTAGTTGTCTCTGATTGGCTGAGCTAACAGCCCATTTACTTCTTCATCTGTGGTAATATATACAACGTAATTGAATTGAATGTGGCTGTATGAAATATGCCTTAGTTACTACATGGCATTCCTTTCAGAGATGAGTTATACACCCAAGAAGAACGTGTAGACTTATTACCACACAGTGTTTTGTATGCAGACATTACTCTGACATCGTCTCAAAAAAAAAAACGCCCCAGACTAGAAATGACAGTCTCATATTCTCTTTCTATCAGTGAAACATTAGTCTGCACAATTTGTTTTTGGCTCATGGGCCACATTAGAGCTCCCATAAACCCAAACCACAGTGATGGATAAATATAGAAAATATAGTAGAATACAGATTGTCCACATTAAGGAAGTAATTATGCGATTTTCTGCCTGTTTCTGCAATCAGAGTCCTGCTCCAACAGCCAGAGTGGAGTGATGCTGAAGTGAAAGGAGGATAAGAGGATGTTTGAGGTTGGATGAGGAGGTAAAGGCTGAGAGCAGGTGTCCTCCATACTGTGCTTTCTACACAACAGGAGATACTCAGACCCACAAGTATCACCTGCACACTCCACACACACTTTACCTCGTCCGCTCTGTGATGAAGAGATATTGATGGTTGAACACACACACACACACACACACACACACACACACACACACACACACACACACACACACACACACACACACACACACACACACACACACACACACACACACACACAGGAGTCGTACTATGGGATATGAAGCCAGATGGTCTGTCTGATTAAAGTGCCCACAGTGGCATGTAGTGGCAGAGCAATTCCTCTGAGATTCTCCCTCGAGAAAAGAGGTGTGAGGTTAACGCGCAACACATGACACATGGTTTCAAATCATTAAGCAAGGTTTAGAATTTTAACGTATCTTCAGGAATTATTTGCAAAGTGCATGTTTTGGAGTGTGTGTGTGTGTTTTTGTGTGGACCTAGCGAGATGAGCAACCAGGCTTAGCGGCCCTCATTCCTTCATCTGCCCAAATCTCTTCCTACTCCTCTCTCCGCATCTCGACTCATCTTTTAGTCTCATCCTCCAACCTGACTTATTACCCCAAATCCTCCCCACAGCTTCTTAAATAAAAGCCTTGGCTCCGAACACGCTGCCGCTGCTCTTTCTGTGTTACTACAGAACTAAAACAGTGACAGTAAGTTTTGGCATTGAAACAAATAAAAGTTGGCATTGAAAAAAGAAAACATTGCAGCTGAAAAAAAATTTCCACTCAAAGTAAAACATATCCATTACAAAAAAATATTTGATTTGGTTTATATTGTCGGTGGTCTGGTGTGTTTTTCAATGACAATATTGGATAATGAACCCTTTGTTAGTTGTATTTTACGCTGACAGTGTTGTGTGGCGATGCCAGGCGTTGGAGCAGGCGAGAGTGACGTTCTCGCCTTTGTATGCAGATTAGATGTAAATTACTGCCCATGTTTTCTTTTTCAACACCAAACTCCATATGGTTCAACGTTTCTTTGGAAAATTCACTCACCAGTCTCTACCCTCTACAACAACAGGGCCACATTACTTTAGCAAATGCAAAACACAAATAAAAAAACTGGAAATAAAGCCCCGACAAATATCCAAACAGAAGGAGGCTTTTTAAAGAGCTTATAGTGTCTTGTGTAAAACGTTTGAGAGAGAAATGAGGGGAACCGGATGCGCTGCTAGAAAGTATTCCTTTAGTACTTGAAATAAAATATGTGTATCATGCTGAGACCGTGTGTGTGTGTGTGTGTGTGTCGTGCAGGCAAACATACTTGAAAAAGTACACAAAAAAGAAAGAAAGCTGATCAGAAAAATTCCAGCCAACACTGCCATAGCGTTTCTGTTTTTATCCACCCATGGTATTTTGGGCTGTGTGTGTGTGTCTGTGTTTGTGTGTGTGTGTGTCTGTGTGTGTGTGTGTGGGAGTAGAGCCTCAGCGATCAGGTCTAAAGCTGTGTGTAGGAGATAAAGGAAGTCATTAGTGAATTCTGCCTCTTAAGACCCCCTAATACCTTGGATGGGACCCTGGCCAGAGGTTAGGCTGCATGTGTGTGTGTGTGTGTGTGTGTGTGTGTGTGTGTGCATGTGGCATTGTAAACCCATTGCCTTGCCAGGGAGAACGCCAACAACTGTACACATCAGTAGTTGCTGTAACTCAAACTAACTTCAGCAACTTTTGAGTCAATGCTGCAACAAGCCTTGTCTGAAATAAATTGAAATAAATGCCCTGTATCACCGGATGATTGGAAAACCTATTGTCCTGATATTATATTTCAACTGCCTGCGGTAATATCATACAAGCTATATTAGAAGGTTCGAGATCACATTTCAGCACAGTTTAGAGCAATAGTGAGAAGAGTGATGGAGACAGTAAAAGGATTGCGGATGGGGAAAGGGGGAGGGTGGGGGTTATGGGCTGTAATGTATCAGAGGACTTTTTGATCAGCGTTTAGTGGGCTTAACAGAGCTCTCGATCAATATAACTGCTAATAGATGCATTGATCTGCATCTGCTTCTGCCTGCCCCACATTCTGACTGGCACAAACGCATCCTCACGGATACACAACTGCACATACTTAGCAACTCACTCACACATTTATGCACAGCAACACAAAGCATAAAAGCAGTAATAATATTCGCTGACAACTGTGGTTATGGGGATGTGAGAGTCAATCAGCTACATTGGGGTAATACACTGGAAATCCTTGACTTTAAAATACACACACACGCACACACGCATGCACTCACTATCTATACTGCCAATTAGTCCTCCAATAAAAGCGTCTACAACCGGAGAGCAAACCATAAAGTATAGTGTTATAGCTAATGAACTCCACAACTCAGATATGCAGATAAATGCACACACACTCGAATCCAAACACAGAATATAACACAAAAGAAAACAGGCACGGTAGAAATATGCTGAGCATTTGCAGCTCGAGATGTAAACAAATATATCCACGAAACACACACACACACACACACACACACACACACACACACACACACACACACACACTCGCGCGTCTAGTGCAGCAGAACTCCTTATTACAGAATAAACGAATGAAATATGAATAAACGAATTAAAATGATTGCAGGTTGAACTGGGAGTAAATATAACACTTAGCTAATTACTTGCTCTGCCTGACTTTAGCTACAGGAACGCTGACATGAAAAACAAATGTGTGTAAACAGATGCACGGACAAATCATTTGTTTGAACAACAAAGGAATGGATGTATCCCTTAAAGGCGTGAGAATTAGTTACAGCTAAAACAATGGATGCATCTAAACATTACACTTCCTGGCAGAACGCAGGAGTTCATGAAGAAGAAGGAGAAGAAGGAGAGAGAGAGGGAGGGAGAGAGACAGCAAAGCTTCACATAGACCTGACTTTATTCTGAGGCTGAAATGTTTTTTCTTCTTCTAGGTCTAGGGAATTAAAAAAACAGGCTGAATACAATTCAATTTGGCACCTAACACAAACAACGCTCACACAGACATGTGCAGGCATGCACACCTCACACACTCCACCTCACACACAGTCAAGAAATAGTTCCCGATCACATATCTCTCCCCTGATTTGATGTGGAGAAAAAGCAATTTATTAAGCTGCCTCTTAGGAGCTGGGCTGAAACTAAACTGCTATACTGGCCTACTTAGAGACACACACACACACACACACACACACACACGCTGAAGAAGAGCGGGGGTTCTTTACTTCTTACCAATACACTCATTGACACTTTCATACAAATTCAGGCTCTAATAATGCTTAAAGAGCTCCCAGAAGAGCATCATCAGTAAACTGAGAAATATAGCAACTAATGGAATTTGCAGTCCATTATAATTTGATGTGACCCCCCCCCCCCACCAGTCGGTCCAAAGGTGGCTCCGCTGCTACACTTACAAGGACTTTCCTCTGACCTCTTCTTTCATTCTTCGACCAAGTTCAACAAACCTCAGGAGGAGAGAGGAAGGGAAGCAGGCGGAGGAGAGGAGCTGGAAATGATCCTGGTTCTAATAAAGGCAAGGTGTGCATCTCCGCTATGCACCAATATGTTCATTTAAGGGATTAAATTGAGAGCTGGAGAGAAGTGTGTGTGTGTGTGTGTGTGTGTGTGTGTGTGTGTGTGTGTGTGTGTGTGTGTGTGTGTGTGTGTGTGTGTGTGAAAGAAGAAGAGAATGTGTGAGACGCCGTGAGAAGGTTAAGCCAGTTTGCGATAAAAGCAGTGAAGCAAAGACAAAAAGCCAAATCTGGTCTGATCCTCCTATATTAACCTGTGCAGCACACTCATTAACACACACACACACACACACAGTGGCACACATAAATAACACACACATGCATGTTATTAACACTCTTGTAGACAGGATGCACTAATATGATGTTGGATTAATTAGTTCAGTCATGCAACCAGCACAGAACCCTGTAGCAATTAACATCTGACACACACAGCTTACCCGAAAATAAGTATTCACATGTGGAATCGTGCAGACATACATTCTTACTAAACATCAATGTGACACACACACACACACACACACACACACACACACACACGGGCAGCTCCTAATTTCAATCCACTAATACAGTCTCAGTATTTACAACCTGCTTGAGAAAACATGTTCCTGCTTAATTAGATCAAACAAGTGTGTGAGAGGGTTTGTGTGCCTTAATGTGTGTGTGTGTGTGTGTGTGTGTGTGTGTGTGTGTGTGTGTGTGTGTGCCGGGTTACATGTGTGGAACAACAGGTGAAGCAGGAAGACGGTGCTAGACAGCGTAGAGGGAGAGGAAGAAAAGAGGGAGAGACTAGACTTCATCCTCTATTCAGGGAGGTGGTGTAGATCGTTAGCTAAATAAATTAGAGCCTCGCGGCTGTGGATATCACACTGCCATATGTCAGGGAGAGAGAGGAGGAGGAGGAGGAGGAAGAGAGAGAAAAGACTGGTGGAGAGGAAGAGAAGAAGAAAAACCTGTTTGCTGCAGTAAGTGTGAATAAATACATACAAAGGGCGACGGAAACAGATGTGGCCTCAACGAAGAGGAAATGTTGGTGAGGTGGAGAGGAAGAGGAGATGTTGGTGAGGTGGAGAGGAAGAGGAGATGTTGGTGAGGTGGAGAGGAAGAGGAGATGTTGGTGAGGTGGATAGGAAGAGGAGATGTTGGTGAGGTGGAAAGGGAGAGGAAATGTTGGTGAGGTGGAGAGGAAGAGGAAATGTTGGTGAGGTGGAGAGGAAGAGGAGATGTTGGTGAGGTGGAGAGGAAGAGGAGATGTTGGTGAGGTGGAGAGGAAGAGGAGATGTTGGTGAGGTGGAGAGGAAGAGGAGATGTTGGTGAGGTGGAGAGGAAGAGGAGATGATGGTGAGGTGGAGAGGAAGAGGAGATGTTGGTGAGGTGGAGAGGAAGAGGAGAGAGGGTGATGAGTCGAGAGGACAGGAACTAATCCAGTGGAGTTGAACTGAGACCAGAGTTAAGCACATATGAGAATGTACTCTGCCCTGGGCACACACACACACACACACCACACACACACACACACACACACACACACACACACACACACACACACACACACACACACACACACACACACACACACACACACACACACACACACACACACACACACACACACACACACAAACACACCGATAGGGAGGGAGAGAGATTAATAAATCAGCATAAAGCATTTGGCTTAGTATAAGGGGGAGTAAGTGATGTTGAGGCGTTGGATGACCTTATTTGAGTTGGCTAAGTAGACTAGCGGACTCAGCTATTAGAACTACAGAACCCAGAAGCCCCAAACAACTGATCGGTCTTCAGCCAACTGCTGTCACAAACTTCAAAAACCTTTTCTACCATTTCATCTAGAAGTTATTTTTGGAGTTTTGGGGCATTTGCCCTCCAAGCCATTAGGTCGCTGAGCAGTGGCAATTAAAGAGGGTTAATTTATAACCTGTTTACGTAGTTGGTTTGACTTGAAATATCACACGATGATACATTGCCCCGTGAACTGTGTTTTCATGCACACATAAAATATACCAACATCTATGATAAGGGTACCTTTGTTTGTTTTTTAAGAATTATGACCACTATATATATACTGAAAAATAAACTCCAGTGCTTTTTAGTATGCAAAGGCAACACTATCTCCAAATGACTATATATCTTAAGCAATTTTGTCCTGACCTACACTTGTACACACACCAATATATCTGGAACAAGCATTTGAGCCGTGTGGCTTTCTACACAACTGCAGACCCAAAACCAATTCTATGTGAAATTTTCAATCAGTTCAGGTAACTCACTGACTCCGAGAAAGCTGCATTCTCCAATTACTAACCCGCTACAGCATTCAACCTGCAGAACATCAGTGCAAAAAAAAAGAAGACATGTCAGCCTCAACTGTGTCCAACGCTGACTGAAGCCGTTACAGCAGCACAAGTCCACTGTTAGCAGCTAATCATGCTACTTCACATTGGCTTTATGAACCATGGCATGCCCTCATATGTTGGAAATCACACATCAAATCACATCAAATCTGAGATGAATTCATGTTAAATCACAGTCATTTGTATCAAACTGACCTCAAATTGAGGATCATACTGTTAAATCATGAGAGGAATAAAACACCACCCTTACTGGAAACCATTTGCATGTTTTCACATGACACTAATAAACAAAGTAATTACTGTGCAAGCAAATTCTTCCAACGCGATTCTTATTGAGATTACAGCAGTTGTATCTTCTGGCTTTCTAACCTTGATTTCCCTTATTTGCATTCTGTGTCTGTATTAAACACAAAGACATGAATAGACGGAGGCTAGCACACACACACACACACACACACACACACATTCCCTAGCATCACCTAGAGGGGATTAAACAGCTTAGACATTGATTAGACACACCTGAACCCAGGAGGGAAGGAGGGTTCGATGGCAGAGGAGGCGAAGGAATGAGAGCTGGATGGGTGGGAGTGTGTCTAAAAGCATGTTGATGGGGGAGAGAACAGAAGAGCGGGTGTCAGGGGTGAGAGTGGGGGGGTGAACATGTCCTCTAGGATGGAGTGCGTTGCAGAGGGAGATGGATGGGGGGGGGGGGAGAGGAGTGAAAATGCTGTCTGCACACAAGCCAGAGAGGTTTTAACACTCCTGTCTGTGGCCAAAGTGTGAAGACACCCACTCACGTATTTCCTGCTCCCCATACATACATAAAACACACGCAAACTCAACACACGCGCAGGCACAACCTCAGAATAGTCCTTTTCTACAACAATCACAATTCTACCCACAACTATATGTACATGAAAAGACCCGAACAGTGCCTGGAGTCAATGATGCATATCCGGCTCTATTTATAAAGTCCTGCAGCCTACACTGGATTGCAACACAAAGCAGCATTCTCCCTCTGCTTTTAGCTCCCTCTTCTCTCACCCCTTCGTTCTTCCATGAAGAGAGAGGAAAAAAGTTTCCCCCCGTAAATGACACTTTCTACTTCTTTCTCTTGCCTTGAAATATGTCATGTGGAAGCACAACTTTCCATCTGGGCGGAGGGAGGATGTTCGGAAATTCAAATACAGCATCAGAAACTGCAGAGTTTCAATTTGTGTGTATGGATAGCAACACTTTAATGTGCAGGGTCATTTCATGCTTCTTTCCAGCAAATTTGGAGTAAAAATCCCCAGAAATGATTCCCTTCCTATTAGGGAATTACTGGCCTGGAAAGGAGAGAAAAGTTCTCCATGTTTTATTCCTTTTCCAAAACACCAGAACGCTGAGTTTGTTTGCATGTTTTCTACTTTTCCTCACATTTCCCTACGAGACTTGTTTGAAAAGTGGAGAGCAGAAATTACCCAGTTTCCCTTTTCTTGTAAACACTCGATGTATCACAACTTGTGCACACACACACACACACACACACACACACACACACACACACACACACACACACACACACACACACACGTTGGCACAAACAGCAGTATAATATTAAGGTTAGATAGGCTGACATACATGGGCCTAAATGAATGAATTCATGAGTTATTTGTTTACTTATGGATGCTCCGACTGTGAGCAGCTGGTAAACACTGTGAAGTCTCCGAGAGCAGATGTACTTAAGAGACAATCATAAACATTTATTCACTTGAAGCATAATCACACATACATACAGACACGACACACACACACAAGCTTCCGTGACCCAATTTTTGTGATGCATATATCTACGGTTGGTCGCCTGCAAGGCCCCCATTCAGTCCTTCATGCCTCTTCATCACAGAGAGGAAAATGATGGCTAATGTACTTGTAATCTGATTATATGATTATGTAACTGCTGCTGCTAATGTAACAGTCTCTCTCTTTCTCCCTCGCTGCCTTTCTCGAGGATGATCGGCGATTTATGTCTTTAAAAGGAAGTATAAAAACCAAAAGCAACGTGTGAAACGAACTGTGAGATTAAACTAACCCTCCTCCACCACGCTCTCTCTCTCCTCCTCTCTAAATTATCTGAGAGCTGTAATTAAAAAGTGCACGTCGGTTCTAGCGTGGCGCTAACAAGCAGGGCAACACCCACACACACACTAAAATGAACATATTGAAACTAAGCTAATCATCTGAGTCTATGCCACAACAAGTGGTATGGAAAAAATCTCATCATTCTAAGTTTGTGAATGAGTATGTATATAATTACTGTAATTTACTGTAGTGTATGTGTCTCAATATAGTCTCACTGTGTTGATTCTCAGCCTCCTCTAATGAACACACTCCTGTCTGCGTGTAAGAGCCAGTGAATCCAGCGTACATTTCCAAAAACAAGATGAAGATCTGGGCTCAGATGTAAACTTCACAGCGGCGTCGCTCCACTGCAGAAACAAGTGACACGCCACCTCATTCCAGAAACGGCTCTGAGCTGATTTTGCAGTGTTCACCAAGTCACATTCACTGTCATCCTCCAGGATATAAAAATTTACACTTCAACGGGGAATCCTTGTAAAACCTCTTTGTCAACCCAAAGATAATAGTGCCCTCGATAAAGATTATCATATGATTATCCGGTCGTATTAATCAGTATGGGTTTTATTTTGGGGCTGTCAGAATAAACCCGACATCAAGGAAAACATTCAGCTCTGCGAGATGACGAGCTAACCAGATGCAGCTTCATGCTCCTCAGCTGCAACTCAATTACTTATCAGCGGTGTGCCGACCGTGTCGCGCTGATCCACCCAAACAAACAGCCAAAGTTCAGGCAACAATTAAAGCCGCCAAGACAAAGACATTGAGGCTCATAATGCCTTATATTGAGGCTCATAACATTGCCTGTCATGCTGTGACTCTTAACGTTACGTATAGCTGGTAACACCTGTACAGGGATTCACTGATAGGCTGCTTAAACTGGTCATTATTAACATCCTCACAGCTATTATCAGGAATACAAAAAGGCACTATGTTCACATTTCACTGTACTACAGAAAGTAGTACATCTGATGAAAGTTGGGTTTTTTTAAGTTACTCTGAGAACTGCAATGGTATTTTTTAAAGCACTCACATCGGTACTCGGTATTGGCAAGTACTCAAATATAAGTACTTGTATTGGTGCATCCCTATGTGCCAGTATAATTCGACCATTGTAACTGAGGAAAGAGTCTCAGGTAGGGCTGCTCGATTATGGCAAAAATCATAATCACGATTATTTTGATTGATATTGTAATCACGATTATTAAAGACGATTATTCATTGCTTTGAGAACAAGCATTTATTGAACTTTGAACTCTGGTATTTCTTTTAACACGATAAGTTTGAACTGAAAAACAAGAAAAATGCAAATAAATAAGAGAAAAATATATTATATAAAATGGAAAGGAAAGGAATGGTCCTTTCCACTCCCTGCCCTAAATATGTGTGTATATATAGTGTACTTCTTCTGTGCCATTTATGTATTTAACTTTCTCTATCACTTCAATAACTCTTTGACCGTCATTTGCTCTGCTCTGAACTCATCTGTGTCTCCCGTTTGGGCAAACAACGACTGACGGCCAAACGTAAATCAGGCTTTCCGATTGGCTGTAAAAGCCGCTATGGGAGCCAATACGAGCGTCCGATGCATAAACGTGACTCTATACGTCACGAGCAAGATGGCGGATGAAAATACTGATCGATATACATAACAAAACGGAGAAATGCGCCTCGGAGACATCTAGTCACATCTTTACGCATTTGTTTTGTCAGAAATAAATCGCTCACATGGACAAGCAGGGTTCCGTTGTTTAGGCCCGTTTCTCTAGTTTAAGAGGAAAAAAACGCATTTTTTTTTAATGTCCGTAGAACACACCATAAACATTTTAGTCCCGTCCCGTCTCGTTTACGAAAACGAAGCAGACATCTCGTCATAGTTTTTATCATCAAGGATCTATTTTTAGCTCGTCATCGTCTCGTCTTAGTCATAGAAAAATGCTTTTGACGAACATATTTCGTCATAGTTTTTGTTAACGAAATTAACACTGGTGTGTGGACTTCAAATGATTAAATAAATTGGTCGTGTTCCCTTGAGGGGCAGACACGGTCGCGTGACATATCTTGCACAATATCTTTGTTTGTTCCGGGTCAGACGCCTCGAAACCGAAGTGTTTCCACACCACAGAAGTTGCTTTCCCTCTCTTCGCGACCAAAGGCTGCCTTTCTGCCATTTTCTACCGTCTTCTTCCCAAACACCTACTGGCAATACGCACCGGCGTGGCTGAAAGCGAAACTTTTCAGGCAGGGGCGGGGCGGAGCGGAGTGCACAGGTGGGGATAAAAGGGTTCGCTACATTTACCATACAAGACACGGCGTGCGGCAGAATGATCGTTTTTTTACGATTATCTTGTTTTCATGATCGAGGGAAGCCAAAATCGTAATCGTAATCGAAATTCAATTAATCGCCCAGCCCTAGTCTCAGGTATCTATCGTAAAGCAGAAAGTACATCCTACCTGTCTTTTCCCCAGCTCCCCTGGAGACACACAAAAAGTAAAAACTCATTTTTGTCAGCTCCATCATTCAACCACAGTCCTATTTGTTATCAAATGCTTGGAGCACATAGTATGCCGTCTCCCTTTGAAAGTTTGACAAAAGCTTCGCTACCTTGGCTTTACAGATAGCACACCATTCAGTCCCATGTTCAATTATAAGCATCAAGAACAACCAGTGTGTTCTTGTGATGTGTTCGTCATCTTGGTGGAGAACAAACGCGTAGAGCCGCATGGCCAAGAACCAAAATCATTCCCTCTGATACGGCTCAGGCTGCAGCCTTCGGAAACTGACTGCTGTCTTCAAAGAAGAAATCAAATCAAAATATAAAACACAACTCCAGCTCGTTCCACTTCAACAAATGCCTATGTTGCATTGTCCAATCTATAATTTAAGATCTCTTCAAGTGGAACTGCACTTAAGCAGATTCCATTTCATTAAAAAGATCTCCGATCATAATGTCATCATCACATCATAACTCATGGGAATTATATTTATTAGATGCCTACGGCCTCTTAGAAAATATAAAGCAGCATTTGTACTACAGCGCTAGAATCTCAGCATTAACGCCACTCAGACTGTGTGCATGAACTAATGCACCGAGCAGCATTCAGAAGTACGTACTGCATCTGGCATGAACGTCTTCACACACAAGGGTCGGTTTTATTATTTATATAACGCAGCCCAAAAAGCCTTTAACTTCTTTTGGAACAAGGTTGAGTTTTCACAACGCAAATAATGGTAAATAATGGAGTTTTGATGCTAAATATCCACACGCGAGTATTTCACATAATCCTGTTTATTCGTCACCCGATGTGTAAAGGCCTTAAGAGAACCTGGTCAGGTTCTTCGTACAAATATGATATTGATAGAAACAGACACAATATAGTTCCACACAGTTTAGGATGAAATTAAGATAAATATATATATACATAATTAAAAAGCTAACTAATTCTCTTCTAAATCCTAACCATATAGTATAATATGTGTAGGGATAATAAAGGATTTAATCAAGGGTCGAAATTAATTCACAATAACTTGATCATGCCCGAATCAATTATCGGGAAACTTGAAAAAGCTGTTTGGCTTTTTATCATGGTAGAGAAACGAAAATACCGTGATTTTTTTAAATATAGGACGAATCATATGATTAAAAAAATATACACACATTTATTTAGACAGGGAGTCTTATTTATGATTGATTATTTGTTTTTCACTAAAACAAACTGATGCAATTTGTTTCTTAAACAAATGTAAAGTGATACCAGGAAGTTTTGGTCAGGATGACCGTGACATGAATGTCCATATGTTCCCATGCCTAAATATGTGCAACGTAAGTTTGGATAAGAGCTGGAGGCCAGCAGCAGAATTAAAGAGCCAGAATGAGAAACCATGTGTGCCAAGGTTTTTTCTCCACTTAGAGAAATCTAATACCCGTCATGGCTCCTGCTGCTGTGGGTTTACAGTTCTGATGCCTGTTTACAGTCGACTTCTCTCTTCAGGTTGGTGTGTGCGTTCTGCCTGCAGAGGCTGAGATACTTTTATAAAGGCAGCATGTGTACACAAAAGTGCTGCACATCAACAAAAGGGTAAATACACCCACTCTTTTAGCTTTGAGACCTCAACACACACACACACACACACACACACACACAGTTGAAGAACAAACTTTCAGATCAAATTTGTATACGTGTGAAATAACACAAACATGCCAGCACTTTGTACTTGTGTTCCTGAAGTGGCACACCAATGTGCGACCAATGAGGTTTCACCCTTCTGCTTTAGAGGAACCTGTGATTGCGACCCAGGACGGCAGACTCCCTGGCGGCCTGTGATTGGCTGATTGAAGTAGACTAATGAATGACTGCATGAAGAAGCCGGAGACTTATTCTGGTCTGATTAATGTGTTTTCCTCAATGCCAATTAAACACTGATTACACAAATTAACAACTCTGGGCCACCATAATTACTAAGTGCTCACACAGGGACTGGCGTTGATGGAAAGAGCTACAAACATACGCACGCACGCACACGTGCACACACGTGCACACACACACACACACACACACACACACACACACACACACAGCTGTAAAGCACCACACCCCATTCGTCCTTCTATCCTTGCCTTAAGCTCTGTCAAATGCTGCCAGGCCTGGCAGTTGTTATTACCTAATGCTTTTAGCTGTATGTCGTCCAAGATAGAGTTACCAACCACATTCACCAACACACACACACACACACACACACACACACACACACACACACACACACACACACACACACGAGGGAAAAAGCCTTCACCCAGAGCCATGCAAGCGTACCCATACATTGGGCCTCAGACAGACAGCTGGTGCCAAAGGGTGCAGTTAGTGGATCCCCTCTGGGATGGGTTACCACCTCCTTCCCCTTGTATGGAGCCCGAGGGAGGAAGGGACAACGAGGAGTGAGATTAAAGGGAAGTAGGGGGTGGGGGAGGGGGGGGTGACAGACAGAGTGGGAGATGGGAGAAATGAAAAGGGAAAGTTTCTCTAGACTGAATGTAAGATGACACCACAGGCTGGGTGGTGGTGGGGGGGGGTGACAGCATGGAAAGACACCGTCAGTCCACGAGGGGAAAGAGGGCACAAGAAAGAGCAGGAGAGGGAGAGGGAGGGAAATTACAGAGGATTTGAAAAAACTCCTTGAAGTTAGAAATCTGGAAAACTGCTGAAAGTGTAAACCTATGCTCTCTCTCCCTCTCCGTCTCTCTCTCTCTCCCATGCATCAGTGTGTACCAAGGTGTGTGTTCTGTCTGTGTTTTGACAGAAAAATGAAAAATTAATACTGTTACAATTGTGCCAACATGAGAAAAAACACTGACCACTTAAAGCGTCTTGCTGTTCGGTCAGCACATAAACCTGCTTTTGGTTTGTGTGAGTTCAGTTAACTTTAGTGTGTGTGTGTGTGTGTGTGTGTGTGTGTGTGTGTGTGTGTGTGTGTGTGTGTGTGTGTGTCGTCCTTTATAAGCATGTGTGTATGTCGCAAACAATGGATTTAACTGTTCCAGCAGAATAGTGCAGCAGAAAATTGAAAAACTGAAGAATAAAACTGTTTTCTCCATCCGAGTGGATCCATATGTACAGTCCTCATAAACCCACGTGTGCATACACTGCACTGAATACTGAGTGTGTGTGTGTGTGTGTGTCCTTGTTTGTTTCCGGCTGTATAACTTTGATAGCTGCCGTGCTGTGTGCTTTTGCTCACAGTTGGCCCATTCATAAATGATCTTAATTTTTGGGACACAGTAACTCATGTGTCTCAATATGTCTGTCATTGTGTTGGAGGAGGAAGCACGAGGATGCGGACAGATAAATTCACCTTCTATTAAACTGGCACCTTCACAAACGCACAAACCAAACTCTCCTCCTCCGCCTCCCTTCCCTCTATTCATTTATGAAAATGTACGTGTCTTATGTCTGCTGTGCGACTGTGCGAGAGAAAGAGAGAAAGCACCAGCTGTGTCATTATACCAGCCTAATACATCCATAATGCAAGCTAATTAGATTTAGACTAGCAATGGACAAGAAGTCCATGAGGTGAGAATAGAGGAGGGGAAGGAGAGTGACGGAGCAAGGGGGAGGACTGCGACGGGGAGGTGCAGACGACGGAGAAACTCTTTCAGCGGTGGTTTGTGCCGAGTGCCGAGGTTTCGAAGCCAATTCACATCCAGAAACACAACAATTATCCACGCATCTGATGCACAACAGGTACACACACGGCTTGATGAGCGAGTGACATCCTAATAAGCCTCCGTGTCGGATAAAGGAACCCTGAAAGCACATCAGAAAGTAGACAAGTATACTGAGCCGTAAATCCAAACCCGAAAACAAACACACGGCGGACTTAAAGGCCATTCAAGGTGTGTTTGCCCGGCATGAGGAGCTGTTTAGAGATGATGGGAGCAGTAATCAGCATAATGTTTGCCTCGAGCCTTGGACTGACATTTAGAACAGTGGATTATTGGAGCAAAACCCACACACTGCCTTTCAGTGAACACTATCATATTATTACAGAAAACTATTATAGATTGCTGTTATAATACCAATGTGACTGGGGCCGCATGAGAATTTGTGGTTCCACCGTGCAAGTCAGACCTTGTTTTGTCCATGCGTGACATATCCACTGTAGATTGGTACAAATTGGCTCTCAAAAGACGGAGCAGGTTGGTGGCTGTCCATGAATGCGGGACAGAAACCAGAGCCCTGTGTGCAGTGGAAGTAAACTCATGGCCTCACTTGCAGAAATCATGTCAGGGACCTGGAGTGCTGCTGGACAGGTCCTACTGAGAGTCACAGAACAAGTGCTGAGGGCAAAAATGTACTTTAAACATATCCATCACAGGTTTTCCTGAGGAAAATATCAATTTCTGTCTCCGATAATCTATTTTATTGTGTCTTAGTGAATTAATGTTTTACCATATGACTGATTATGTGCAGCCAGAGAGCTTTGCTTTTCTCCCAAAACACTTAATCTCACGTAGGGTCCTAAATCCAATATAGTCTCACTGTGGGTTCCAACATATTCAATAGAAAGCTGACAAACTGTACACCTTCATCCGTCGTAGGCCTGCAGGGAAGGTGAACCGAGCTATTTAACGCACTTCATCAGTTATTGTATCAAAACACATCGAATCATTCAGCCCTGTGAAATATCCAACCCAAAATGGTACACTGGCCTTTAATCTCAAAGCGTCACCAAGTATGTGTAAGTGGAAGCGCAACCATGAAGATGTGGAGACTTTGTGTGAGGCTCAATAAGGGCCCATCAGCTCCGCTCATTCTCTAAAGAGAGAAGAGACAGTTTAATGGGTCAAGCGGAGAGTCGAGGCCAGCATCTGAAT
The DNA here is from genome assembly GCF_963514095.1 of Eutrigla gurnardus. Classification (NCBI taxonomy): domain Eukaryota; kingdom Metazoa; phylum Chordata; class Actinopteri; order Perciformes; family Triglidae; genus Eutrigla; species Eutrigla gurnardus. Next base: position 28,109,090 of record NC_139917.1, on the reverse strand, counting down.
GAAAAACACAGTCACTATCCCAGATAATACTGTGCTGCAGCACAAATATTAACGTAGAGGAACTCTCAGTGTCCATTTTGAGTTGAATTTAAATTTCAAAACATGTGAGTAATATCAGAGTAAAATTACATCACTGCATATAAGCAACAACTACAGTAACCTAATGTGTATTAACATAACTATGTTGCCTATGATTTTACTACGCGATTTATAATGATTTATTTGGGTACATTAACACTCTGACAATAAAGATATCACTATAAAAAACAAAAACAAACCATATTGGTGTTTTCATAATTGCATGTAAGAGACTCTCAACCAATAGTGTTTAAAAAACGCTAGTAATAATAATAAAAAGGCTAATAACTATATTTATGCGGGCTGATAATCATCTTCATAATGAAACCTTTGGTTCAGTTACATCCATACAGAACACCAACATGGCTGTGTGTACTCTCACTGAAGAACATTAAATTATCATTTAAAAAAATGTCGCATCAACCGGCCCATTTATGGTCTTTTGTCTCTAAAGTCATCCATTTGATCAATTTCATGTCCCTCTTCATAAAAGAGGGTAATTAAATGTAAAATTCATTAAAGATTGTGCTATTTGCTGTCTTGTGAAAGTAGCACAAGATGCATGATGTAATCGGCTGAGAGGCTGCGTGACAAATGTTTTTCGGGGCGTCCCCGACTAAGAAATGACATCATCCAGTCAAGTCTTGCCCATAGTAGACCGATCGTGAATCTTTATGGATGTATAGAAAAGTAAAACAACCACATTACTGGACAAGATACATGTTGCTATTGTTGTTGAATAATGAACAGTAATTTGGTGTGTGTGTGTGTGTGTGTGTGTGTTATCCTGCTTGCTTTTTGTGGTCGGTCCCAATTCCATGTTCCACGTAGTAGAAATCGACAGACGGGAGGGAAAAGACAGGAAAACAAAGAGACGGTGGGAAGAGAAAGGCAAGCCAGAAACTACTGTTATAGAACAGCTGATCCAGAAGGAGGACCCTCGCCATTTTATTTACCAATTACCACGCTGGAATAAAGCCTACAAACAGCACAAATATACAGAAATACCTGCGAGTACTTTTTCTGATAACTTCTTTTTGTTATCACCAGTTTGTACTCCAAACAACACACGGAAACATGTCTGAGATGAATGTCGAGCCCAGTGGAGTGATGTGACAACAGGTTGAAATGTCAAAACAAAGCACGGAGTGGCATTGTTGCCTGTGATGAGTGTTCTGCTGACTCAAACACAGCCAGCACACTAAAAGCACAGCCGAGCCGCCGGGGTGAAGTATAACTCAAGATGACTGAGGGTGTGAGAGCGTCCTGTTGTGCTCACTAACTTCACGGCGGCGGTGGCGGCGGCGGTGGGGGGGAAAACTGAAGGGTCCGCATCAACACACAAACAGGATAATTCATTCCTCTCTTTCGCTTCAATGCCTTCATTTTATTTTCATTTGTTTGCCTTTCTCTCTTTCTACTCCCACATTGCAAGATAAAGTGAATTCCGACTTGCACACATTCATTTTAAACAGGATAACAAAATGTCTGTGAGAATGGTGTGTGTGTGTGTGTGTTTGTGCACTTAATGAGATGAATGCACGTGCTTCGCCTTTCCCAATTACAGAGAGTGGAGGAGAGAAATGATTGGGAGAAAGGAGAGAAAGATGTAATGCAGGGAGGGATACGACTGGAGAGGAAGATCAAGCGACCAAGAGTGGAATTAGAAGAATGGATAGAAGAAAATAGATAAAGTGAGTCCATTAGCTGTCAAACTATTTCTTCTTTCTCTTCATCTGTCTTGACTAAGTATCTCAGACGGTTTTGATTACGTGGTTTGGTTTCCGTGCCGTCTCCTCTTCCATCCATCTACTCCAGTGACCCCATAACTGACAACCTATTCTCTCCATCCACCTTCTTTCTCTTTGACTTACCTATTTTCTCTTTGATTACTTTTCTTCTTCCAATCCATATGTGCCCATTAATTCCCACATCCATCAGTCAACACCACCTTTCTTCTCTCTTGTTAACGGAATCAGTTCATCTGGATTATTAGCACACAGCGCAGAGATCGCTCAGACAATTCAATGAAAAGTACCATCGTTATCAAAGACACATGCATGACGTAGTACTAATATATGCTTAAAAAACGGATCATTAAAGCTTAAAGCTGCTGTAAAATACCCGGGATGAGGTATAGACAAATACCGAGATCGTTTCCCTGAGCCAAGACGATGAAACGAAAACCTACAAGCCTGACTATTTCTTTCAAAATAAAGTGCAAAAATCTACGAGTCTCAAACGTGAAAAACTGAACGGCCTTAAACCAGGCGGTTGTTGTTGCGGATGTCCCTAAGAGACCCTGATCAACCCTGAACCCGTTCAATGTAAACCTTTCCATTCCATATATCCCATGTCAGAAAAGCGTAGCTGAACAGATACAGAGCTAAAGGGTCGACACGTACAGTAGCAAGGTACTAGGCCAAGTAGATCATTGCCTGGAGCAGTTTATTTCCCCGTGTACTGAACCGCCTCGTTTGCGGGCTTTTCTCCTTTCATCTCGCGCTACACGTTGTTGAAACTGATGTCCAAACAGCAAGCGAGCACCCGTCGATCGCGTTGCATCACTCCCTCTGTCCACACAGACTAAACATGCACTACTGTTACATGGAAGGGGTGGAGATAGACTGCACATCAGCTGAGATCAGACTGGAGACGAAAACACTTCAAAGTCGGGTGAGTAGCCTCCTGCAATCTTCCTACATTTTAAACAGAAGTTACGTGTATTACATTGTGATATTTACTGCAAATGACACCCAGTGACCTCCCTCCAGCCAGCTGTGTGACGTCACAGCCACATACACATCCTGGCAGCGTATCGGTGTATAGATGTGTTGCGCCTGTTTTCTTCTGGCAACGTAAAACATGCTCCATAACGTGGGATACACTGCAATTCATTTCTTTGCTCAGATTCAATTTGCACCGTCACCTGGAGCACTTTCATTTGGAGGTTTGTATGAGTGAGAGGGGAGAGAAGCTCCTGGATCTTGGTAATGAATGACAGACGTCTTGATCAGCTTTAAAAGCAGCAGGCTGTGAATCACTTTCTATGAATTCTTCATTTCAACATGAATCACAGCAGGTAAGCTGTTGGGAGGGGAGTTGTTTGCAGAGGTGCGGGGAGAGCATGTTGTCTCCAGGCTATAACCTTGCAGCCAAACTAATTGATGCAGGGGAGACTTATTGGGAAAGAGACACAACAATCACGACTGCTAACTTTCCCGTACGAGGGAAGTGGGGACAGTGCACTTGGTGATTGATGATACATTTAACCAGTTTGTGCAGTAATGTGCACTAATCTGGCCATTTAATGATCAGGTAATGATCAGTCAGAAAAAATAGCACTTCGATATATGATCCCAAACTAAATGAGAGCTTGTCGTGGCTTCCCTTATCGTCTTTACAAGATGTGATCAGGGTCTGTTGAATATGATTCCTGATTATACAGAGGGAGTCATACAGCTGATGCAATTTATTTGCCAAAAGCCTCTTATCTCTGCATGAAACTCCAGAGACGGAATTAATGCACTGGTGTGTACACACCACTTTTCAAATACATAAACCACTGATCTGATTAGGGGCCAACCGAGAAGGTGGTAATAAAATAAGAAGAATTAAAGGAAATTCTCAATTGGTGAACCCCCTGTTATTCTGTTTTTTAATGTGCTGAAAATACGCTATACACTATTGTTCAATAAAGTGAATAACATTATAGCTAGTAGCGCAGCACTTCCAGTTACTTTACAGGGTGTCAAGCTGAGTCAAGACAGATCAAATAATCACATCACAATGTATTTACAGGATGGAAGGAAAACATGAGAATTTTTGAGTCCACCTTTATGTGTTTAACCATTTTTTTAAAAATCATATGTTCCTCGAGGCCATTTTAGACGGCAGACAGTCTGCAAACTGAGTTCAGACACGGTGTCATTGATGAGACTGATACCAACATGCAAAACAGCAGGCTTTTTGGCTGTGTGCTGCCCATGCACATATACAAGCAGTACAAGCACTTTGATTCTGGCCATATAGGCTCCCACACACACACACACACACACACACACACACACACACACACACACACACACACACACACACACACACACACACACACACACACACACACACACACACACACACACACACACACACACACACACACACACACTTCTGTAGTGCAAGCCAAGTCTCCATACTGCTGGCTGCATCCTCACAGAGGTACCCACCTCTAGCTCGGATCAAAGGGCTAAGCTAAAAACCTCTGGCCAGACACACACATGCACAGTACAGTTCACTACTTCCTGTCTATTCCTGGGTGAGATCAAAAAGGCTCTTTTTAGCTCTGAGCCTATACCATAAATCACCATACGCAGACAAGTGTGCACACACACACACACGCCCTCTCAAACACCTGTGGCAGATCAAACGCATCAAGCTGAGAACACACACCTGCAGCAGGGTGAAAGCCTTTGGACTGTACAAGTAAATCATGTCGCTCTAAAACACACACAATCATGTACACTCGTGTACTTCTACACTCAACCACGCCCGACCTCCCGTCATATCCCGTGACTGGAGATCCACTATGCAAAGATCTCATTCAAATAGCTCGATGAAAACGTACACAAACAAATAAAGAGGCTCAACCAGGTGCATTCGGCACGAGGGGAGGAGAGGGGGGAGAGGGGGGAGGCACATTTGATGTTCCTTCCCTGAACAATCTCCACTCTGTATCGCTTCACGCCGTGCCAATGTCACCGTCAAGAAATGACTCACACTGAAGGCAAAGAGGAAGAGACAGAGGGATAAAAGAAGTGAAGAGAGAGAGACCTGGGGTTATGATCCACTGGAAGGTTGCTGGTTCGACTCCGAGTACTGACTGAAACGTCCTCGATGAGGGAGGGAGAGTCACTTTCCTCACCCCACTGTGAGACTGCTCTTGAGCCTTGAACTAATCCAGTGCTGCTGGTCAATGACTGCCAGTGCAAGGCCGGGTTTAAAGGCATCCCCAGGTGTGAGAGGAGAGAGAGAGAGCGTGAGGGCCTCTCTGATGTTTCTCCAGCCACCTGCAATTTTATTTCCACCAGTTGTTCGTGTAAATAGGAATCTGTTCCCAGATTACCTCGTGTATGTCACAGAGACCCGACATCTCTTGATTTTTCAGCACCAAAAACACCTTTTAGCTCGTTACCTTTTGGGGTGACGTTCATGTTGAACTTTTAATAGGCATGGGACAATGCCTTAAAATAATTACAATTCACGATATCCTTGAAATTGCTCTAACCAGACTGGAATCACATATTTACATTGCATCACATTTTAAAGTGAACATCGAAAAGGATAAATAAAATGGCCATATTGTGTGAGTCTGTTCTCCCTGATGATCCTATTTAAAAAAATAATTAAATCAGGTTGTATTTTTCACTTCTCTAACATGATAATGAGCTAGACAGCTTTTTCAAGTCACTCATATGACGATGTTCACCGCAGAACCCCAGAATCACAATCTGCAATAAACAACAATTGCGAGCATGAATTGTGTTTGTGGAATAATGAATGCAATAATAATGTCTTTTTTTAAAAGTGTATCAATTTCTTTTTTGTTTGAGGGTATATTTCAACCCTGATGTTCCCGTTTCAGACAGAAGAAAACCGTTGGAGCAAACACGTTTATGCAAAAAGAGAGATGTGAAGGCCTTTCACAGAAGTCTGATGAAAACGCAGCAGAGATAAGAGGCTAGAGTACAGGATTAATTGAATTATACAATTGATATTTGATATGAAAAAGCAAAACTCTCACCTTTATTTAAATTAAGTCGACAAATTGTTTTCTCAATTATGAGCAATCATATATTTGAGTGGGACTACGGACTGCATTTTGTTGCACAACCCTGGGTTGCACACAACCTTGAGCTAGATAGCTATACAACTACTGTTATTAACAGTTGCTGACATGTATCTCACTAAGTGGTCAAAGTGTGACCTTGGAGAGGAAGGCTTGAAAAAAAAGCATGTTAACTACTCTCATTGGTATGTTTTTCTTATGGTGATAAATATGCCGTATTCAATAGAATCATGGAACGTACAGTAAACAGCCTGCAGTATTTAGGGCAAAGTTAGTTTCACAAACATCTTTCCACATGTGGAGCCCATGTTATCCCTGCCATGATAAGAGATTAATCCTCACGCCTGTGGTCCTACTTAGAGCCTATTCGCTTGTATACAACTTTGCACTGCTTGTTGCCATCGCTGAGTTCAAAGTTCTTAATACCATTAAGCCCCATAAAATTTACTACATGTGATGAAACCGTCACAGTGGCGCTTGGTTTCATTTATTAGTTCTTGTCTCATCTTTCCCCAGCTGCAGCGTATTTCAAAATACTGAAAATGCTCAGAAGAAGACATTACTATTCATCACATATGGGTTATCTCCAAAACATAGAGCAAAGCAGCGATGCAAGACAAAACAGATTCTGCCAACGAGAATCTGTTGTGTCAGTGTGCAACTTTTGTTTGACATTCTTAAATATACATACGCCACTTTTACAAGGTGTTTTGGAACTACGCTTTATTTTTTCACTTTTGATTTTTCTTTGCTTTTTTTGTCTTCTTTTTAATCGGATGCTGTCAGAAGAAAATGCCTAAAGGTCTCAAACAGGAACAGTCAGCCAGAGAAATACATCGCATGTGCATGTATTAAAATACCATACAAGATACTAGGTACTAGGTCATGCAGTCAATTTCCTCATTCAGTGTACATGAATGTACATTTTGAAGTAAGATATGAAGCTGCAGTAATATTCATAGATTTATTAAGTTTGGTAAGTTGGTTCTAGTTCCATGAAGGTGTGCAGCAGATCCTTTATTATGCTTCAGACTACAACTCCCTGTAGCCAATCTGCTTTCACAACAGCCAGAGGTCTTATTAAATTAGAGTAAAACCACACAGTAACAGCTAGAAATTCTTGTTTCGACTCTTCCTGACTCAGACTTAATAAGATCCCCATTTAGCAAATATCAAACAATATTACTTGTTTTCTTTTGGGCACAGCAAATACGCTTTTGGCAAGCTACACAATACCTGCAATTGGAGGTCACCGTCTTGTTGAATTCAATGTAGCGACATAGATAAAATTGTATTAAACATTAAAGCCAAATGTCAGATTCCACCTTACAAAATAAAAGTGTCTTCAGAGTCAGACCAGGTGAGGGACTTCATCTTTCACAATAACTGAATTGATTTGGTTCCTCTTTGCACTTCGCCAAAGCCAGTCAGAGTTCATTTACATGTATAAAATACAGATAAATCATCACATTTAAGAACCTAGCTCTAAAGATTGAACTTGTTGATAGCTTTTTGTCGATCAACTGAATACACATCCCACCATGAATGTCAGCATCAGTGTAAAAGGGAAATGTACGAGACTAAATCCAATGAACTAAGGGGAACCACGACGTGCTGACATCATGGATTTAAACTTAACCTACACTCAAGTTAACACAATGTTGTGAATGTGTGTGCTTATTTATCTTCCTCTTTGTCCGCCAATCTCGAAACACGTCTATCAGTCGTTTTGCTTTCTGATGTTTTGCAGTTCGCTCAATCAATAAGAGTTCATGTTTTGCAAGCATTCTGCTTTATTTGGATGTCTCGCTGTGGAAGATCTTGAAAAGTACAAGATAAGCTTTTGTGCTATAGCCCCCCTCCCCTCCCCACCCCCGCTCCTCACCCGTACAGACAGCAGATCAATAGCCACCGCCTCCCCCTATCTTACATAATAAACACCAAGGCCTAAACACCACCTGTGTGGCTTGCAGCAATAGATTCTTTAGTCCCTTATGGGGAGACTGGGAGGGTAGAAAGAATGAGAAACCAAAAAAAAGAGGAGTGATACCGAAAGAACAAACAGAAAAAATGAAGAGCAAAAACAAGCATGACAGAGAGGGAGGCAGAGGGAGACGAGAGTGTATCCCATTTGGCCCATATTTCAAAGCTCTGAAGGATGTTTTTGAGGAAAACTCCTGTAAAATGCTCTTTTCACAAAGATGGCGAACCATTCCGACTGGGCTGAAGCACACTTATGTGAAGACACCCCCCCCCCCACCCATCAGGGAGGCAGGCCCGGTCACTACACTGGTCAGAGTCCCCAAAGTCCAAGTGTGTATCATACTCGGGCACGAATGGTCAATCCGTGTCCACATCATCTGTGCTCGGACAGATTCAACTAAATCCATCTGCTAAAATAAATAAATAGAATGAATCTTTTTGGCTTCACCAATAATCGATATAAATGCGTTTCATCGTATGAATCGTGATTCTTACTTATGATTAATGTTGTAATACGTTTAAGACACTCTCCCCTGCCAGCATGTAGCCCATTGAAAAATGTTAAAAATAACTGAGCATTACATTTTTGTATTCAGCATAAAATATTATACAGAACTACTTTTTTTTTATAGAATAAATATGTTAAATACGTAATTCTGTGGTCTGTTTATTTTTTCACCTTTCAGAAGACTACAGATAGTCTCACTTGTATTATTGCATGTTTATTTCATGGATATAGAATTTTGGTTAAAAGTTACTGAATCGAATCGTGGTTTACAGAATCGAATCGATACAAAATAAATAATCGTCCTTGAATCGAATCACCAACTACTGTATCGTTAATCGGATCGCTGTGAAGCCAAAGATTCACACCCCTAGCATGGGTGCAGAAGAACAAAATGATGCCAAACTTCAGAAAACGAGACTGCAATACCAGACGAATGTCCGCAGTGTGATGAAATGGACAGCATGTCGTCAGAAAACCTTGGAATTAAACTCTCTCAGCCGCTGCATCCGAATGTCGAGAGAGCGCTTGAAAGTGGCAGCTATCAATAAGACAGCTATCTGTGGTGAAGGTGTGCTGACAGGCAGGAGAAGAAGCCAGAGTGTGGCAGTCACCGCGGTGTCTGTGGTGCACTCTGCACGCCCAGATGCACCTGACAGCACAGTGTGTTTGCTGCATATTTAACACATGAAAACTTTAGTAAAAGTTTAAACCTACACGCTGATATATGCACACTATTGGAAGATAGAAAACTTTTAATGCTCTGTTCTGCAATTCTTCAACGCTTTGGATTTTGATTTCTACAGCCGATGATTATCAGCCGAGATGTGTGTTGCAGGTGCCAGTCATCGGCTCTACACATTACTGTATTTAGTCTGCACACAGACACACAATCTCCGTCCCTCCCAATCACACAGACACGTACACTCACAGAGCGTAAAGTGTCAGGTGGCTGTGGAAGTGTGGTGATTTGTTCCTCCTGACAGACAGGAAATAAGGGAGTCAACCAGGGACTTCACTTCCTCTTAGACCTGTCACCTGACTAAGCTGACGTCTGTCACACCCTCCTACGCACACACACACACACACACACACACACACACACACACACACACACACACACACACACACACACACACACACACACACACACACACACACACACACACACACACAAAATCCATTAATGAGCGAAGTCTCTCTTGAGGCCTCCAAAATTCAAACTACTTGAATATATATATATATATATACAGTATATGTATATATATTAGGGGTGGGCAAAAATATCGTTACTGCAATATATCGCGATACTTTTCCGCCCAATACAATATTGATTTTTCAACTCCAAAGATCTATTTAAAAAAAAAAAGATTCCTGTTTAGACACGTTGTGAATGCAGTACTTTATCATTTTTCATTTTATTTTCATTTATTATTTATTACATTTATTCCAGTGAATTTCATGGGAATTAATAAAATGGAGAGGCTGTTTTGAATAGTTTCGACTCAATTTGTCCTCTGATCAATATCATCTGATGTACATATACAGGTACTTGTGTTTTCATCTTTATATATAACGTAATATCGTGATATGTATTGTATCATGATCAAAAGTATCGTGATACGTATCGTATCGTGAGGTTCTTGCCAATACTCCCAATACTCACCCCTAATATATATATATATATATATATAGACCCAGCACACACAATTATTCCCCATCACTCTCTATATAGATGAAAAGAAGAAGGGAAAAAAACACTTCCTGATGCTGTATTCAACGATTCCTCCTCACAGTAAACCTTCTGCAACACAAGTCACACACTAATCTGGAAACCTGCCAGCTGTAAAGGGCAAATCAAATGAACACATTATGTCATGTCTGTGGGTGAAGAAATTACATATGTATAACTGGTGTGTAACAAGCGGTAAGTCTTCAGTTGAAGATACATCAAAATCCTCAGGTTACATGCTGAATTAAAGGAGCGTGCCAGAATGATTCTGGTGTCAAACAGCTTTTAGTACAAATTGCTCTTCTAAAAACATTGGTTTTTAGGACCTGGCAAGCCAACGTTGCCAAATGAGAGCATCAGTAGAAGATGAGGATGAGAAGATTCACAAGACTCACAAGTGTGAGAGGTGAAAAGTCAGGGTGAGGTTGTGCAGCGTGGACGATGATAATCAGTTAGACGGGGCTTTCACCCTCCCATGATTACAACAAGGTTAAGCTAATTTCCACGTCTGCTTAAACTGTTTGACGCTGATGAGAGAGAAGGACTTTGTGTGTGTGTGTGTGTGTGTGTGTGTGTGTGCACATGTGTAAGGCTGCATGCTAGTCTATTTGATTTGGGTTTTGACATCACCCTCAGAACTCTCCCAGCCCACAGCCCGCCATCCAAATGTCCTATCGGTGACCTCATTTCACCCAAGCATGCCCAGTGGTCCAATCAGCATCAAGCCATGGCTTAGTTGAGCCAATGATAATGTGTCATATCAAGCCTAATCACACTGATGGATCCACTAAGTGGGTCAGCAAGCCTTTGCTTGGCCTAGTTGCAGAAAACTTTCAAATGCATGGTAAGAAACCAAACTTCAGTTAAAGCCATAAAAAATTGTGATCTGCAATTTATTTTATTTTTTGACACCAAAGAAGTGGGATGGTTTTCTAGCTGGGATGCTGGAGGCACATTTTAATGCAATTACCTTGGGCAAGGTTAGCAATAATGACGACCAGCAGTATTTTTTTCATTACATTTGGCTACTTATCGACCATTATCATTATCCACATTAGCAACAGGGACGAAATCATTCTGCACCTATTATAAAGCTAATGGTCCATACCGCTGTTGTTATGTGAACCCCTTCTGACTTTGAACATTTTCATGTTTTAATGTCATTTGAAGTATCATGTGGTCCTCTGTGATTTGGGTTTCTGAAAATGTTTGAGGATTATATTGAAAAAGTGAACATCCAAAGCTTTTCTCAGATAATCCTGAACAATTGTTAAGGTATTGAGGCATTCTGGACTCTCTCTGGTATTTATATGGACTGTGATTTACGTTCTAAAACACATTAAATGTGATCCACCCTTGACTTCAGTCAGAATATAAAGTCTCTAATGAGGCTCCGTCTGTATCCATGCTGGAAATGTGAATCAGTCAAACAGCTGTGGAGCAGAACCCAGTCAGTGACAGGGAGGCTGTGGGTGAAGGGGGGGGGTAAGTTATGAATAAAGACGGGAGGGTGGAGAGGTGAGCAGATGAGAGGTGGAGGAAGGGGGGAGTAAAGGAAGAGGAGGAGAGAGACAGTAAAATGCTGCCGTCACTTAAACTCTAAAATGAAAGATCGATGAGCTTATTTAAATGTGCTCCCAGAGACGAGGGTTGGCTCATATAAAGCCTCACATTTATGAGGAGGGGTGTGGGCATCGATTGCCTGAGAAAAAGAGAGGGAGGGAGAGTGAAAGAGGGACAGGGACAGGGACAGGGGGGAGGAAGAAGAGAGAGGGGTAGGGAGAGATCAGGAGGATCAACCTTGGCTCATGAATTTCATCCTTTTCCTCCTAAAATAAAACGTCCTAATAAATGCTGGGGGATAGAGGGGTCGGAACCTGGAAAATCTACAGCCTTCGATTGGCCGTCTGGCACAGCTTATCAAATCAATACCCCCCCCCCAATCACCCCGCCTCACCTCCACCAACCCCATCCTGCATATGTTTCACTAATTTCAATTAATACACCCCCTACGCCAGCACACATGCAAATCCAAACTCATGCCAGCAATCCTGAGGTATAGACATTTCGCAGCCACCCCCACCCCCCCACCACCTCACCCCCTGGAGCCAAGACAGCTGGAAAGGGTGTGTCTGAGGGGTTGTGCTAACTTGGGTGCTGGTCCTGAGACCTTGACATTAGAAGGAGGACGATAGGTGCTGACTCTGCAGCCACACCATCCCTCTGTCTCCCACCTCCTCCTCCTCAACACCTAGGAAGGGAGGCAGAGGGAGAGTGTGACAACTGGGACCAGAAGGGAGAGGAGAGCAACTTTTGACACACACACAGAGGTGTTGTCATACCATCATCATCGATTGAACTGCAGACACAGATTTCTGAGTGACAACCCCTCCATTTCTTATTCTCACCCCTATTCCTTGCCTCTCCCCTCCTCCCTCCATCTCCTCTTCGCCTCCCTCCTCTACTTTCCTGCACTTAAACACCACACACATTCTCCATGCGTTCACAAATAGCTCGCCCCCACCTTTTAACAGACATATATGCACAGACATTCCTAAGTCCCCTCCTACACATAACCCCGGAGTCTCAGCCTTTACATTCCCCCCCCGCCACGCCGTCTGCGACCCGGAGAAAAGTGTGCGCCGACACCAGCCTGACCTTTCCTGTGCTTTTGTTTTGGCCCTCTGACATGATCCCATGAGGTGCATGCACACATACAAAAGACACTCATATGTACACAGCAGGACAGTTTCTCCCCATCACTCACTCTACAGCTAGCTGGGAAAAAAGAACATGTACAATCCTCACAAGCAGGTCTTAATGCTGGTTTCTCTACACAGTAAACCCATGTGTTTGTGCTCTTGTGCCAAATTAAGAGCTGTAGTTAAGCAGGTCATTGACTAAAGGGGGGGGGGGGATTATCGGTGCTTGGAAACTGTAACACCCCCTCCCATATACATCCTCAATACCTTAATCCTGAATTCATCATCCTACAATCCATGCATCATAACAATAACAATAATGTACCCATGCAGGGCAAGTGGGTACATCCCCACAAACAATCACCCGGCTTAATTAACAGTGAGAGGCTGTTGGCCCAATAACCTGCAGGGACATATCCCACCTCATAGGCAAACTATTAATACATGTACCAATACATCACACCCCTTGTTTCCATCTCACTTCCCCCGTTCACCACGGTCCCGGTGACAAATGAGTCTGCCAAGTGTGTTCATAAAACACACTTTGTGCAATGCCGCCCTTCAAACAGCTACAGTATGAATGGACATATATATGTATATCAATATAAATGTGCTTTAGTGCGTCATCTGACATTTGAACCCGGGGCTCCCGGGAGTCTCTTACCTTGCCCGTGCAACATGTGGCAGCTGCTGCCGAGAAGGAGCAGCAGAAAAAGAGCCGGACACCGGCTCCCACTCCGGGCTGTTCCCGTCCCCAGCATCTTCTGTCGACTCACTGCCGCGGGTCCCTCCGAGGGCTGCGGGGACCCCTCTGGACGGCAATTTCCCGGTCTCGTCATGCGGGAGTGGGGAACCAACAGCGTCCGCGTGCGCTGCAACTCTCTCTCTCTCTCCTTCTCTCTCTCTCTCTGCCCCGCACGCGACCAGGAAGGAGTCCGAGTGGAGAGAGGCGCGAGCTCCGGGGCTCCCAGTGGCGCGAAGCTCGGAGCTCCAGGAGTTCACCACCGGCACTGCCGACACGCTCCCCCTGCTCTCCGAGTCCCCGGCTCCGGCGTTAAAAACTCAGCAGGGAGGAAGAGGACAAAAGGGAGGGGGGGTCCGCCTCACCAGCAGAAAATACTTTCCCCTCACTGGCGTCTGGTCCTTTCCGGTGTAGCGGCGCGGTCGTCTCTTTACGGTGCAGCGGCGCAGTCGTCCCTCTCTGCTGTGGCGGAGTCCGCTTGTCCCCGCGTCCTGCGATACCTCATTTTCAGTCGGATTGATCCGAGCGAGGAATTTAATACATCTGAGTGTATTTTCAGACTTATCGGCTTATTCCCCCCGGCTATCGCCCTTCAAATCCGCGCTTGTTTTGATGTCTTCACCGGGGAAAGGGATTTGCCCCGCGGATCGTTTAACCGTTTAGAGAGTGCTGGTATTATCAGAGGCAACATGTAAATCAACCCCATCCACGCTGCGTTGCCCCCCCGCCCCGTGAGTAAAATAACGCTTCTGGATGGTCCCACCAAAACAAAGTGTGGTGATGGAGAAGCGGCGGTCCGTTATCTGAAGTTCGGAAATCCTAAATGTTAACCCGAGTCGGGTCGAAATGATCCGCCAGCCTCCCCCAGAGGAGCTGCTCTCCCCTCGGTGACCAGCTAGGCTCCGATTACACGGCAAATGGACACCAACAGGTTAGCAAAAAAAAAAAAAAAAACTTAAAAAAAACGCATTACAAGTTCCTCAGCAACAACTGTGAGGTTTTCTTCCTCCCTTGACTGTACATACACCAGCGAAGAAGAGTTGGTTTGAACTGGGGAGAAAAAACGACCGTTACGGTGACGTTAAGGTTACTCTCGCTGCTGCTACTGCGGCAATGGAGCCTCTTTCCCCTTCTTTTTATCCGGTCTTCAACAGTCCAGCAACCATTACTTCGAAAACACTGCGTCGGTATCCCTTCATACTCACAGAGGGGGAGTTTGTGCCAGAGTTAGCGGCGTTTTAGCCGATGTTCTCCCGTGTCCGGCACCCTGTTGAGGCTCGGAGCCGACTGAGGCGATGCGTCTCCCTCAACTGAACACCTGCCACCCTCCTCGACTTAGGGGGGGGGGGGGGGGGGAGGAGGGGAGCGCGGGCTCTTTTGTTTAAACCTCAACCGCTGAGTTCAGTCTTTCGTGAAAACAATATTTAACAGTCCTGAATATACTTTTTCAGACTAATATCCCTATTTTCTTGCTCGGTCTCGTCCTCGTTGAAAGCCTCCCTCGAGCTCGCTATCCCAAACTAAACAAAAAAAAAAAAAACTAAACTTCCATTCACTATCATCCCTTGTTGCTGATTGGTCGACCCGAGTGCTGCCGCTGTTCCTATTGGACGGCCCGAACCAGGGGGCGGGAAGCAGTGGGAGCACTGAGAGCGTGGTGGACGGCGCCCCCAAACACACAATAAACCCCCACACAGAGAAATGTGCCTGAAGTTGGTTGTTTTTGTTTCGTTTTTTCTCTAATTAAAATATATAATAAGTCAACCATCTATAATATTGAGACACATTATTAGTTTTGTTATTATATATTATTGAATAGTCAAAGAGTTTAGGGAGGCAGTAGCAGGACTACAATGACAAAAATAGCCTTGGGGGGTTCTCTCCCCACCCCCCACCTTGCTCACTTCAAAGAACTTTCACTACATCATTTTACTGAATAGGAACTCTGATGCATCACTGGCGGTCCAGCTTCACACACATGCGCTCTACAAAATAACTGCCTGGAGCTATATCTCCGTAACCTACTACTGATAACCTAGTTTCTTCCATGGTGAGGGTCATTAAATAGCACATTAATATTAAAGCCTACAACACAGTGACCTTATCTTTTATTGCCTCAATAAATCCTCGGAGGCAGACTTTCCATCCCGAGTGGCCAAAATAGTCTCTCCCTGCGCCGTCTAGCTGTCCCCCAACACGTTCTCCTCCAGCACCTTCACCTCAGCTCATCCATATACCTTTCCATCCAAGCTCATTGGCAACTGGCTTCCTACATTGTTTCCAGTAATGAAAGTAGCTATGATACTACTAGTTTCCATGAAAAGGTCCCGCAGTTCAGTCTGCAGAGCCAAACCTCAGAGGTTGCTCTGGATCTCACATTAAAACTGCAACATCCCCATCTTCTAGTTCACAATTGCAAAACTATAATTAAGTATATACAAATTAATTGGGGGAAAAGCATTAATAACAGTGGATGAACATTTGTGAATCATATTCTATGGCCCTTCCAGTCACCACGACACATGAACAGTATTCAATTCAAATGACTTTATTTTCCATAATGACCCAGGAAAATATGTGTCACTGATTTCTGCTCTAAGCATACATGCTATTCATGATGAAACTGTTCTTAAAAGGTTGCTTACACCTTATTCTTATTCTAAGTGTTCAGTGAGTTTATTTCTCAATTGGATTTTTATGACATTTGATCAATACAAGCCCTGTTTTTAACCCCGCTGACCACCTACAGGAGATTTAGCAACATCTTTTAGAAGCATGTTGTTCATCCCTCCAGTCCTTTTATAAATCGTACTAAGGTGCACCGAAGCCGAGCCGAAAGCTCGAGGTGACCCAACACCTTTACTTCATGTTGGTTTTGTCACTCATCGGTATTGCTGTCACAGAAGTAACCGAGAACCCGGTGCACTGGCACCAGCGAGGCCTTTAATTGCTTTCTATGTGTCAAATCTGCGAGGGTCTTCACCGTCGGCTGCACAATACCAAAAACCTCTGCAATAACTCTCCTGTCAAACTTTGCATTTCCTCTGAGATTATTTTCCTCACCTACAAGGTGCAAATCCTCGGCACACCTGGCTGACCTGCTACTCGCTCCCTGTCCACCCAGTGGACTCTGCACCTTTGGAGCCTGGCCTCCTTGTCGTCCCTCCGTCACCCCACCACCACCACCACCACCAATCTCCACGCCAGGCGAGCAGCAACATGTTAGGAGACGGTGACTGGCTGGTCCAAAGCATTTGAAGACTGCCAGTTGCTATGATACCATCATATTTTTGAAATCTTCAAAGTTTTCCCAGACACAACTTTGGCTTTTGTCTCTTTTACAAAGTTATGTTAACGTTTTTTTTTTTTGCAACAATGACTTTTTGTTAACAGCCTTCTGTCCTACTATGTATGGTGCCCTTGAGTTTGGGCAAGGTATTTGAATATGAATATAATACCAAAATCTAAATATAATGACGGCCCTGACTAGACACCTCTGACCTTCACTTCTTCTCACTTCTTCTAAGTCCCAGTGTTATTCTTCTGAGCCCACAATTCTCTGTCTTGTTCCAGTGGAGTCAGTTTGTGGATATTGCAGTCATGTTATGTGAATTGAATGTAAGCAGCATTTTAACACGTTTAGCTTCAGGGGAAAATATTCTTCAGAACTGACCCGAATCATAAATTGCGAAAAGGTTGGAAATTCATAAAGGAATATGTTTGAGGTAATGAGTTGTCCATATTTCACCCTCTGGTGTATCAGGCTAGATTTTGTTTGATAAAAACCCTGTAAAAAGCAGATTTTTGCAGGAAAGTTTGAAGTTCTTTTCAGTTATTGATATGAATACAATCTACTCATTCTGCTCTGCTAAATTGTGTAATTTGTTGAGAACAAAATGACGTAACAATGACGTCAATGGAAACCAGAAAATCAAAGTCCGATCCAGATCCAACTTGCATGAATTTCATCATCGCAGCTCATAATGTGACTCACTGTTGTGTTTGGCCCCAGCTTGCCTGTATGCACTCCCGGATCTGCTCCCTCAGGGCATCAGTGAGCTCCTGGGCAGTCTGGCGGCGTCAGATACCCCGATACATACATGACGTCCCAGAGGTGCTGCATTGGATTTAGGTCAGGGAACGTGAGAGCCAGTCAATGGCATCAATGCCTTCATCATCCAGGAACTGCTTCCACACTCTGGTCACATGAGGCCGGGCGTTGTCCTGCACCAGGACGAACCCAGGACCCACTGCACCAGGACGAACCCAGGACCCACTGCACAGGGAGGAACCCGGGGTCCACTGTACCAGGACGAACCCAGGGTCCACTGTACCAGGAGGAACCCAGGGTCCACTGTACCAGGAGAAACCAGGGTCCACTGTACCAGGAGGAACCCAGGACCCACTGCACCAGGACGGACCCAGGACCCACTGCACCAGGAGGAACCCAGGACCCACTGCACAGGGAGGAACCCAGGACCCACTGCACCAGCGTACAGTCTGCCATACTGAGGATTTCAGGTGGTCTCTAAAATGACATGGTCTGGTCTACGGCGGATAGAATTTTCGGCTGAGAGAGTGTATCCTGCTACATCTCCCGCTGCTGATCCACTCATACACACCATGTTGATTAAAATGAAATTATTCACATCCATCTGTTGGATCTTCTGAATCCGGGAAAGGAAGGCCGAGAAAAAGGCATGTGAAGGACAGCCTTGCCGCCGTGACGCTGTGTTGAAATAAAGCCTCCAAAGAATACGGCTGCTGAATAGGGACACAGCTATTGTTGGTGAACCTTTAGAATACTCCCTTTCTATACGTCCTTGGTACACATCACCCTCAAGACGAGCTCACCTGAGCACACCCAAACAGTGGATAGTAATAGAAATGACAATAAATGTCAGATTTAATCAACTTAATGTTTTGAAAATGGAACACACAGCAGCTTGAAATCATGTCTTCAAACTTTAATTTTGTATATTATTATTGAATTTATTTTGTGTCCAGTTCTTATTAGTCATTCAAGCCTCACACACACACACACACACACACACACGCACACACGCACACACACACACATTCCAACACACAGACTGACTGAGTGCTCACAGGTTTTAAATCTAAAGCCAATTTAGCTACCAATTACCTGGGTATCCAGTACAATTACCACTGCATTTTCTACCCTCAATCCATCTATTGCCCGCTATCACCAAAGCATCCTGTTACTGCTTCTTACCCAGAGAGAGACACGTATAATTACAAACACACACATAATAACACACACACTCATTTTGTAAGTGCACCTTGGATGGAAATCTAACCTGACATGTGCATGGACGTCTATCTCAAAGCATCTCGCTACATCTGCTCGACAAATCTCTCTCCTCCGTCTGTACTCTCCCCCGCCTCTCTCCCCACACACACACACACACACACACACACACACACACACACACACAACACACAACACACAACACACACACACACACACACACACACACACACACACACACACACACACACACACACACACACACACACACACTACCTCTCCAACACTCACAGTGCAGCGGCGAAACGATCCCGGCAAAGGTCTCCGTGATGGGGCTGAACGATGACACCAATCTCTGTTATCCTTGCAGAGGCAAACATTGGGACCGTTCCCTGTCTCCTTAACACCTGTTTGACTAGGCTAATGACTTCTGCGCCGGCAATCAACACAATGCTGCATGCACACACCCACAAACACACACACACACAGGCGCATGAGGAGCTAATGAGCAGCTTCCTGCAGCTCGAGCTGTCATCGTGGTGGAGGGAGATAATGTCAATATTAACTGACCTGTCATAGCAGTGGAGGGCTGGGAGGATACGCACAACGGGAAAGTGGTTGCAGACAGAGAGACGGCAATTTTTAAGCATGGCTGTTGGACACTGACTCACACCATCAATTGCATTTTTTGCTTTTAGAACTCTCGTTTCTGTCAGCACAACGCCTTTTATTTTCTTTTGCAAACTGCTCACCCACCATCATGTAGTGCCCCAGGCTGGTGGATTTCAGTCAAGCTTCAACACAGCATGTGTGCCACACCTAGTGAGTGTGTATCAATCCCACATACGTCGTCTGCTGTGTGTAGAAACATGAAGGGGGCATTACGATGCTTTTGTGTCGAGCCTTTGGAAGCTGCCACGTTGTGACGCAGAACCTAGAATTGCTCCACAGTTGTGAAAAGAAGCCTGCGTCAGTGTGCCTGCATGCATTTTGTGCACAGGAATTATTCCGTCTCTTCCCTGACCTCGATATCTGTCTCCTTTTGTTGGTGAGAAAAATAATTACGGAGGACAACATTAAAAGCTACTAAACTGAATGAATAGAAGTCCACTTTTCTAATCGAACACACTTACAATGGCTCCGCTGTGTCCCTCTTTGTGTGCGTGTGACTTTGCAGTTTATTGTTTTTGCTTTTGTAGCCCCGGGTGATGCTGCATTCTTGCATTTCAGGCAGATGGAAACTTGATCCACCCAAAACCAGTGGCTCCACCTGTTATCCAAGCCATCTCCTGGGGCTAAGAGAGAGGGCGAGGGTGCACGAGAAGAAAGAGCAGGTATGAGGGTGAGCTGGGGGTGGCGGGAAGCCTTTCATGTGAGAAAAAAGGGAGCGGGTGAGGAAAATGAGGAGGGAATTGTAAGGAGTTAGGTCACACCTGTAGTGGACTCAAAGAGACAGGGAGGGATGTGGGGATAAGTGTAACACCAGTGGAAGAAAGGGAGGATCGGCGTGGAGAGGGATCACTTTTTAGTGAGTCAAGCACAGCGAAAGGGGTGTGAAAACCCCCAGTCCAGGCTTTCAGGACTCTTTTAAGGAAGGAATGAAGAAAAGTAAGTGAGGAGGCAGAAAGAGCGGGGCTTTTGAAGTACTGCCTATGATTTCAGGGTCATTGTGTGGACTAGCAATAGGGGGTAGAGAGAAATACTAAACCAAAGGCTCAAGCTGTGTGCTCGTGGATGAGTCTAATATTTCTTTTTGTTTTACTTTCTGTTCGTGGGTGTACGCTAGATCTCTTAGCTCCTGCCGTGTGTCCTCCCTGCAGCAACAAAGCGTCCAGATAACGTGGAGCTCCGCCTCGTAACACGCTGGCCCGACTGCAGGACCCTCGCAGCTGATCCCAGAGAGCTGCAGTGCAGACTTCTGGGAAGCCCTTCCCTTATGCACCTGTAATCACAAACAATTATCCAGCATGACACTGTGGAAGAGGAGCGGACTGAGTCGACACGCCGCAACCTCCTAACCAACACATAAAAGCAGAGTAAACACAAAGGGAATACAAAACAGAACTCACACGGCTCAAATGTGAAAAGGAGATGAAGCAAAACAAAAATCGATATAAACAAGCACTCAATTTGTGTGCAAGCCTGTACTTGCATAAAGAGACCTGTAAGAGCACGTGTTCACAGGGGGGTGGCCAAAGGCATCCCGGCCTTCCAGTCTACAGGGCGGGGATGGCGTTGCACAGATATCACAGAAAACCGATGCCAGGGCCCGAGGGAGACACACCACAAGCTTTCATTTTCCTCTTTTCCATCTCTCTCTACCTGGCAGCCCTGTTACTCATCCTCATCCAAACTCACTCCTTTTCTTACAACCAATTTCATCTCCCTACAATATACACCCTTTCTCCTCCCTGTGGCGATGCACACACAGAAACTCTTTATTTTCCCCTGTTATATGCCTACCATTACATTTCCTGCTCCTCCTTTACTATCTCAAATGCATTTCTTTTATGCGATGGTGATCATATAACACTGTTATGTTGAAGCAGCGTAACATATGGCGAGTGTGTGTGTGTTAATGAACTTGATGCAACCCACAAAGTATGTGAGGTGTGAACATTGATAAGCACGCGAGTGTCCGTTATATAAAACATGACTTTATCCTCTCTGTAGGGGGCTACACATCAAAAACACAGTCTCCTTGTGTCAGGAATAAACGATTCCTCCCCGTGGCTCACTACTGATGAGGAAGAATTAGAAGAAAAGGTTTTTCTAAGGTCAGATCAGCACGGTTGTTTTTGGTTGTTTTGGTTTCTGAAAGCAGGGATTTCTAATTCAGAGCAGAGATAACTGGGATCAGACAGGAAGTTCCTCAGCGTCCTGACCTTTAATGGCTGATCCAGGCCCATCAGCTTCACAGTCATTCATTTACTTACTTTAATTACTGTGCAGGGCACGCTTTCATGAGACTAGATCATTATATTGCTTCATATTTGTTTGGCTCCAGTCAATATGCAGCCGCACATCTAGAGCTCTGAGACACTCCAGTGTCAAGTTTCACAACTGATCAATATGCATATTTGAATGCCAACACAAGTTGGTGTCCATTGGGATTATTGACAAGAATGTGGCAGTCAAAACAATATCAGCCTGAAGCTATTATTATAAAACCTTATGATAGAAATACAATATTATTTTTTGAAGTTCACACGACTTATGTGAAAATTAGATGATGAACACATCAGGGGGAACATGTTTCATAGAAATTGTGAAAGAAAACACACTTTTATGTATTTAAACACGTTTTTGGTTTCGCTTAAAGGCGAAGTTTGACATTTTAACTTGTCATAAAGTAGCTAGCCTGGCTTTGTCCAGTTCACCATACAATCAATAATTAACACATTATGTCTTGTTTGTTTATTACGTACAAACACCAAAGTGTAAAAAACGGCAATTTGCAGTTTCTTTGAGCAGTTGCCAGGCAACCGGCAGTTACTTTGGGAAGTTATTGGTCACAGCCAAAAAATCATCCAGAACATGACTGTTAGACGGTGAATTGTACTATTTTATATTTTTGTATAATTTAAACCACACAGATGTGAGGGCAGCATTGTTCTTCTATCTAAATCTCCACCAGGAAGCAAATTTCCCAAAATGTTTTTTCTAATCCAACACTATACAGGCCTAGATTGAATGTATGTGAGAGAGACTAAGAGGAACGCACGCACTTTTTTTTTAACCGTCATGCATGAAGGCATGACTTCAGGGTCGCACCACACACACACACACACACGCCAACCGACACACACATTTGCAACAGAACATGCATGCACCTGGCTGAGCTGGTCACTGGTGCATGTGCACCCCTGACATGCTTCCTACATGCACATCTGTCACAGATGTGCATCACAGCACCATGTCACCCCCGACATCTCCTGTTTCTGCCCTCCATGCGTCTGCTGAAACACACACATGCAGTTGTCAGCAATGAATCAGCTGGGAGTTGAGCACATGTCAAAGACCGAACAAGGTGAATATTACAGATCAAAAAGAAAAGAAAGATACATGGAGTATGCAAGGAGGAGTACAGAGAGCAGCTCGACAAGAGGATATATTCTATTTTATGTTGTTACATTCACATTTCATTCTGTCATGAAGCACGGTGCATCTACCAGCCGAACTGATCTTATTATTATGCTTAACCAAAATCCTTGAATGCAAAAAAACGTTATATCTAGGATGAATCTCTCTTCACTTCTCTCTTCTCCGTACTCTGAGGTAAGATGAGATCTTGAAGGGCAGCAACATAGACAACAAGGGAAGGAGAAGATTGACAAAAGTGTCACACATGGGTCCTCATCCGAGGAGGTGCATGAGGCAAAAGTTGTGTGAAACTGGGAAAAACAGGAGGGAAAGTTACAAGGTGGAGACATCTTCATCTCTTATCTCCTCTACCTCTTGGACCACAGAGCCACACTGCCCCCCTCAGGCCAGCCAGGCCTCCATCCATCTCTGAAGATGGACCGATCACCTTAAAAAATGTTTAAAAAGAAGAGTGAAGTTTGTGCTTGTGTGTGTGTGTGTGTGTGTGTGTGTGTGTTTTATGGCTGCTTGTATTAATCATAACTATGGGATAAAAAAAAATTGTTACCACCATCACATTGTAGAGATCACCCGGCTCAAGGAATTTCAAGTCTTTGAATGAGTGTGTGTGTGTGTGTGTGTGTGTGTTGGGTTACCCCTGCACAGCCAGGCCACAAGAACCAATCAGAGCTTGAGCTCAGAGGATGACCTGACCCTGAAAGATCACCATGCGTGGGATAGCTGGCTGACAGCTGAAGTGGATTTCCCACGCAACCTCACACTTGATTACTCTCATACACACGCACACACACACACACACACACATACACACACACACACACACACACACACACACACAGATACACACATCCAAATTAGCTGCCAACTGCAGCTGAACACCTGCCCTCTCACCCGGGAGGAGATTTGATTGGCTTTGGTTTTTACAAGCATTTAGGTTTATCATGCAGCCGGAAAGTGGCATATGGACGAGCCTCTGTGTGTGTGTGTGTGTGTGTGTGTGTCTGTGTGTGTGTGTGTGTGTGTGTGTGTGTGTGTGTGGGGGGGGGGGGGGTCTCAGCTGCACTGGTGGCGAAGTAATTCAATTGAAAACACTTTATCTCACTATACATCAATCTCTCCCTTTTACCCCTCTTATGTTTGCTTCTGCACTCGACGCCTCAACATGGAGGATCAAAGGCCCAGCTGGTCTTCATTCGACTCGTCCAATCAGGGACTCATTTACACCTGGGATGCAGTTACACTGTTGTTAGAAGAAGAAACAAAGAGAGACAAGGGGTGCAGTCGAATAGTCAAAAAATAAGGTCCTAACTCCTATTCCTTGACCTCTGGGGAAAACGTCACAGGGTTATCACTGTCCACACACATTTATCAACACAATTCCAATGACTATATGTCTGCATGAAAGTCATTGTTAAATATGCAAATAGGCATATCGTTTGTTTTCATGAACGGCCGAGGTGTGCAGCACTTTAAATGTTGCTCTCGCAAAGAATTGTGGGTCGGCGTAATCTCCTTTCGTATAGGAAGGTCCGTTGCATCCTATGCTAAAGGAGCTCTGAAAGGAAGCATTGGAGCTCCTTTCCTTTGCATTTAGAGAATTAAACGGCTCTTAATCATGGCGGTCACTTGTTTACTTCCGGGTCACTTCTTCAGTTAGGAACCTTCCTAAGAGAAAAAGACTATTCGACTGCACCCATGGAGCTGGAGGACGAGCAGCTCTCTGAAGCATCAATGTGTTCAGACATCATAGATGCTCTTAGAAGACATTTTGACTCATCAAAAAAGTACAAATCAGGGGTGTGAATAGGGTTGCAAAGGGGCTGAAAATTCCCGGTAAATTTCCGGAAAGTTTCCGGTAAATTTCCACGGGAACTTAAGCTTGGGAATTTTGGAAATATTCCATATTTGGAAACTCTCAATGGGAATAATGGGAATTATGGGAATTAATGGGAATTTAGGGGAACTAACTGGGAATATATTATATCCAAGCATAAATATGAACAGAAGTCATAAGAAAACATCCATACAAAATGTTTTCAACAGATATTTCAACAGATTTATTTGAAAGTAGAACAGAACATGTTTTAATTAGTTGTTTCATGGGCAAATTCAAAAACAGGAATGTTAGGTTCAATATACCATCTCCCAACCCCACTCATTCAAAAATGGAATGGAATGTTCCCGTTCATTATCTATGTAAGAAGCCGCGCAATGCCGTCGCGGAGCGGCGAATTTCGAGAGACGGAGGGCAGCCGCCCGCAAGCAATCGAAAATCTTTTAAACTGACCGGTGTCGATCTAAAATAAAGACAGATTCAGCAACTGCATAGCTTATTTCTTTCCTAACATGTTTTCAGAAACACATTTCAGTGAACTATTTTCATAAAATAGGAGGGAGGAGGCTTATAAAATAAAAGAGGGAGGGGAGAACGATACGAGCTCGGAGGAGCACAGAGGGGAGGGGTGTGTGTGTGTGTGTGTGTGGGGGGGATGCTTTTTTCAAACCTTTGAAATCGTAGACTAGAGCTTTAATAAATATATTTCCCCATAATAGCATCAAAACGTACTTCACTTCATTTAGTCCAGAAGCTTAAATGTGTGCCTTCAATAGTCTTTGTGCTTCAGGCTCAAAAGTGTGGTCCAGTCTTCTAGTGATCTTCTGTACATGTGATGGAGGCATGCACAGTGCCAGTAGGGGGTGTGGTCTCAATAGCCTGCAATAAGCAGTGTGCTCTGTGCATGTGGTTGAGGAATGGCATGGATATTCAAGTGTATTTGAATGGCATCTGTTTGTTTAAGTCAAGATTATGCTACAAAATAACTTTCCTCAGCTACATTTAAGTCCCCTTTGAAGAGCCAACCATCAATTTTAAAAATTCCCAGTTTATTCCAGTTTATTCCCATAAATTCCCATGGAAAGTTTCCACTTTTGAAAATTCCCGGAATTTTGCAACCCTAGGTGTGAATAATAATAATATGTATGATTCAGGATTCTATTACGTACACCAATACTGGGACAAAAGTCAAAAAGTCTGTGGGAATAAGGCCGATTGCTCTTTCTCAACATCCTCAGTTAAGTGTTGTGTAACCAAAGACACGTCCCAAACAAAAGGGCATTTGAAAAGCAGAAGAGATAAAGATCTCAAAAGTTGCCAATCAAGCAAACATGGTGACTGGAGAAAATGAACAGCTGTGTTTTTGGTGATTGCGTAACGACATCCACAACGACAAAAAACGCAGGGAAAAAAAGAAATCATCTCTGGGTTGAGCTTATAATCAGCTGCCGTCCATGACCTGACAGATCCTCATTAAGTTGCTTTGTCGATGCCGTTGCTCATCATTCAATGTCCCTCTGGGCTACAATGAGTTGTGTGAGGTTTACACAACCTGGAGAAAAGAGAACGCTGGTATTAGATCTGCTACAGCGATGACATATTTTGGTATTTTTTGCCAGAATTTAGCGTCGCATTGTTCCCTCAACGAGAATTTTCCATTGGATTTTGGATTACTGCAGAAAATAAACTCTGTGTGATACTTGCAGGTTCTGTTCAGCAAGATAATGAAATGGACAGCACTTTTAGGATTTTAGAAGAGTGAATGCAATCCCCAGAAAAGTGAACATTAGGCTATAAACAAACTACACTAAAGTCACACGAGTGTGAGAATAAACACAGTGAGGCTTTAAAGGCGGACTGGTCACTGTGATGACGTTTTTTTAAGTCTCATTTAGAAGCTTACCAAAAACCCACTCATAAAACGGATCGACTTCAAGACCATGGAAGAGGAAGAGCAAAAAGTGCTGACTCATTTCCTGGATTTAGGACTCGCAGTACCCTATTGACAGAGAGCCAGAGTTGAGGAATCCCATTCAGTACCAGGGAAGAAACGTTTGATTGATGCATCCCTAAACACAACAAGGGAGGCAGTGAATCAACGGCGACTTTAGCTCAGACGGCTCGAAGTTTAAAGGAAAGTCTTCATAAAGTGTCCTATTGAGGTCTTTGCCTCTGAAGCTGCATCGGAGAGACGAACACCGCTCTAAAAGAAATAGAAGACGTACTCGGAGGAGCATCGTCAAACGTGTCGCTCCAGATTCTCTCGCCGCCGTTTAGTCTGTGAAGGCTGAATAATATGATTCACATCATTTTCATACACGGCATTTAGTGTCCCTTGTGTCATGTGAATGGGTGATTTGTCATCCTGGAGGATGATTAAAATGTTTAATCATAAGAGTATAAACGATCACTCAGAATAACGTAGTGCTTCACAGCGATCCTTCCATCGAGGACGGCAAGTAGACTCAAACTCACGCTCATAAAAAATGGAAGCACGGCCATTTATTCAGAATATTCTCTTGTATTTGTCGCCAGTCCGTAGATCATAATGCTTTGTGAGAATTTACTCTTTTCTGTGGCCCGCCATGATGGAGAAAAAAACGTCAAAAGAAATGTAAGTAACAGACAATATTTAAAGGCTTTATTCTGTTATTTAGCGTCTTCTAGGTTGTTACATTACTCACTGGCCGTGTCATTTAGAATTTATCATCTTTGATGATTAGGCCAGCTTTAAAGGTAACTTGCATCCTGCCTCCAGATTTCTTCTCTGCCTTTGGGGCCACACTTTGCTGCCCTGCATCTGGGTGTGATGTATGGTGCTACAGTAGGTGTTAGAAAGTGCCGAGGGGAAGTGATGAAGGGGCATGTTAAGATGATTAATGAAACGGGCCGCAGGATTAAGAGCCACTGACATGATGCAAGGAGAGGACGTGCAACATCGTGAGGCCACAATATTCATTCATACTCGTATGAACATATATTGTATTTGCTCTGATATAAGGTACAATCCTGCTAATATCAAATGCTATACCCTAAAAGAGTTAGATTTCCCTAAATCGTTGGTTCCAGGGATGCTAATTTATATATTTTTTCCTGACTGATAGTAGAGCCTCATTAACCGATCATTGAGAGTTTTACCTTTAGGATTAGTTTCACGCATGCAAGGGTGCTGTGGCTGAAGTGCAGCAACAACTCTGGCACACTTACATCAAGATGGGCTTTTTAAGTGACAAGCAGCTCTGTTAAATTTGACTTTTTAATCAATTAAATAGTTCTTTTAACTGTTTAACCAATAGCATTAATCAGTCAAAACACTCACTGGTTAATAGTGATGCTGTCGTTGCAGGGAAACAGATGAAAAGTCAGTGAATATTTTGTTTACCTCGTGGATAATTCTCCTGATAAACCGGACCAAATGACCGAGGCTACGAGAAGCATGTTAGAGTGCAGAAATGGTTTACACTTTAAGCCTTCTGATACTGACCTGCGGTTAAGGCCATGGCGACATAATGGTGTGACTACTAACTGCATTATAATTAACAGCTCAGAGTCTTTTAAAGACCTTTCAGATAACCTCAGTCTACTCGTGTAAACAGAGGATAGTGAACCTAACGGTCAAGATATCCATAGATGCATATGATTAAAGATAACACACATCTAACACCACCAATAGACAACAGAATAGGAGACTGGAATGATAGATTGGGAAAGCCAAAGTCCATACTGTTTAATGTGATATTTTGCAACTCCAAAATTGGAATTTACCCAAAGAGGTTATCATAAGTAGGATGGATGCTGCAGGCGCTGTGGTATGAAAACAAGAGCTGACCATTTTTATATTTTCTGGGCTTTCTTTTCCTAAACAGGCAAGAGATTGCAAAAGAAATAAGGTTACTTTCTTGAATATAAACCGATTTCTCTTTTGTCACATTGTACGTGAACATAATCCCTGACAATTGCTACAGATGAATATATCTTTAAAACGAAAAACTATGACTACGGATGAATATATGTAAAAAACAAAACAAAAAGACCTTTGGCTTCTACCAAGAAAGCCATTACACGGAGATGACTGAAGCCAAAGTCTCCATGAAGGGACAGCTGGATTGCAATTTCAATGAAATATGATCAATGAGTTAAATACTTGGAAACAAACTGACTATAAATGTGTCTATAATTAATAGGGCCTAACCGATTACATGCTTCCTGTACAAGTATATTGTTGCCCATTTCAACCTTCATTTTACCTAAATATGCCTGAAAAATAATTGTTTGGATAATTTAGTGCTGGGTAGCCGCTATCAAAACACTTGGAGGACACCGGGGCCAAATTTCTAGTGTTTAATGGGATTTCTCCATTGCCTTAGAAGCAGAGAAAAAAAAGTTGCGTACATTCACCTGCAAGCATCAAAGACAACTCAATATGCGATCCAAAGTACCGCCAATTATTCCCCGATATTCATGTGCTGCTGCACAGCAAACAGAATTTGGTGATGTTGGTGTTGATGTTCCCAACATGTGAACCAACACCTCTTATTCACAAAGACAGACTGTTTCCATTTTTATTTCAGAGTGTTTACGTAAAAAAACATTGACAAAAATAGAGAAATGAGTAGTTGTCAATAATAGAAACATTCTTGGTCCACTATAAGGCTATGATGTTTTGGGTTACACTGCCCTAGTTGTCATGGTATCACTCTGGCACCTGATTGGCTGTCATGGTGTGGCCCTATTTGGATCAGTACCAAATGTAATGTATGGTGGGTCCAGTGTTTTCCTCCTCCTCTAAACTTCTCCCCCTCAGGCCTCAAAAGAAAATGTCTAAATGCAAGAATGTGAAAACCACCCTTATTGGGGAAAAATGCAAAACAATGTGAATTACTGTTTTACATCAAATACATCTTTAAAGTCCATCATCATCATCATCATCATCATCATCATCATCAACAGCATTTTCCCCGTTTTTCTTTTTTCTTCAATAAAAAAATGAGAAAACCTCTCTGGAAAGTAGTCATGTAATATATACGTTTAATATTTTATCAAGATGTTCTTATAGGAACATTCTTCACTCTTATGTTTGTTCTCATACAAACTCTCTCACACACACACACACACACACACACACACACACACACACACACACACACACACACACACACACACACACACACACAGTCTCTATCTTTGTTTTTCTCCATTTAGCTATTAAGGATATCTTTAATGAAAAGCTTTTTGGTGTTTCACTGTGTGTGTGTGTGTGTGTGTGTGTGTGTGTGTGTGTGTGTGTGTGTGTGTGTGTGTGTGTGTGTGTGTGTGTGAAATGATCTTCCCGCCTCCAGGGAGAGGTTGCCTTCTAACAGAGATTAGTTTACATCATGCCCCTTTCAATCTTCTGTTTTTGTAGCACTGTACTCTCTGCTGGAACACACACACAGATGGAGTAAGATTTAACATACATCTTTCCATTGGTGTTTCTGTATTATTTCATGTTCTTGTTCGAGAGTAAAACATATTTTCCCAGTTAAAGGTCTTAAATTTGACAGTCGGGGCATTAATATGGCAAAGAAATATTTGCTATCTAAAGATATAGAGTAGAAAACAAGGTCGCTCTCCGTGTGTGTTTTGTTTATAGCACTAAACCACTCTCCGGTTCCCAACATTGTTAACTCAATGTCAGCATGTTTGCTGTAGTTAGCACTGTTAGCTGCCAGCTGCCGGCTTAGCCATCACCGTGTTGAGAGCTGTTGGGAAGCAACAGAAATGCTCCCAATCTCGTATTTTGTAAAATGTTAAAATGAGAATTCACAAAAAGCTAATTATTTGACCACAGGCTACATTTTTTTTTTAAATCACAAAAGAGCACAAGCGAGCACAGCCGATAGAGAAAGAGAGACTCTACACATAACTACTTTTCCTCACCTAATGGCCTCTCTCTTTTTATCAGTCGATAGCACGTCTATCATTTAGCTGCATAATTAAAACCTGATTAACATAGATCATTTCATTTGTAATAAGTCAATGATTACATTAAATTAGAACCTGGCCTTTTACACATATATGTGGATATATATCATTTTGCTCTTATGATTCTGTCAAGACTTTAATTATTTGGTGATAATGAATGACGCCTTGCTCTTATAACAACGGTACTACTCCCTGTCCAGCTGATACACAACCACAATTTAAAATATACTCGTCACTGTGTGTGTTCAGGTGTGTAGGGCAGATAATGACACACCATCCTGCTTGAACCTCACAGTCTGAGTGTGTGTGTGTGTGTGTTCTTTATGTGCATTATTGTCACATAAGCAGTTTTTGCCCACGCCTTTGCCAGAGGCACCTTGTCCTACCTTGTGTATGGATTACCATTCACAAGTTCTGCTATAACAAAAGCAGACGGAGCGCATGGAGTTCCCCTTTGATTTATAGAGAAGCTGTCAAGAGCTAATGATCTCTGATAACCTGATTCATCATCGTTTAGTGATCCACTGCCTTTTAGCTGGGGAAAAAAGGCATGTTTTAAAAGGTCCAGTGTGTAGGATTGAGGGGCATACAGTTAAAGTTGTAGATTACAACTGCCTTTCCAAGCATGTCTTGGCCTTCATGTAACGTAATTGTTAAAGTCTTTCTTTGTTGTGTTGGTTTGTTTGTTCCGGGCTTCTGTAGAAAGATGGCGGTGCATGGCTGAAGAAGGCTCCCTATGTATGAATGACTCATTGTAGGCTCACAAAAACACCACCGTTCTCAGTTTCATGAAAACTATATTCCATTTCTACACACTGGCCCTTTAAAATGCGCAGCGTTGAAGAGGCAAATATCTTCTGCATGCCAGAAGGGAAAGGTTAACACATAATCTTCTGCGGCAGAAATATTTCTTCCTCTTGGTAATGACCTTGTGACCCCTCGCGGAGTCTTGACCTCCAGGTTGGGAAGCGCTGCTCTGAGAAAACAGCTTGCACGGCACATGCACACAGCACTTACAGACACTAATTGTGTGCAAGAATGTTGCTGCTGTTTACATTCCTCCTGACACAAATAATTAAAAGGAATGTGCTGCTGTTGTTTGTCTATTTCTTTTCTTGTGTTGAAAACGGGCTACGGCTATGTTTCCTTCTGCATCCCTGTGTTTTATCATGACAAAAAAACGTGTCCTTGAATCCTCTCTTAGGCTATATAGTTCATTCTGAAGACAAAACGACATCTCAAATCAACCAAAGCATAAGAAACGTCTCAATTTTGAAAAGTCAGGGCGTCACCAATGTTGCTTGGTACACAAATAAGAGGAAAGTATTGCAATACTCTGACGTTAAAAATGGTACAACAGCCTATTTTGTTAGTACAATGCTTTAAAGATGACATAAAATGCTCAGGGTCATAAACATGCTTTAATGTTCAAAACATGTCATTTTTCTCCCCGCGTCTGTAGGAACATACTGTACCTGTATTCACTCACGCAGGCTTTTCTCTCGCATGCTGCGAACACAACGTGAATGGCTTGTGGACAAAAGATGGCCCTTGAGTACTGCAGCTCAATACAGCTGCGGCTTTTACGGTCTTCCGTTTCACAATACAAACCGCATGCGGAGTCGGAAACTTCACACTTCAACAAGACAAGTCCTTCTTGCCTCCCTACGCTCCGTTGCTTCCTGCAGGCTTTGACGCTCGCAGGAGGCCGAACTGCTGAAATGTCCAGGGCCGGGTTGAAGTGCAATGCACAAGTTCTCTCGTGTTATTAAAGGTGCATACTACCAAAATAGCAGCAGTTTGATTGCCTCTCAGCGGCTCTCGACATGGCGACGGCAGCTTGCAGGAACATAAAAACATAAAAACGGTGCCTTTAAGTGTTTTCCAGAGATGCTCACGCGTCATTGCAATCAGTCAGAGAGGTGTTATCAGCTGGAACCACTGTATGGGAACAAAGCAACGGCCATAACGCTCAGAGGGGCACGCTCATGTGCACAAACATGCACTAAAAGCACGCACAGCAGGCCCTGCTACGCCAGCAAGGCAAAGACGAGCTCGGATAACAACACACACAGAGGGAAAGCGACTTCATTCTCTGCTCAGGTAGACATAACTCCACTATATCTTTACATTGCTAATAGTTGTTATTAATGCTCTGGATATCAATCCAGATTTTATGAATAAATATTTGAATTCTTTTCCTTTTTTTTAACTCAACCCTCATTACAGTGGCGCTTCCTGCTCTGACCACAGGGGACTGGCTTTGAAAGCTAAACAACAAATACAGCATGATAAAGATGAATTACAGACGAGCAGAGTGAGATTAATCGGGAATGTGTCTCTGACATTTGTTGATACAGATACAGCTCTGTTGAACTTTAACTTGAAACTTTTCTTTTAAATCTCCGCCGTAAAAGATGTTAAAGTTGCACAATTTGTGCGATTAATTTCCTAAACGTGAGATGCTCCTGAAGTGAAGACTCTATTTTCTGTCTGAGTCCACTCCACCACCCACACTCGTTCACTATCCCGACACCAGCTCCACTAAAGAGATGAAGTATCCCCGATGAGCGCTTCGCAAAGTAGACCCGATGAGCTCGCCTTTGAACAGAAGTGGATCATGCGTGTGCACCACTGTGCCTCTCAGTGTGTGACGAAGCCCTGTGGAGACACACACACACACACACACACACAGCAACATGGTGGTAATGGAACAGAGGTGACTTTATTCCATCTCTCCCTGCTGATCAAAGGCTATTTTCGTTTCTCTGCCTCCTTTAAACCCCCATCCAGCCCATCCTGGAGGCTGGTCTTCTGTCCTTGCTATGCATTTCCCTTCTCTCTCTCTCTCTCTGCTGCTCCTCCCATCTCTCTCACTTAAAGCCGTTGGATGTATATTTATTATTTAGCTACACAACCACAAAAGAGCAACGGTGTGCGTGAGTGAGTGTACCCTCTCCGTGGACAAATCTCTCAGAGAGTCACATTTACCGGTAATTAGATTTGAGATCAAAAGTCTTCCTGTTGCCGATTTGCATCTCTTTTTGTTTTATACTGTGGCTTATAATAACACCGGCTGAAAACACCTTCACATCGGAGGCAACTTGTTAAGAGGTCTTCTTTTATATCTGTAAACCCATAATGTGTCCACAGTTAAAAACATATGTGTAGGTGCTGTTTTTATTCAACGCTGTATATTATTGTTTTGTGGTTTGTAGAGTTTCTCTGTGATCGGGTTTACTGCGATTCAAGCTTTGTTCCTCTACCTCAAACAACACATTCAATAACTAATATCACACTTTGCTTCTGTACTGGTTCATTTTTATATTATCATACTATTCTAAATGTTTGATCAAACTCATGTTAAGTATTTCTTTTTTTCATTTGTTGTTTTTGCTCACAATCATTGAATTTATTGTCCAACACAATTTTAATTTTCTTTTTTTTTTAAATTTAAATATCGTTACTTTCAAAATACCATCATATCCCCATACCTTATGTATATGAAGCAATGGGTAACAACAATCATCCCACGTTTATTCCAGCATCATTGTGTCAATAAAAATGACACTAAGACAACCTTTAAGATATTTCAGTTGCTTTCCAAAACTGCTTACTTAACAAGATAAATGTACACGCTATTATGCAAAAAAAGGTACAAGTGATGCAGTCCATCATTAGAAATGTGCATTAAGAAACCGAAATGCACATTGAAACGATTATGTGAGCAAAAATTAGAGCAGAAGGTAATACTGACTAAAGGCCACAGGCTAAAAACATGTTTGTCTTTGCAAGATAAAGTCAGTTACCCGAGTGTAGTATTCACTGATAATGAGTCATACAAACATACACATTCACTAAAACCCACTCAATGCTGGCACCAGGACAAAATCCCTGTTTTTGTTTTGTCTTTTTTGGTAAACAATGAAATTATTCAGATTCAGAAAACAACTTAAAAGTAAAATCTTTCCCCGAGTTGCTGCCAGGCCAATTTCATCAGGCCACAAGCTGTCTTTTCATTAAAAAGGAGCAGAGCTGGAAGGCACAAAGTAGGATTTTGTAATCTATGAGCCAAAGACGTGTTACAAAGCTGACGGAGGAGTGTGGCGCCCTTCCCAAGATCTAAACATTCCAAACATGAGGCAATCATTTCAACGTGCATGTTCGTACACACAACTTGGAGCTGGCCGTCAATATCAAAAAATGGATTATATTTCAGAAGGCTTTGTTTCCATTTCATTGGCTGGATCTTTTCTCTGATCCTCAATGTAAGACGCTAATGAAATCACATAAGAAGCTTTGGAAACGTATGTACAGGGCTGTGATTGGGTGTGTGTGTGTGGGGGAGACACACACACACACACACACACACACACACACACACACACACACACACACACACACACACACACACACACACACACACACACACACTCTTAAACAAAACTGCTCTTCATTAAAGAACTCCTAACCTCTCTACGAGGAGATAAAGGGTAATTACGTAGCTATCGTCAATTCAAAGGGGTCTCTTTTTCCGAGTGCAGGGACCATAGATAAGGCTGCTTAATTAACTTAAGTGCCTCTGTTCCATCACCTCTCATGCAGGGACCCTCTAACTGCTGATGGAAGTGCAGAAAAGCCTCCATTATACCAGCACAGTAAATCATCTGCATTGTCACATCTGGTCAATTTCACAGTTGAAGTCTAGAGTTCAACTTCAAGACTTTTCCTCCGTTGTACGGACTCGAGCGGGGCCGAAGAGTATCCGATGTTTAGAGCTTTAGGGGAGCTGGCGAGGGAGGAAAAACAGGTGCTTGAAAGTCAATAAGGGGAATCTCATTTCCACGTGGATTGTTGCCTTTATCAGATTTCTGGGTGCCAAAAATCCAATTCCAGCTGCCAGTTTCAACATGGCCTAAGTCGAATTAATGTTACATAATTCATTATTGATCACCCAGGGGAAAGTCTGTTTGTCTATCCAAAGGTAGCAGTGACCGCTGGTAGAGTTCTGCACATCTCGCTCAAGGCCATTCCAGCCCGCATGGGAACACTTTAACCAACAGGGGGCTTGAACCGTGGTCGTTTAACTCAATATGCCATCCTGATGCTCTCCGATACATCCAGCATGTATAAAAAGATGCTCCGCCGCACCAGGGCTCAGCTTCTTTCCTCCACAGACTGCATGTAAGAGGTGGATGGAGTCACCGTGACTTCACCCCATCGTTTGTTTGTTTTGAATTGTCATCGTGTTTTTTTTTGCAGCCAGCCTGAAAGCATCCCCTGCTTTATTGTCTGTTTGACTCTAAATGGACCAGAATGTACTAAATGAACATCAAGCTGTATTGAAGAAGACTAGAGATTGAGACCATAAACTCATGTTTACAACGTTTACAGAGGTGATAAAAGTAGGGTCATTTTCTTATACACTTCTATACAAGCTTCTGTTTGCAAGAAGGCCACAAGTAAGAATGCAAGTTTAAGCATTCACTTTTTATCAGGATAATCATGAATATCATACATTGCTTGAAAAAGCCGTCTTGTGCACTGAAGTCAAAATTACAGCCCGATATGAAAAATACTATCACATATTGTTTTTTATTTATCGTTTATTTTTGCTGAGGTTTGTGATTTCCTCATTTAAAATTCTTAAGATTATTTGTCCTTCACAAAAAATGGATATTATAAGCATATTTCGTCCCATTATTGGGATAACATCCTCAATTGCAATTATTTTCATATCGACCCCTGCTTAGTACTTTGGCTCTGGCAACAGAAAAAAAGGGTTTAGGTAATAAAAAGTAAAAGTCACTGGCAGAGGAAATTGACAGCTGCATCAAATCCCATTTAATAATATTCCTAATTAAATTTCTCTCTCATGTCTCTGCTTTTTCTTTGGTCAATCTAATTTGAATCTTTCCTAACAAACCCCTATGTGTTAACCCTCCTTTTGTATCCTCCTAATTTTATATCTCCTTTCAGTTCAGCCCCCCCCCCTTCCTCCTGTCATCCTCCCGTCTCTTAGCATCTCAATTTCTTATGCGGCTTCTGGCCTTCCATTATTCATCCTGCACATCACCGGTCCCACACAAGGCCATTTCTTTCTGTCTCTTATTCCTCCTACCTCCTTCACTTCTTACTTTTAAATTCAGATGAACTAACTGCAGATGCTCCCATCCCTCCTTTGTCATTCCTCCAGCCATTTTCATAGTTTCCCTGCCCTCCCACTTTAACTCTCACTCCTTTAATCCCCGTTTCAAATTTTCCTCAACACACCGTGCAGCCTTTCTACCACTGTTTCCCACCCCCCCCGACTTCCCTCTCATCCATAATCATCACTCAGCCCTGTCTCTACATCCGACCCCTCTATCTCTTCCCCATCAGCATTCCTCTTCTCATCCACCCACACTCACCCCTCCATGTGTGTGTGTTTGTCTTTCAGTGCACGCGTGTGAATGCGTATGCACGAGTGTGTTCCCTCCGGGGCAACATGTTCATTACGGCGGAGGTTAGAGTGATGACGACGGTAATAAAGATAAAAAAGTCCTCGGAAAAGAACCTGATCATCTCCCAGTGGCAGTGTGTGGAAGTGGAAGTGTGTTGTGATTGCATGTGGCTTTGGGGCAAATAATTCCCCTTAAAAAGATTTTAAAGTCCCACAAAACGTACAGAAGAGAGGAGCTTGCGTTTTTTTGTTTTTTGTTAGCGGGTGCAGCTGTTAATTGGAGCTGCTCCAGGCTGTCCTCGGGCTATTGGGAAGTGAGCGTGAACACGTAGCGGTGCGTTCGCCCTCCGTGTGTGTGTGCACGTCACTGCAGTTTGATAGTGCAAGACACCAAACATAAGGTCTGAGCGTCCACAGAGAGGGAAATGATCAGAGCTGCTGCCACCACTGCTTCCACACGTAGAGACAGCGCTTTCACCAGTGGAAATTAAATTAGGCTGCAGGAATCGAATACGGCAAACGGCATTAGCAGCACAGAGCAACAGCATCACACGCAGACATCAGTATGAGTGCAGTTAGGATCTCAAAGTGTTGGACTTTTTCTAAACAGCGTACTTTTACTACCGTAGGTATGAATAGAAAATGTGTGTGTGATGAGAAAAGGATGCCCACTGACTGTGACACGGAGAAATGCTGAGGTCATGGGTCATCTGAAGTAGCCAAGGATAAAAGTTACATCAGGATGAAATCCACATTAAACAACCTCCTTTACCTTGACGCGTACACACACACACACACGCACACACGCACACGACATCTGCAAGAGCTTCTTCATTGGTACATTGTTTATGTTCGAGCCCATTCTAAGCTTTGCTTCCCCATTATTTATACTCCCCTGGCTGCGTACTCGGAGAAAATTACTGTACAAGCCTGCAGAAATGATTTTCATTATCGGTCTCCAAGGTCTGAAATGAATTAGGCACCAAAAGATGTCTATGTACTCTATTCCCTTCTCAGTTACGCTTTACTGCAAGTTGATTCACCACGTTTTTTTTTTTAATATATTTTTTGTGAAATGAAAACTCAAGTATCATCAGCTTGATTGAATTTACTTTATATTATGACATTGATTTACCTGTGGGACTTTGGAAAACTAATTATCACAGAGAAATACTGTATAATAGCTGTTCTTACTTCCCCTTTATGAGAGACGTATAGTGACAGACTGAAATCTGTCAGTTTCTGTCTTCACTATCAAGCTCACAAACATCTATTATCTTTAGTCACACTGACAGAACTACAACAGTAAAGAAGAATGGACATAAAAAGATCAATCATACTGAGAGACTTCTATCAAAAAGTGGCAAATAAGGAAAGGGGCCGTGTTTGGTTTCCTGGATTTTGTGTGTGAAACGCTTTGTTTTAACACAATGCATAACATCACATCAAGCTTTAATACAACCATACATTATGGAATTATCTTTACTATAACCTTATAGAGTAAAAAGATTATTTTCTGAAATGTTCAAACGGCTTTTAAGCTGCTATACAACTACGTAATGGAAGTAGAATTTTCTTCAGGACTTACACAGCCCAACAAAAAACCTGAATTTAATGCAGCGACATGTAAATGTTAAAGGGAAGCTCGTCATTGTTGACCCTTCCTCTGAGACGGTGAGTGTTAATGTCAAAGAAGCCTCCTGGATAAGAAGCGTCCTTCCAAGTCTCTTATAGAAACTAGAAGAGACTCCGTCCTTTGGAGAGCACACATTGGCAAAGTGGAAGGTGTGCCTATGAAAACCAGAAATAACTGATAATAATAATACTAAATTAGGCCTTGTAGTTCTAATATGAGTGAATTTCAGCGACTGGATTGGCAATTTCTCATCGCAAATTTGCTCAGAAATTGGATTTTGTCAGACCTTTACGAGCATACTCCCTCCGCTCTCAAATTGGGGGAGAGGAAATGCATCATGGGAATAGGATTGTGGGTGTTTCAGTAAAGTGGAGGATACACACATGTCCAAGACCAACCCTAAATAACCGAAATAAATGTCCAATTTAATGTTCGATCGACAGATATATTTATAGATATATCAAAAATATACGTTTATCAATTTCAGGGATAAGAATCAGATTTTGTGACGAGGCGTTTAAACATTGCCATTTATGAATGAGCATTCTGTCCAAAATAAAATCAGATTTTTCATTAAAATTACCCATTTTGAAGATCAAAAAAGTGAATGGCTGAGGGAACAATTGATCAGGGGCCCGATTCAAAAGCCTACAGAGCTCTCTTGATCACGGGGCCATGAGTCCGCCGTTTAATACGCCGCCTGAAATGTGTCAAAATGATCTCATGCTGCAAATAACCGCTTGCACGCTGTACATTTGCTGCAGCAAAGACTGAAATGAAACAACATTCCTGACATTTCTCCAACAGTTCGGAGTAATGGTGAAATTGCAGCAGAGTACAAAGTTTCCCTGTCAAACCAACAGGAGAGCGCGACAGCAGACTAGGCATAATTCATAATAGCATAATAGCTGTTGTGATTATATAATTGGCAATCACACAACGAGCCCGGCTTCCCCCCTGCAGGTAAACCTTCAGCTGATGAATCGAACAGATGCAATCAAGACGAGAGCGAGGCTGAAAGGGCTGTTGTGTGATTAGACAGCTCTATTACACGTGTAACGACAGAGAACAGTAGCTCTCTGGCTGAGAAGGAGGACAACCACCAGACTTTCCAATGTGTTTTGTTTTTTTTTTGGCCTGCCGTCATCTTGCTTGACAACGGATTTCTACACGTGTGATTATGATGGTTTGTGGAATAACGGTGAACCTTGAAAGAAGCTGTTGCTTCTGGATTCTGAAGGATTCAGAGAATCAAAGCCTGATGCATTTAGATTAAATCTAATCTATATCTATATCTCATATTACTCTTGATTGTGGTGCATCGGAGATACCAGTGGCCAGCATCACTCACTTAGTCGACTGGTCTATGGACACACAACTGACCTGATGCATGAAATAACAAAGACTTGATTTAGAAAACAAAGAAAAAGTGTAAAGTTAAGTGTCACAAATATGTTGTTTTACACTATGAGTCCACTTATGTTGCTTTTTGTGAAGCGAAATTCTGCATAGACAGCTGTTTAAATCCACACAAATGTCCCGCTGTATTATTACCCGTATATACGTTGGATGATCAAGGCTTCCAGTGAGTCTGTGAGATTGAGTGTTTCACTACAGGCAGATTCTCCTCACAGGAAGCATAGAAATAAAAATCAATGAATCGACACATAATCAGTGATGAGCCGATATGAAAACTATATTCATGCTACTGACCACTGAGCCCCCAGGAGCTGCTGCTGGCAGACGGGAAGAGACCTTTACAGAAGATGGAGACTGTGTGGACCGGATGACACACTGCTCACGTCTCTCTCTTCCAGTGACAATGCCCAGTTTGACACTCAGAGGAGGCGGGGCCAGCTTCTCCAGGGAGGAGAGACCTGCCGTAAGGGTTGTACACAGAGAGGAATGGAATGAAGCAACAAAGCAACATTGATAAACGGTCTGGGGAACAGGGGCTGGTGTAGGTACTGAGAGTACGATAAGAGGACGTGGAAACAGGGGAGCAGGTGGAGAACGGCAGCTCTGGGGAGTAAGAGGCCTGGAGGACGTGGGACAGAGACCCGGGTCAGGCGAAACAACGAGACGAGACAGTCTTCATGACAGAGAGAGAGAAAAAAAAAACCCTCCCATTCCACCTGAATCATCACATCGCATGCAAATTATGGGCCCTAGTTTCGTAGACCAGGCGCAGTCAGCTCTCAGCGCACCTGCGCCACACCGACGGGGTGTGTCCGCCTGGACTTTGCAAGTTTCGTGCACCGCGCAGGCTCGCGCAGGCACACCTCCCGTCTCGCCCACCGGCGCAAGTGGGAAAGACGGAGGAGAAGAAGGCGTGAGTGGGAGACGAGGAGGAGACGAGGCGTGGACTGGGATTAATACAGCCGATTCAGATCTTCACCAATCAAATGAGCTCCTCTCCTCTCCTTTAATGCGTTAGGGGAGGTTCAGTGTAAGATCCGTCACTTGACAACCCGATGACAGAAGCAGCGCCGCCGCTCCCACCACGCTCATCACGCGCTGTGCGCGCGTATCATAACAATAACAATGCCGATATTATAAAAAAAACAGGAGAGAGAGAGGGAGATGTTTTGGTCCGAGAGGCTGAGTTTCCGTTACGCGTGCCATCCGCCTTTGATCTGACGTCAGATGTGACGGGACAATCTATATAGATATAAATTCACGTGTTGATTCAATTAGTTGCATTAAATAGTGTTTGTTGTGATTATTTATTGCATTTAAATGTGCCTGGAACTGTGGAAACCTGCCTGTGAGATCTCGGTGACGTGTGCGCACTGCGCGCCATCAGCCAAAC
This sequence comes from Eutrigla gurnardus, assembly GCF_963514095.1. NCBI lineage: Eukaryota > Metazoa > Chordata > Actinopteri > Perciformes > Triglidae > Eutrigla > Eutrigla gurnardus. The sequence goes on along the minus strand of NC_139917.1, from coordinate 28,067,439 downwards.
TTCCACTCCGCCAGCTGTAATTCGCCTTGAATGAATGGACTTTATTTACGCCTTGCGCCTTGCGCCGAAAGTAGACCAGGTTGGAGCTGGCGGGCTTTTGGCGAAGTCTCGGCGAGGCTTTTTGCCACGAAACTTCCGCTACGCCAAGCTGAATCTGTGACGCCTCCCCCTGCTGCGCCGCCACACCCATCTTGGCGCAGGCGATCCACCAAACTGCCAAACTGACCGTGCGCAAGGCTGCGCGGGTCGAAACTTGCACTGCGCCGGCTACGCCACCCTGCGCTGCGCCATGAAACTAAGGCCCTAAGACTTTAACAAACTAGGAAACACCCGGACAGAGGCCGTTCTAAGCTCAATCAATCAAAAGCAATCTTCTCAGATCATATCAGTGTAGAATGTTTTCCCCCCTCATGGTGTGACCGGGACAAATGAAGTTAAATCACAGCGATAACCTTGTGAAAACCACAGCATTACATTCTCTCCTTACATTTTCAATGCCATCTGCATGGATGAATAAATGAATATACAACTAAATGCTTGACATAAGGCACATGAGCACACAGGAGCAGGGGAAACAACTCAACACCAACATTTCATCAACACGTGCATGACACATGCTCAATTATGCTCTTTTCAAAATCCGCCGGGACCATGCTTGTACACAACGAAGGACAGAAGCTGGGGGAAGCACCACTTACAAAACGGTAATCAATCAAGGCTTCGATAGCTTAATAAGATGCTGTCGGGGCTTTAGAGTCACGTTGCTGTCCGATATTTACTCTCCTTTTAGCCTTTTTTTGGTTTCAGCCAACTCCTGAGGGAAATATCCGGCTGCTGAATGCTTCACTTCAAGAAAGCTGATATGCATTATTGCATTTGAAAATCCCTTGTGACCTAAAAAGGTTTTTCCCCATAGACCGCCATTATATCATACAGACATCCACTAAACAGTTGACATTATTACCATAAACTGTATACTATGCACTTCTAATCCATGGAGGTTATATCTGTGAAACCTTCCTCGGAGTGAGTGACATTTAACTGCATGACATCATCTTAATGTAAAGTCTATGGGCCACAGCGAAGTGTTCGCCTGAAGGCTGCATGCTAGTAACTACTTATCTATTGGCTGTCATTGACTGCTGAAGTGTCTATGTTGATCCGTCTTTCCTCTTGATAAAGCAAACTCCTTATCGCATGTTCTCACACACACACGCACACGCACACGCACACGCACACACACACACACACACACACACACACACACACACACACACACACACACTTTATCACCTTAACCCATCGCCTCCATTCATTAATGAGAGATTTATATGTTTACATGTATCTAAACAATGTCAGTCAGGAGACATTATAAAAACAATATGCTGTTGAGTCAATAAGATAAATATCTCCAGAAAGAGCGTCTGTCTGCACTATCGGCAAACAGATAAATCACATTTGTAACAGATTAGATTGAATTAACCTTGGTTATGTTTCATCGCCGAGGTGTCTCTCTGGAATTGACCGCAACTAATAGAAAAAAGTCAAAAAGAAACTGATTTATTTCTCAGCGTGTCCTGTTGCGACGCGTTACAGAACAAAAGTTTCAAGGAGGAGAGGTCAGATGTAGTCGGTATCAGAGATGAAGATGGTGTTGTAGGACTACAGATCCACAACACCTCCGTTTGTCGGGGATAGAACAAAACGTGTGTTTAGACTCCTTTTCATATTAAGAGCTCCCTCGGTTTCAGACAGTGCATTATAAATCTTAGAAGCCTCTGACACTTCCCTCGCCATAACAGTACGACCTGCTCTCTGAGGCAAACCGCGGATTTCTCCTTTCTGCAGGTTGAAAAATGTCATGTACCAGTTCACTGGAAAGCAATTTAGAGCCGTAGAGGCAAACCTGACCTGAAACCTTCCACATCCTTCACAAATAAAAGCCCGTGTGGCTCGACAGGGGCTTCTGTTTAGACTGCACAGCCATTGTTCCGCATTGTTTTTATTACTGCAATTAGAATCTGCTATCAACTGATTTTGGAGTGATATATCTACAAGGAGAGCCTATAAAATCTTTAATACTGTTTTTCTGACCACTGTTTCAATCACAGAGCGATACTGACACACACACACACACACACACACACACACACACACACACACACACACACAGTAAGACAGACACACACACACACAGTAAGACAGACACGTACACACTGAGCCCAGCCGAGAGAAGATTACTTTTCCTTTACTGTGGAAATCAATGAGTGCACTCCATCACTCAATTTAATGCCCAGACCTTCCCAACAAACTCTGATTCACACACAAACACAAACACACACACACACACACACACACACACACACACACACCTGTAGATGACAGTACCGGTTGATTGTGTCTGTTGTGTAGAGGAGTGGATTGGAAATATTCTATTGCCCTCCTCTGGTAACAAATGACACAGGGAGAATTAATTAACTCACCCCGGCACCCACTTTATCTGTTTTCCTCCTTTATTCTCTTATTTATTGTGAAACAATCTCTCTCCATCTCCAGTATTTACCCACATTTCCATCTCTTTTTCAAGTCCACTCCAACACTTCTTTCATTCCCTGACCCTTTCCCATGGAGTATAAAGCAGGTCATGTGGTAATCTGGAGTCACTGCAGGTCACTGTGGAGTCTTGACTGTGTGTGTGTGTGTGTGTGTGTGTGTGTGTGTGTGTGTGTGTGTGTGTGTGTGTGTGTGTGTGTGCGCGTGCGTGTGTGTGTGTGTGTCAGAAGCACTGAGCCAGAGTAATGGGTTTGTTCAGCCGTCCGTTGCAGTTGTTTTGCCGTTGAATGATCCAGCAAACTGGTCAGAATCACCAATTACACACACACACACACACACACACACACACACACACACACACACACACACACACACACACACACACACAACATGCCCATTCAACATACAAACACATATGATTCTATACATATAGGCAGTGTTTACACCACAAACATCTTGCAGATGAGACAGCTGTTTGGCTTTTGTGTTTTTTTAAATAGACAAGAGGAGCTTTAAAGACGGACGGCATCTCATTCAAATTCTCTCCAGCTGTTGAAAGAGATTAAATGTTTCCGTCTTCAAGCTGCATGCAGAGTCTCTTCCCTCCACTGATGTGTAGCTGCTTTGGGAAGCAGCGTGTGGAAGCAGCCACTTAGAGTCCAATCCCTGTGATAATGACGGGCGGAAAGAAAACGGAGAGCGGCTGCAGCATTTTCAAAAAGGCGTTACAGCTGTTGAATAACCTGGAAACTTCTCCCTCACTCATTGGCTGTCAACATGAGTCATCCATGTGTTCGTGTTGGAAAGTAACTTTAAGCTGTTATATCCTAGGAACCCATCGTGGTGAATTAAGTGGAAATATTTGATTTTAAATATCTGATTTTAAAAACAATACACAATACAAGCAACACTCTCTTACTCCTTTGCCCCCAGTGGTGTGAAGTGCAAAGCTAAATAAATGTTCAAATTATGTTTTTTCTTTATCGTAGAAAACAAAACAAGTCTTCATTAAAAGACACAAACTCTGTCTCTCTTCCTTGTTTTGAGATCTCTCCAAGTTCAGGGCGACAAATAACTCGGTATCTTAATTGATCATCTCTCTAATACCACTTCCTTTTAACTTCCTTATAGACTAAATTGGTTTGGAGTGTTTGGAAAACTCAAATCAGGCAATAAAACACACTGATAATCTGCTATAAACTATATAAATCATCTTATTCTAAAAAATGATAATATATAAAGCTACCTCTCTCACATCTGCTGTCCTCACATTCCCCTCACACACCATTACATTTCTCATCTCTGTTCACGCCACACTTCCACGTCCGGTGTGAATCTGATGTGACATCTTCCCAAAGAGAGCTACTTCAAGTTATTTTTATAACTGGAGGGACTTCCAGTCTACCAAAGGTCACATCGGACAGGCTAACATGCTATCACAACAGCATCATAACTCAGCTGAGGATCCATTTCACTATAATATTGGTGGACGATGATGTACACACAACAAAAATATAAACGCAACACTTTTGTTTTTGCTCCCATTTTTCATGAGATGGACTTAAAGATCTAAAATTCATTCCAGATACACAATATTACCATTTCTCTCAAACATTGTTCACAAATCAGTCTAAATGTGTGATAGTGAGCACTTCTGCTTTGCTGAGATAATCCATCCCACCTCACAGGTGTGCCACATCAAGATGCTGATCTGACATCATGATTAGTGCACAGGTGTGCCTTAGACTGTCCACAATAAAAGGCCACCCTGAAATGTGCAGTTTTTTGCTTTATTGGGGGTCTGGGGACTCAGAACCAGTCAGTATCTGGTGTGACCACCATTTGCCTCATGCAGTGCAACACATCTTCTTCGCATAGAGTTTATCAGATTGTCAATTGTGGACTGTGGAATGTTGGTCCACTCCTCTTCAATGGCTGTGCGAAGTTGCTGGATATTAGTGGGAACTGGTACACGCTGTCGTATACGCCGGTCAAGCACATCCCAAACATGCTCAATGGGTGACATGTCCGGTGAGTATGCTGGCCATGCAAGAACTGGGACATTTTCAGCTTCCAAGAATTGTGTACAGATCCTTGCAACATGGGGCCGTGCATTATCTTGCTGAAACATGAGGTGATGTTCATGGATGTATGGCACAACAATGGGCCTCAGGATCTCATCACGGTATCTCTGTGCATTCAAAATGCCATCAATAAAATGCACCTGTGTTCTTCGTCCATAACAGATGCCTGCCCATACCATAACCCCACCACCACCATGGGCCACTCGATCCACAACACTGACATCAGCAAAGCGCTCACCCACACGACGCCACACACGCTGTCTGCCATCTGCCCTGAACAATGTAAACCGAGATTCATCCGTGAAGAGAACACCTCTCCAACGTGCCAGACGCCATCGAATGTGAGCATTTGCCCACTCAAGTCTGTTACGGCGACGAGCTGGAGTCAGGTCAAGACCCCGATGAGGACGACGAGCATGCAGTTGAGCTTCCCTGAGACGGTTTCTGACAGTTTGTGCAGAAATTGTTTGGTTATGCAAACCAATTGTTTCAGCAGCTGTCTGAGTGGCTGGTCTCAGACGATCTTGGAGGTGAACCTGCTGGATGTGGAGGTCCTGGGCTGGTGTGGTTACACGTGGTCTGCGGTTGTGAGGCCGGTTGGATGTACTGCCATATTCTCTGAAACGCCTTTGGAGACGGCTTATGGTGGAGAAATGAACATTCAATGCACGAGCAACAGATCTGGTTGACATTCCTGCTGTCAGCATGCCAATTGCACGCTCCCTCAATGCTTGTGGCATCTGTGGCATTTTGCTGTGAGACAAAACTGCACATTTCAGAGTGGCCTTTTATTGTGGGCAGTATAAGGTACACCTGTGCAATAATCATGATGTCAGATCAGCATCTTGATGTGGCACACCTGTGAGGTGGGATGGATTATCTCAGCAAAGCAGAAGTGCTCACTATCACACATTTAGACAGATTTGTGAACAATGTTTGAGAGAAATGGTAATATTGTGTATCTGGAATGAATTTTAGATCTTTAAGTCCATCTCATGAAAAATGGGAGCAAAAACAAAAGTGTTGCGTTTATATTTTTGTTGAGTGTAGAATGATGTAGACAGGTAGAACACGTGTTCTACCTGTCTGCAAGACCATTTTCCCCTTGAGGACAATAAAGTTGGAGATAAGTACTCCTACTTAAACTTTAGACCCCAGCAAGTCTTTGGAGTCAATACTTTGACTCTTTTGCCCTCCACTCGCCATCCCCTCATTGTGGAGCCACATGAACCAGCTCAGCCAAGATAAAGTATTCACAGACGCATCGTGAGCTGGAGTGGAAAGAAAAAGAACGGGTGAGGAGAGAAAAAGGGTGCCTAGCAACCTGTTCTTATCACAGACACCGTCTCTATGGCCCTGCGCCTTCTCATTGACTCTCCACTGATAGCAGCACCTCCATTCAGCATGCACAACAGCTCATTTGATGCAGAGTGGTACTCTGCAGTCACAACGCTGCTTCAGTAATTAGTCACCTGAAAAAACACACGTACGATGCCAAGAAGTCTATAAGATCTTCTAATCTGCCAGAGGTGGTGAATGACAGTCTATGTATTCTATTTATTTCCACTGCAGGGAAGGTCACGTAGCGTTTCCTTCTAAGCACTTATGAATTGACTCCACGTCTGGATTTCGGTACCAGCATGAGACAAGGTGGCTGAATATGGAGTGTTTTGCCAGTATTTATTTATGTATTTGTGTGTGCTTGTGTGTTTGTGTGTGTGAGAGAGACGGTGAGTCAGAGTGTAAGCCTGTCTGAAGAGGTGTTGTCTTCAACGTGTTTGTTTGTGATGTAGATGAGTCGGTGTTACATTAAAAAACGTTCCCTGCTTCACTCACTCTGTCTCTGAGCTCCACTCAAACATGTCACTACGTGCTACGTCTCTGTGTGTGTGTGTGTGTGTGTGTGTGTGTGTGTGTGTGTGTGTGTGCTACTATCTAGCAGTTTCCCTCAAAATGAAACGCACACAGTACAATACATAACGTTCACAATGAAGTGAAACACATTTTACAGTTTAGGTTTGGGCTATTGTGCTTAACCAGACTACTGCATATGAGGGAACTTTGAAATAAAAGAACCTATTAGCATTTATATGAGTGTGATCATTTTATTTCAAATATCTAACCGTTAAAAAGAATATCTATTGAATAGGGTCTGCATCTGTGCAACAATATCTTATCTTTAATATGACAATCCCAATCATATCCAAACTACGGAATAGTTTGAACTTCAAAACCTCTTTCATAACACTGACATTTGGATGGATACTATTAATAACTTGTAGAAACATTACGTGCTATAGTCTCTGTAATACGCACGGCGAGCGACGTGGCCAGTTTGCGGTTCCTTGTGTGTGTGTTGTTCTGCATGTTCTCCCCATGGAGGCGTCGGTTCTCTCTGGGTTCTCCAGCTTCCTCCCACAGTCCAAAGACGCTGTGTGTGTGATTATGTTGTTTTCAAAAACAACATTTCCGCTGCTTCCCGCGTGCACCAGCATTGTATTCAATGGGCATTCTAGCAGCAATCTAACAACACCATGAATCGCATCATAACCACAACCACACGTTTCCAACTTTTGTGATCACATCATTAAATATGACGACAGACGTTGAAAGCGTCATTCAAAAAACACAAAGCTCAGAATGCAAAAACAGTGATCGGATCCGGCCCTATGCATAGCCCTAACTACTGTTATTAAGTGCAGAGCTTTTGGCGAGCAGGCATATTGAGAACGGAAACACGGAGTTGGATCCAAGGGAAAGAAACGGTAAACTGGTTTGTAATTAAGGGATTTTAATTTACTCAGCGGGTGTACGTGCCACTCCATGGTGCTTTAGAGTCTTAGAATTGATAGTAATTAATTGCCTTAACATCGTTGTAGGGAAGAAAAACAATTGGTGATCATCACTTCAAACGTTGAAATATGAACCGATCACCAATCGGCATAAACCGAATTTAGTGCTCTGATGGGTAACGAGCACCATCCCCTCATTGGAAGACACCCGTGGCTTTGTCCAAGCAGCCTATCAATTCACTGCGAACTGAAACCATTCTGATTCACACCTGAAGACAAACCAAATGTGATTGTGGAAAGATTCATCACACGTTCATAAGTTTGGGCTTTTGCAAATTACTGTCATAGACAAGCAGGCTGCATTCGGATTACCGTTGTGGAACGCTTCAAACTGCAGGATTAGATTAAATATTTTTCAAAACAATCTTATTCCTAAAGACAATGTTTAAAATGATCTCCACTGCGGACTTGGGAGGGATGAGATGTGAATCCAAAAGCATGACACACTCTTAAAGCTGTGCGTCGTCCAAGGTGGCCTATCTTCATTCTCCTTATCTGTCTGCAGACTTGACCCGTGGTCATGGTCGGGATGGGGTCATCATCGGGCTCTAAATCGTGTGATACGTCGCAAGCTTCAAACACAAAGTGTACGCTTGAACAAATCTTAGTGACACGTTCTCGCTTCTCTCGAGGCTCTTGCAGGGAAACGGCTCAGTAGCATTGGCAGACAAGTACTGAGCCACCATAGCAGAAATAAACAGAAATACAAAATTGATGCATATGGTTTGCCAATAGTCTCCTTTGAAGGGAGTGTTTCCCTAATTTGTGTTCGTTAGGAGGATTGCAAACAGATTTCTGGGACATTTGGTGGAAAGAACAACTGATTATGTTTTGGTGCATCTCCAGATCCAATACAGCCACAAAGCACTTAGGTCTGTCAATAACTCCTGAACTTGGAGGGTTTGAAGCAAAGTTTATTCATTATTTATATATTTTTGGAATGCAGTTTTGTCACCAATGCTATAACGATTTTTCACATTTGGTACATCAGACATTTTAATGAGGCCCCAAAAAGTTATTCAATAATTATTTTTAAAATGCCACATACAGTTTCTCTGCAAGTGACTCTGGATTCGTCTTGTTGACACAAACGGCCATAACTCTCCAACACGTTGTGCAAATACAAGCGTGCAAATTAACATATGTACATGTACGTATCATCTCTGAGCCATCCTGATGACATCATGCATGTGTGACACCACAATAACATATCGTCCATACTGCAACCTTAATACCACTAAACAATTCATCCTTTTAAAAGACCTAATATTCCTGAATAATCCAAAAAACATAGCCTTGATCAAATCAACAAATTTGTATACAACCAAACAGAAGATAAATAAATAAAATACAATTATTTTCCGATGAAAGCATGTTTGTTAGGAGGTTGTTAAGGTGAAGATCAGTGTATTGCAAAACTAAAAAAAAAGGGACAAAACATGATTCTACAACTTTTCACTCTATTGGAAATGTAAAGCAACAAAGGAGGACTGAAAACTTTGGTGCATTCAGAGTTTACAGTAAGGGCCATGCTTTTCTTACGATACATCCTTTCAGTTCCCAGCCAAAATGTGAATAATACACATTTTATAATAAATTACATCTCGACACAACCTTTAAACCTAGTGCTGTACAAAAGACACATGGACCTTGAGCAGCGCGGCTCAGCTAAGTTTTAACAAAACCACAGCTGCTCTGCAACTCCACGCTCAAAAGAAACTCATTCTAAAAGATTCATCTCAGAAGCCGTTGGGCAGTTTGCCAAATATTATCCCCGAAGCAGACTGGTCAACCCCCCTGCACTAATCTGTTCTTCTGATATTATATTATCGACCCTCTGTCTTCAGTGCTGCAACACCGTCTACTTTTCTGCTCAGTGTTCCACGTTGGCACAGCAGACATAATCTGAGACTCCGGCACCATTCATCCTGACGCCACTCCACCGGAGTGTAAACCAGCGTTAGCCAGCGCAGCAGAGTTTACGGCTAGCGTTTTGCCCGTCCGAGGACAGTAGGAATCTTTTTGTGATGGATGGCAGCAGTACATTCAGCAAAGGCAACATTAACAAGCAAATAATAGCATCCGTCTGCTGGCTGCTCACGCGTGGGATGCACAAACCTGCAGATTTCTTGCACTCACGCAAACATTGGAAAAAATGCAGAAACACACACGAGGAGGGATGTGAGAAAGCGCACACATGCATACAGCCGAGGTAATGGGATGATATACGAGAGCTCTTAAGCCTCCTTTGCTTCACTCTCTACTGGTCTTTCTGTACAAGTGCCTCTCTCTGATTCCCATCTTTCTCTCTCCTCTCTATGTTGGTAAGATATGATTGGAGTGCTCAAAGCTGATGTGGTTAGTAATTGCAGATCAGACAAGGCAGGAAGGACGGATGGAAGCTGCTTCTGATGGTTTGCTTTGAGTGTTTGAAATCAGGAGAAGATTTTTTTCTTTCTTCTTGGTTGGCCGAGGAGAAGTGAGGTTAACATGTGTTAAAGTCCCAGTCGGCAAGTCCGGCGGATCGAGGGTGTCGGCTTCAGTGAATGTGATCAAGAAAATGTTGCAGACTGGGACTTTAAGCGTAAATACAGTCAGTGTTCCATCAGTGGTTCCCAACCTGAGGTCGGGCCACAAGATACATCTGAGGAGCTGTGACATAATTAATCTGGCAGCAAAGAGGAAGAAGATTCTCTGCTAATTAAATTCACTTTCAAATGTACAAATTCAAAGTGTACCTCTTCAGGTCCCGAACAATCATCAGACAGTTAGACAAAGCAATCTGAATGTTTTAAAAGGAGAACGTGGCCTATTGGTTGAAGTGCTCTCAATTTGTAGACACATTCATATGATGAGCTGTTGCAAGCAGACATTTAAATTTTAATGGTCCACGAGCCCCAAAGAAGAAGAAGCTGTGAATCATCGTGCTACTATTACTGCCGAGAAGCAGCCATAATTTAATGGACAACAACAACGGTTTCATCTTTGGTGGGATTTTACAGCAGAAAGATGCTTGAGTGCTGTTGAAGCATAAAGGTGCTACTCCCTTCAACATGCTGGAATTACATTACCCAAACAAGCTAAATTTATGGCCTTTCAATACGATGCCACAGCTGCAAAAACAACTGATGTTCTTCTGTAATTTATGGTATGAATCATATTTTTAGACTTTAGATAAGCTGTTAACACCTGGTAGGCGTGATGTGGTTAGTCAATAACTCGGTGAAAACGATACGTCACTTTTAGAGTTCCAGATTCTGTTTTATTTATTCCCAATTTCCATATTTCATTTAATTTTGTGTTTTGCAATTTAAGAGCATTTTTCCATCAAATTGAGTCTAATCATGTGGTTGATGAGTCAAAATTCAATAAATCATTCAGAAAAAATATGAGAAATGTATCGAACAAACATTCTAGTAGTTCTAATTCCTCGTCATTCAGAGACCACCCAAATGTGCATAAATATGCAAGTGTATGTGAGTCACAATATACCACCCACTTTTTAAAATCATTACTTTGGTCTTTGAACTTCCTACAAACAGCCTCAAGAAATCCTGAAGTCATGTCACTGAGTTGCCTACAGAATATTATGATTATCATATTACCTATGAGCTTTTACATTTAGGTGACTAATAGATAGAACAGAATTCTTTCCATCTTTGGAGGTAAAATATTCAGATAAACCAGCTGAAACAAATCAAGTGAAGTCAAGTGATGGTGTAGCTCCAATCTCCCCCTTCTTACACATATAGGGCAACCATAACACACATTAACGTATGCATAAATATGCATATAAGACCCAAGTACAGACATCAGTGCTTCTAGAATTCATGTACATCCACACACTAACGTGGGGAGACAGAAAACCACACACAAGCTTGGGTTTCTGTATTAAACCTCATCAGACGACTCCTCCGCCTCCTCCACCCTCAACAGCCTGCAGGGAGATGCAAGGAGAGCGGAGCCCCCGCTCAGGTCTGATGAATAGACTTCTCTGAGCTTCATCTTTACCTCCGACCTCTGCTAAAGAGCTCTCACAATGTCTCTTGTCTTTGTAGATGTCTAATTTGTATGTGTGCGAGGAAGAGCGTGTCTTGTTTTTTTTCCCACACAGCAAAGCAATCTCATCCACGAGCAGCAACCTTCTGTTCAATTACATCTCTGCCTGTTAACTGTGTATCATTCCAGTAGATGCTTTCTTCTTCTCTCTGTTTTGCATATAAATTGCTCAACACGGTTTCATGATGTCTGTCAAACTGAAGGACTCAGATGCTGGAAAAAGACACCGACGATGGAGCCAGCGGAGCATAAAAGTCTACAACAACAAGACGAGGAATAAACACTCACATGCTACTACTGTATGTGTGTGATGCTGCAGCAGAGAGTCCTTAAAAAGTGCTTTTATCTCTCTATGGCACATTAAAAAATATGCTAAATTCAGAGCAATAATACAGAAGCAAACAACCGTTTGCTCAGTAAAGATTTAGAGGAGTAGGTCTACCCGAGCAGAGATTTGACCTTAAAAACCAGCCCGCCCATCGTAACGCTGCAGTGCTTCCACTCCCAGCTTTAACGTTGCCTCTCCAACACACACACAGCGGGTACCAACAGACACTTCGTTGGGCCGAACGGAGCAGATGGTGGTAGCAGACCGGCCCTAGAATCACAAACTAGGGAAGTCAACGGTTAACAAGAACGTTTTTGAGCGGTTACACACGACGGCCTGTAGGTTAATTAACGTATCCCGGTGACACAGCTGGACACGCATACACAAATGCTCCGTGGCGCCGGGCCAGTGTGGGCGAAACGGCTGGGCACAACGCCGACCTTTAGAGAGGCCACCGATCAAACTGTTTTGGAAAAGAATCCCAGCTGAATAAGAATGGATATCATCGGTTGCTGCTGCCTTAATGCGGTAATAAACTTCAACAAAGCCAACATAAAATAAGACATTTAAAACACAACATTAAAACTGGATGGATGTAGTGCTTTGAAATGCGAGTCAGTGGAGCGCCGGAGTAAAAGGAAAGTCGCTCTTGATGTCTTTTTTTTTTTTTTTCTTTCAAAAGCAAAATTAACCCAAACTTCCCTACCATCAACTGTGACACCCACCCTCCAGTTTCCCCCCAGGCTAACACAGTTAGCTCTGTCAGGATGGTTGTTGTTGTTTGCTCTGTTAGCACTGTTAGCAACATTAGCTGTGAGCCCCCGGCTCCCTCAGACGTAGATACGCTCTGTGATCAACCTGTGATCAACAGTCTACCATGTGTGTCAATACAGCAGTCAAATGCCCAACAATTCACCTTTACACTAATCTGTTCTGGACGATAAAAGGTCTAATTAACAGAGATCTAACTTTCAACAACAACAGAAGCCTACAATTAGGAAGGTGGTCGTTACTGTGATTAAGGATGGGGAGATATAACACACGAGAGTTGGTTTTTTCATCAGTGAAATACCAACTCGTTGGAGAAAAGGTCACCATCTGTGTTTTGGTCAGTGATTCAGTGTCGAGTGCATTCATAACCACAAGCAAGTGTTATCTTATGGGTTTTTTTGCAGCAGAAAGACAGGAGGTCACATGACAGAGCGGATAAATGCCTGCGTACTAGCTCATTATCCCCTATTCCTTTCTTTTACATACATTCGTTTACTTTTACATTCTTTATTTGGTAAGCTTTCAGCTAAGATTCGGTTTGGTTTTTTCATGTCATGAATCTGGAACCCTCTGAAGTGTATTAATGATCCAATCTACTGTATCTCTGGTTGAATGCTACTTCTGGTAGCCGATGTCCGGACTCAAAAGCAGGACTTTGGGACAGAGCAGGTAAGATTAACAGTGTCCTTGCAGAAGGTCAGCCATTCAATCAAAGGCAAACAAATCCAAAAAAGGGTGCTGGCAAGCAGTCAAAAACCAAAGATGGGCAGAAATAATGAGCAAGCCGGCAAGCAAAGACGAAGGCGGGAACACTGTGGCGACGGAGGCACAATAGACAATCTGGCAAACGGCAATAGGACGCTATTATGTTGCTGCATTTATGTCGAATTTTTAAACACTCGTCAATATTATCAAAAAGTGAGTTAATCTTGATGGTTTTTATTCTAATCCTATAGCACACAACATCGTCGAAAGTATGTGGACACTCAAACATTACACCCATGGGTCTTAATCTGCAGCTGTTAACAGCCTAGACTCTTCTGGTTTCAGGCTTTCCACAAGATTTTGGTCCCTGGTTACAGGGATTATCTCCCACAGGGATTATGTCCCACAAGACACCATGAAAAACCATATCGCACATGTTAACTAGAAAAGCAATTTCTGAAGAAATTGCGGTGTGAATGCTGGATGCTGAGAAGCTGACACTAAACTTAAGGGTAGGTTTAAATGTGTAAGAAAGTAGGTAACTAAGAAGTAAACACAGTTTAAAAAGTGGGAATGTGTTTAGTTATTATAAATGTTACTGAAAAGTTCAATAATTCCACAGAGTATAAAAGATGTTAAAGGTTTTTTGATAAGATGATGGTACACTGCAATACTGGCTTAAGAAGCTGAAGTGGTAGGAATGCTTGAATAAAATGTTTTTGTTCAAGAACTTCTTGAAAAGTTCAATAATACCAAGAGTGTATAAAAGATGAGATTATTGTACTGTATGTTTCTTTTGCAAAGATGACTCTTGCCTGCGTTGCTGGCTTTGATATTTGAGAAGAAGGTGAAATAGTAAGAATATTCTAATTTGTATGTATATCATTGAAAAGGTTCCTAACACCAATAGTATTATTCCTTGTTAGAATGCAGTTACAATCTAGAAAGAGAGGTAACTCAGTGGTGGAACGAACTCCCGACCAATGTCAGAACAGCAGAGTCACTGCCATCTTCCGAAAAAGGCTCAAGACTCACCTGTTCAGACTTCACCTCGACTCATAGCACTGTTTTTCTTAAGGTATGTTTGCTGAACCGCTACTACTTTACTCAGACGAGGATCTAAATCTTGTTTCTATTTTCAAGCTCTTACTTCATCGGCAATGATATGTTGTAGTTCTTTCTTTTGACAAATGTACTTGTTGTAAGTCGCTTTGGACAAAAGCATCTGCTAAATGCCCTAAATGTAAATGTAACTCACATTATATGAATAAAATGGAGCAAGAGATCGAATTTTATCCATTCGTCACCGTCGTGCGATACCCAAGATATATTTTTGTAATGGGACATTCAGTCTTCAAATGCAGCCTCCGAAGGACGCGGAAGCTCATTTGGGATGCAGTAAATGTAGAGGCTCATCACACAAGAAAAAAGTCTCTACAAAAACAAGACAATTTCACTCTAACAGCAACTTTGCAAAAATGACAAAGGCAAAGATTAAAAGGTACACTTAAACACACTTTTTGCACACACACACACACACACACACACACACACACATTCTCTTTCTCCCGGAGAACAACAAACGGAGACGGTTGGTAGCACTTTTTTAGTGGGATATGCAAAAATACTGGAGCCTTAACACTCAAGCTAACGGTTTGTTGGCTATAGATTTCTATTTATAGCACAGATATGAGAGTGGGTTTTGTTATTCACTGCAAATGTCAGCAAGAAAGTGAATAAACATCCCAAATGTTGAATTATTCCAATAAGTGGTGTTTATGTAGGGCTGTTGCCTTAAAGTCCCAGTCGGCAACGTTTTTTTGATCATATCCACCGAAGCCGACATTATGCTCCGATAGAACAACATAAATCATCCGGTTTTAGAAAAAAAAAAACGCAGCTCTACGCGCCTCTACGTGCACTTAGAGCCTGTTGTTTGTTTTGCAAAAATCAACAGCGCCCGGATCATCCTGTCCAATCAGCACGCAGGACTGTGCCCCTCCCCCCTCGGGTCGTACCACTATCACAGGGGGCAGGTGGAGGGAAGTAGCAACAAGCTTCCAATTCCTCATTAAAAACCGAAACGAGGAGGTCCAAAACAACCAAGGAAAAGAAAACACCGGTGGAAAAGAAGGAAAAAAAGAAAGATGGCGACGGTGCCCGTGATAAAACCAGAGTCAACATCGGACCCACGTTTCAAAGGTGGCGTGATCTAACGGATTTCAAAGGGCAGGAATTCGAGGGGAAGGAGCTCGGTGGTCGTGGGGGAGGAGCCTGATAGTTGTAAACATTCAAAATCTGACAGAGTGCCCTCCATCCGCCAGACGTGCCCACTGGGACTTTAAAATACATTGCCAGAAGGCAGATGTATAAATGATGTACTCTTGCACACAACTTGCATACATTCACCACACAAATGGGTATTTATGAAAGGAGATGTGCACAACACAAATATACAGACCCAGGCTTACATTTCTGGAGATAGCTGCAGGCGATACGAATGGGAGGAAATCAGGTGAATACTGTTTCTAAGTTGTCTGCTTATTTCACTGATCGTGTTTTTGTTTTGTGTTTCGCAAGCTCCGAAGCGTTCCGCAGAATGTCAATCAAAGGCGCATTTAAAATGTTTTATTTGAAACTGATGAATTTCCTCAGTTATATTTACATCCGAGCAATCATTCCCCCCCCCCCGAGTTAATGACGGTGGTTTAATTTGGTCCTAATTTGTGAGGCAACTTGTAAAGTCTGTTTCAATACGAGCTGTAGAAGTGATTGATTAGGCTTCCGACGTATAATAATGGTGATATTAATTGGATGATGGTTTACAGGTACATGTGATGAATTAGTGGTATGGGCACTATTAATAGTCACGGCACAAAGGTCAGCCGTAATGAGCTGTTCTGGTGCCGGTGGAGAACCTGCCCTTCTTATTGGCCGGCGTGTCTAATGAGTGCTGAGCAGGAGTACGGATCGCTGGTATGGAGCATTTCTACATCCATTTCTGGTTACCTGTTGGAGTGGGAATGAGGCATGTCACCCCAGTTCCACAACTATTGAGATCTATAAAAGTTTTAATAAAGGTTTTATAAATCCGAAGAAGAAGAATCATATCAGTGTTTGTGGTTGTGCGTACATGTTAAGTCGTGAATACAAACAGAGTTATGCAACTTCTATTATATATATATTTTTAAATATCTGTTGAGTTTTTCTTCAAGGCTGAATTTCTCTTTTATAATTCCATTATTGATTTTTCGCCTGTGGTGTCTGTTCATCTTTTTATAGTGTTTGACCTTACCATTACTGCTGGCCTGGCATTGTGTTTCATTGTTAACAAGCTGCTTTTTAATATAATTTTTGATAACTTCTTATCAGTTGATTCTTTCTTTCCAGTTTAATGAGTTTTCGGTGTTCCCCCACAAGATTGGTGGAGGGACTCTGAACCATCTAGGGTGCCCGGGCCGGGAGAAAAATCTGAACATTTTAAAAAGGGAAATGCTTCAATCTTATGTACTTAGACAGCAAACGTAGTAGGCTAAGTCTATGAAAAACAATGTTCCATTTAAACTATTTTGTGCCCTTGGAGGAATAAAACAAAAATTGTCGAAACACAAAATCAACTCATACTTTTGAGCTATCAAAGAAAAGAAGAAAACGGGATGTTGAATTGTTTAACCTTATTTAAAGGTGTCATTCCAATACTCCTTTTCAATTTCATTTAAAAACTTTAATACTTTTGCACTATGTATACAAGACCTAGACGTGCTTTATGTCAATTCAGAGGGAAGTTGGCTCATATATATATATATATATATATATATATATATATATATATATACATACATACACACACACACACACACACACACACACACACACACATATGATTTTAATGGGCTTTTATTTTGAAATGCTACATCAGAATGTCCTGATATTCACAGAGTGACACTCTTTGATGTGCAATTAGTGCGTGACTATGGATCATTTCCTCTTAAATAAAGGAAGTTGGCTCATATGAGTATTTAAAGTCATGTTTTGGTCAGATTGGTCTTTGGAAATGTCTAAAATAATGCAGCAGCTGGTTTGACCTGCCAGAGACGAAGAGGTGGGGGGTCCGGGGAATCGATATACCGATATTATTATTATGAAAGTAAAAATACTTTCAGTAGCATATAAAATACGTTAGCGGAGGCAAATGAGACAATGGAGGGACAGATTAGACTACGGCGGGCTGCTGCAGTCTTGGTAATTAACACTGAGTCTTTCACACATTAAATTGCTGGCCACAACACATGAAGGGGAGGACACACACACACACACAGACACACACACACACACACACACACACACACAAACACTTAACTCCAAAAATAAAAAAGTACTTCAGTGGAAGCAGAGACAAGCCTACAAACATACAGCTTCAATAATTAAGTGGCTGATCACAGAAAATTGAAAGAATAACTTCTCTGCTATTTACTGCTGACATCATCGTGAACAGAAAAGCTAGGGTTGACACACACACACACACACACACACACACACACACACACACACACACACACACACACACACACACACACACACACACACACACACACACACACACACACACACACACACACACACACACACACACACACACACAGGGCGAGAGAGAATAATGTTTTCTTGTTTTTCCTCATTTTCTCGTCATTTTATTCTGACTCATGAAGAATTCTGTCAGAAGTTGTCTTTGATGAGTTTGGCTCAGCACCATGCTCTCTTGTCCTGTTTTTGTTGGTATATTTCTTTCTAAATGTTAATTTGATGCTTATGTGTGCATTTGAACGTGTTTACGTGTGTGTGTGTGTGTGTGTGTGTGTGTGTGTGTGTGTGTGTGTGTGTGTGTGTGTGGAGTTCTCCGGCTGGTGTTTACAAATAAAGCCTGAAGCTGCCCGACAACAGTCATCATGATGTTCCAGCGCTAATTAACTCATTAAAACACAAGCAGAGAAAAACAGAAGTGTGAGTCGACGCGCTGACGGACAGACTGGATGTATGTAAACTCAAACACAGACATCTGCTTCCTAAGAGAATAAATAACATACCTATATGACTATGCTTCTTCTCAAATAGGATCTCATACTGCTGGAAATCATTTGGATTTTTGATGATCATAATACGATATTTTATGGTTATAGGCACTAACCCTGTGTGTACTGTAACATCTGTGTACTGTGCAGTACCCCTCCTACATTCCCCGTCATGTGTTCTTTCATTGTGCAAATGCAATAACCATACAGTATTAATATCTACTCCTGATGATCCAATCATGGACATGTATATATTTATTTATCATGCCGCTGAACTGTGAGCACTTTATCCGATGCACTATCCATGGTGTTTTAAATGTGTTGCTATGTGTTCTTTTTTATTTATATCTTGTGTTTGTATGCACTGAAAGGAGATGCTTTTAATCTCATTGTACTTGTATAGTGACAAATAAAGGCATTCTATTCTATTCTATATTTTGGGAGTCAACTCTGTAACGTAACAAGTAATATTAAGGTAAATGTAGTACCACAATGTTTTCCTCTGAAGTAGAAGTACACAGTCAGGACTAGACTACAGAGTTGAGTTGCTTATTTTCAAAGTGCTTTGGGGGCTTTTCGTAAGTTATTTATAGTGATATAATTCAATATCTTTCACATCTAAAGATGATAATAAATCTGTAGCTGTTAAAGTAAATGACAGAGTCTGCCCCTGGTGTTGAACCAGCGTGTATTTCACCACCGTTTCTGACCGCGAGTAGCCATAACTGTGTCATGGCGGGCGTATTGCTCAGGGCCAAAGGAAGCGCAGCGCTGAGTGTGAGGTTGTTTGTATGAGCGGATCTCGACAGGGCACTGCACTAGTTTTACTTTAAAATGTGCAAAAACATTCTGATCATACAGTCTAATATCATTAGATTATTATTACTGATACATTGATGTAGGAACAGCAGGAATTTACTGTTGCAGTTTGTATCAGACTACAACTAATGATTATTTTCATATTATATGTTCGGCTAATTATCTTTGATTCATTGATTGAATGATCGGTTGGTAGATTCTGGAAATAATGACAAATGCCATCATAATTGCTCAGAGCCGAAGTGAAATCTTCAAAATGCTCCGTTTTCTCTAAACCCTCAAAAATAAAAAATTAAATGTTTTTATTAAAATAATGAAAAAAGAAAAAGCAGCAAATCCTCACATTTGAGAAGCTGGGACCCTGAAATAATTTTAAAAAACGAGTATCAGGATAATTACCAATTCATTTTCTGTCAATCATAGAGACTTTCTCAACTTTCTTTGGTGACACGTGGATAAAAGAAGCCGGCTGTTGTATTGTAAAGTAACTTTTTCAGTCTAAGAAAGCGAAGAGAAATGCATATTTGACACACAAATGTCGTGTCCAGTGTTTCACAACTCCAATCAGCCCAAAACTACGACTGCACCAGTATCAGGTATCTGGTCCGATACTGTGCTCATGTAGTCGTACTCATAAAACAGCTGGGATAGAACCTCACCCGATACCACTGAGGCGACCCGACGTTAACCTCTAATCAGTTGAGCCGTCCAGCTGCAACACCTGATGCACAAACATGTTAAACCCATCATTTACCACCAGCTGGAGCGACGCAGGCAGCCCCCAGTTGGTCTCCACCGCCTCAATTAGTTTAGCTGTGCAGTCGTCAGCTGCTATAATCGGTCAGGCTTTCCACCAAACGTATCACAGCCAGATGTAATGTGAGCGAGGTCGGGAGGGAGAGAGTGTATGAATGAAGCAGTGCAGTGTGGGTACAGTTTATCTGTCGGAGAATAAATGCTACAACTCTCCGAGACCCGAGAGGAGACAAAAGCTAAGTTCCCGTTTCTTGCTCGTCAGCCAGCTGATGATTTAAGTTAGCAACATCTCTGGCTGCTAGAGCTCAGGCCCACTTAAGGTGGGCTGACCCTTAAGGTGGATCAGTGCTATTATTCTTGAAGTGACTTGCTGCTCATCTGAGTCTCTTAGCTTTTTACATGTTTTTTTGTCAAGATTTTGGCCTATTTTCAAGATCCAGGACATTGATTTGGAGGTAACAAAGAAATAATCGTTTGTTTTTGCTGATATGTGTTTTAAATGCAGCCTGTGGAGTTTTTCACGACTAGTAGCTTAAAGCAGTGACATTTTGGAGCACGCTGGTAATGTGATATTTAATCCCGCCACCGGTTGCCAGTGGTTACACAAAAGGAAACATATAATGTGGCGACAGAGGCGAGCAGGGAATAGACTGCAAGCGAGCAGAGCGTTAAATCGATTTGATCACTTAATTCAAATTCACGGTTTAGGGCGATGTTTAAAAAAGGAAAATCGATTTTCACTTTAAACTTGAACGTGATTAAGGTTCAGACGCCGCTGTCCTGAGCTTCCGAGTCCCACGGGGCACGCAGACGAGTGGGTGAAGCGGGTGGCACTGTGAGCCGAGCAAGACGGCGGCAGCACTAAAGCAATGCAAAACCCAGGGAATCACTTTCACATAGTATGTAATGTGAGGTGTTAATGTTAGAGTAAATGAAAACGCCAGAGCTGGAAGATTCGCCTGCTGGTCCCCCCCCAAAAAAACAGCTTTGTAAATATTTTATGGGGAAGGAAATGTGCTCAACAAGTCTGTTAGACTTCAAGGATACACGCGATGCACCTTGGTTAGAAACAGAGTGTAAGCATAACTTTATTTTTTTTTTTACATAAAACTCCACAGGGCACCTTTAAAATGCTATCATGGCATTGTTTTGTGCCGCAGCAGGCAGCTGAATTGGTGGAAAACCCCACTGTTCACCACCAGCTCAGCACCACACACAGTTAGTGAAGAGCTGTTGGACAAAGTGAAGTTGGGCTGAACGTCTCCAGGTGGCCAGAAATATGATCCAAACGAGTAATGTTGCTCCAAAATTACCTGGATATGTAAACAAGCAACTGTTTGCTAAAATGTTCCCAGCATCAGCTTATAAAAGGTGCTAATGTGTTCATTAACTTGTTTGCCTATAGAATATAGCTTTAAAAAGTGGTCAGCTACTGCAGGTTTAAATGCATTTCATCGGGTTAATGGGGGGAATCTCCATAAGTGATGAAACCTGGGCAAACTTTCCATATGTATTAGTGAGTGTGTGTATACATAGACTGTCTATGGTATAAACAACAAGGTCTCTGCTGTATTTATACTTAGATCACATTATTTTAAGTGTTAACGAAGCAGCTACAAATACGGCTGATTTGAACTTCATTCAGAAAACAAGCATTTTAAAAGTTGTTTCCTTGTCATCTTGCAGACAGACCTAACAAACCAGGACTTTTTTACAAATACGTAAATGTTCTACATAATAGGTACATTGTGCATGTTCATGACTGGCCTGCATGCATGTCTGGAGAGTTGATTACCAGAGAAGATAATCATTTAAGACCAGCCTGAAACTGGGTCGCTCGTGTGATTATGAGTAGGCAAATTGGGATCAAGATCAACCTGATGATCCTAAAGCTGAGGACGGGCAATAAAGAGGGGTGGAAAGAGGCCCTTTGTTTGCACTTTTCCTCTGTAAAGGGTAAAAAGTGGCTGTTGCACGCTTATTTCCCTACTTGAATATATATTATGCATTTTAGTTATGACTGAATACATTTTTGAAGTTTAATCAAAAATACAATTCTGTCTCTCGGGGTCTCACATACTTTCACTTTCCATCATCCGAGACAATGTGTGCCATGTGGGTCAGGGACGGGTGTGTTTTGGTTGTCACGGGTTACTCGGGCAGCGACATTGTGTGTGTTCAGTCATGCAGGGAAGCTGAAGTCTGGGTAAAGAGGTCATACATGTGGCACACAGTTCCACACAAACACACACACACACAAACACACACACATACTGCGAATACTTCCACAATGCACAATAACTGCTTTTAGAAGTGTTATTAAAGAGGAATATTAGGCTGTCAGAGAGGAAAAAGGAAAACTGATTTGTTCAGCTCTCTCAAAAATGAAAATGTCGGAGCTGTTAATGAAAACAAATACCATCACATTGCATCCATACAAACATACTGCTACATGACATATTAGTGTTTAGAGAGTAAAACACACACCTGCACGCATACAGACGCGAGATCCATCAGCTATACTCAATTATTCACTGTTCTTTCTGTGTATGAGAACAACTTTCACGGCTAATGGTAGGGTCGAAATTGAAATTTGCATAAATTCTGTTATTTATGCATAATATAATTTGGAAAAACACACCCCACCTCTTCATGAAAAATCAGTATACACTGATTTATTCCATTTGTATAATATATTCAGGTACTGTGGTGGCAAACTGTCCTCTGTGGAGCTTCTTCTGTTTGGAATATGCAACTTAAGGAAGATCAAATGTAGAAAGTCACTGAAACTTAAACTGATTCATTTACATTATTATTTGTATCGTCAAAAAAAACAGATAAAATGAGATCTTCTGAGATCTCTTTTTTATTTTAAGGATCTTTAATTAATTATTGATGAGGTAATTATCGCAGGTGATACGACTGACTTTAATTGGTTGCTGCAGCCTGGGGCTTTAATGTAAAAACATATCCTGGGTCTAATGTCGAATTTGAAAAACATTTTCAAACTTTCTTAAAAAGGTGCTCTGTGATTTTAAACTACTAACAATACAGGATAAAAGTGGCGGTCAGGTGGTTGAGGTAATGGGCAAAGCAGTGCAGCAGTGCTCCAACAAAGGCAAGGAGGAGCAGCGATGTGGGGGTCACTTCACAAGTGACCCCGATCTCACACTATGCTGTCATTTAACCCGAGCACGACTGGAACCGCAGACATTTATAAAGACAAATTGATACCCGACCTGCTTACTATTCCTGCACGTGCTGCATCTTCTTTAGAGATTAGATGTATTCAACCAATCATGTTTTACAAAAAAACTTAAATATCTACATGAACCTTAGGTTATATTTGGCTAATATGCTTATATATTATTTTAACTGACCCGCCCGCAAATGACCCGAATATCATTTAAATATTTTAGTTTGACTCGTAACCGCGGGTGATTGCCGACACCGAGAGTTGACTTGATTTAAAATATATTATACTGTACATTTGTATTATTTGCTGTGGACCCCACAGGATGACTAACTACTTTGTGGAAATAATACGCATCCAACTAAAAAATAAGAGACCGAAAAGATCCACACACACACAGTCATTCAAATATCAGACAAACACACGCTCACATACAGCATCTGATATCCGAGTTGTAATCCAGGATTAGTCAGATTAAGATCTTCCTCTGCCTATGTGTGTTAAACGATTAAAGGCAGACAGGCCTATTTAACGAGAAGACGATCAAATCAACAGGCTCGTCTCGGAGTGACAGCTGTAAGAGATAAGAGTGTGGCGAAGAGCAAATTATTTGTTCAGGCATTAAAAGTCTTTTGTTCTCTGATGCAAAACCCGGTGTTTGCTCTTCTAGTGAGAGAGGAGGGAGGAGGAGGGTGAGGAGGAAGAGGAGGGGAGACAGAAACGTAATAGAAATAAAGAAAACGATGGGAGGGAAGAGTGTTCTGTGGAGACGGATAGAACCTGGATGAATGACAAAGAGTTGTAATTAATAAACTCAAAGGATAATCAGGAGTCAGCATGCACACGTACTTGGACATGAAGGCTTTGTTCGCTGTGTCACACACACACACACACACACACCCTCCATACACACATACACACCCCTACACACACACACACGCACACACACACACACACACACACACACACACACACACACACACACACACACACACACACACACACACACACACACACACACACACACACACACACACACACACACACACACACACACACACACACACACACACACACACACACACACACACGGAGTATATCGCTGCACCCAGCAGAGGACTACAGGCTGCTGTGGCGTGATGGAGGAGCCGAGAACAAATATAAAGCGAGGGAGCGCCTAATGAAGATTTTAAATGAGCAAATTCCTGTGAAAATATGATAACCCTCCCTCGCCACCCACTGTGTCCCTCCCCTCTCCCTCCCTGCTCTAATGCCAATACTTCTTCATCCCCGGCTCCCCCTCTTCCTCCCCCCCTCTCTCTGTGTGTCCTGCACACCATAAACACTGCGTTATTTTAATTAGGATTTGTACACTCCAACACTTTAATTTTCTCTTCCTTATTTTCCCCAGAAATCTGGGTTTTATTAGTTATCACACTATTCCAGGCCAAACTCATAATTACACTCGGTCCCGGGGGGGAAATGTGTGCAAATGTGCACGCGTTGGGGTTTATCTAAACTTGCGAGGACATTTGAGGTAACATTCTAGCAGACAATCTGTGCTGATCCTCAGAGAAAAAAAAGATGATTTTAGAGATAAAGACATACGGCTTGAGGTTAATTTTACAAGGAAAATTTAAGATTCTGGGAAGGGTAATGAATGAATGTGAGGCAATGCAGAGTGTGTGTGTGTGTGTGTGTGTGTGTGTGTGTGTGTGTGTGTGTGTGTGTGTGTGTGTGGACAACTGTGTAAAAGGTGTTTTTTCCTCTTTATAAATTCATTGTTTGGCTAAATCTTAGAGCAAGGGGTTATGTTATTTACCTGTGGTAATTGGTTTTCCCAAATGGCAGTTTCCCTCATTACAATCACACACACACACACACACACACACACACACGTACACACACACACACACACACACACACACACACAGTAATGAAGGGTACGAAAACGAAGATGCCATTTAAGATAGCAGAGACACAAAGTCAACACACTTATCAAGCACACACACATAGAAACACACACACACACACACACACATTCACATAGAGAGAAAGTGTGTGTGACACAGTGATGATCTCACACAGGAGAAAAGCATAGTGAGAGCTAATCACACACAGGCTCACCGCCAGCGTCACAAATACATCCATTAAGCAAAATAAAATCCTGATATCGTGGCGTTCTTCTCAACGTGTTCTCAACTGAACAGAAATGGTGGAAACTATTTTTCTGTGTGCAAATAAAACTGTCAGTCATCCATTTCACCTACTGTCTTTCCCGTGTCTCTTTCCATCTATTTATCTCCTTTTATTCACCTCTGTGGTCCACATTCTCCTCTCCTCGTGTCTCATCACTGAATATGTATACATTTTCTGTTTTTACCAAAGAAATTCTGACAGACATGAAGTGACATGGTCTTTCCATCCATGACCTCTCTCCTACCGCTTATTTCAGATACAAACATAACACCTATATTTTGGTGGTTTAAGAGTTTAGCGAAGCTGTCAAGAGTTGGCCCCTCCCAGAGATGCATCTCATGATATCGCTGGAAAACAGCTCGTCCAATGGGACGTGGTGTTCAACCAATAAGCACATTCAAATCCTCCGTCTTCACTCACACAAATAGCAGAGCAGAGAAACAGAAGAAATCAAACTACTTAAATGAAAAAGTGATTCATAATTTGGGTGCTCATTTATGGCTGCCTGCTCAAGGACCTCTGGTGATCGCGGTGGCTCACACCTTCTCAAAACACCATTTATTGCCTCTTTGATTCCGCCATTGATTGACTGCTGTCTCCTCACCGGCCAATAGGGGCCACAAGTGATCAGGCAGCTGTGTGCCTTTTTGTTGGACACAAACCTCACGTTGACACGCATGTTGTCGATCAAATAGACTTGAAACCTAAATAAGCATGCGAAAGTTGCAGTTACGGCCGTGAGATGGAGCGGAGTCATGCACAGAACCGGCAGCACCTGAAAAGATCACATTGAAAGCGTATCTGTTGGGACTTGCAAATGAAAAACACCTGCCATACACTTGCAGCCTAGGTGTTAAAAATGCAAAATGTAGTATCTAAAACATGACACAAGGCAGATATCACCGCCCTCAGCCCCCTGCCTGCGTTAATGTGGTGGTATTATCTCTGCCTGTCATCACGGACTGGCCTCACATGCATATATGCATCAATACAATGTCAATTCAGCGTGTGGAGGGCGTGTGGCCAAGCATGCATGAAAAACTGGACGGTGCAGATGGAAGAGAGAATTAAACAATGTGAAAAGGTGGCGCTGAGAGGGAACAGCGGGAGAAGCCATTTTGCTGGCGGACACAGAAATTGTACCAGTATGTGGTCTGTTGTGTGGATTGGACTGACATCAGAGTCCCTTGTCTGAATTATGTTCCCAGTCCAGCGCTGATTGTAGGTTGTATTCTTTGGAACGTTACAGCAGTGGTTGTTGTAGACACACCTGGTGGAGATCCGCCCTCTACCGAGTGCACCTTTTTAGATCAAATACACTTCTGTGCCTTTATACTGAAAGTCTATGAAATGTATGTCTTTAAAATCACAGAAAATATGAATTCAGTTTTAAAACTCTGATCCATACATGGTGTAAACATAAAGTCATGTTACTTTAAATGAAACAGCGAGGGATTGTATGTAATACTACTGTGATTAACTCTAAATCCTCTGCTTTCATATTAGTGACCTTTGATTATAAACACGTAGTAATTATGGGTGACTAAGCATCTTCTGTTGAATATTGGTTTCCCTGCATAAATAGACAATAAATCAATTTGAACAAATGGCAACGTTATGCAAGTCTGTTTTTATTATACTATACTTCCTGTATCTTCTTTTTTTTATTTTAAATGGGCTCCATTTATCACTTCTCTGCCATGATAGTGAGATCGTTCCATCCCTATTACAAGGCGTATTTTCATTTTGGATGTAATAATGTTCATAGCAACATTAATAAAGTATAATCTCCCTCTCAGGTGTCAGAGAAGGGTGATGAGGTGGCAGTGCAGTTTTACGATGGGGGAGAATATGAAGAGGAAGAAGAGGAAAACGTAAGTTAGACATACTTTTGTGATACACAATAAGCCTGACTTTAAATTGTATTTCATCTTCCTGATTTCAAGAAACCGTTCTAGAAGTCTTCAGAGAGCTGAGGAGGAGCCTCATGCTACAGTGCAACACTACAACAAAAACCAACCATCCATGAAAAGAGTACCAGTCCACAGAGGCCCCATATCCCTACCTCAGAAGACCCTGCCCTCTGGTGGTGGTATGAGAAGGAGACTCATTCCTCCTCTTTCACATTAACTCACACATATATTGAACCAGCTAATGTAAAATATCTCAAACTCTGGTAAATATACTGTAACCCTGCATTAAATGCACAACACATCTGCCTGAAACAATGAACCAAATCAAGCAAGGGTTTCAAGTGCACTTAAAAAAAAGAAGTGTGATTACCGACAGTGGAAGGCAAGTCTCAAACTTTAAAGTAGTGGTCTAGATGTAAGGCGGTCTAGCTGTTCCCCAGCGTTGGAGGCGGCACCCCATTCTTTCTTATGAAAGTTGCTCAGTGGTGCATGAAGCAAAAAAAAAAAAAAGGCTTGACTTTCGGGTATAAAATTACGCCGCTCTTCCAGCAATCTTCCCCATCCATGGGGCCCATAAAGCATTAAACCCGCCTCCTAGTCCTCGGTCTTGGGCTCATTCATATGAACACAGGAAGAAGAATAACTCTGGATGCAGCTATTACTGGATTTTACAACGTCTAGGACCTAATGATTTAAATAAGTTATTTAAATCACAGTGTTCATAGTTGGAAGATGATTATCCACTTATTCTCTGTCCCAATGTAAGTCTATGGGGGAAAACTCTTATATGGCCTCATGGCATCGTGTGACAGATCCAGAAATTGTGATTCCACCATTTGGCCAATATGTAAAATATGCTTCAAAGCCCCACGCTCTTCCTGGAGACGTGAAGCTGAGAGGTGTACAGTTACAACGGGGATTAAAATCAAATATTTTCCAATGGATTGGGTCAATAAAAGGGGGGTTGGGCTTTGAATAGACCATGATGCTGCGATACAGAGGACTGTGGCTCCACACACACCTCCCTTCTGGGTGAAAGTCACAGATTGATTTATGGATGGATGTCATGATATCATTGGTTGAAATGTGTTCGTCCTAGCTAACATAAACACACTTCATATTTTGTTTTACAGGAGGAAATAATAAGCTAGTGAATGAACTTTTGCATTTTGCAGTATGCAAGCCGGCAAGCTTTTTCTGGCTATTCTGGGCCACAAACCACTATGATATATAAAAGCCTGGGGGTCAAGTTCAAGGTGCAACGTTATGAAAGTAGTGCCTCCTACTGGAATGCATCCGCTACTACATGCAACGTATATAAGTATAAATAATGAGTATACGATTTGGAAAGTAACTTAGATTTGATGTAAAAAATGGGAATTTGATCTCCAGCAGAAACAAAGACAAAAAAAAAAGCATTTTCCATTTCATCTCGACTTTGAGTGACTAACAAAACTAAGTAAGGCGTCAATACAAATAATCAATTCAACAGAAATATAAAGGCCATTAACCGGCAAACTCATGTGGGCAACTCACCTAGCAACTGTAGTCCTTACGGCTCCTATAGGCTGGATCCTTCACAAGCAGCTCCTTGGAAGTTGATGCGGGAAGTAGCCGGTCCTCCTTTGACAGCTAGTTTAGCGTTAGCACCGGTGCTAGCTCCGTTAGCGCGACCGTTAGCTTAGCTGGAAAACACACAAAAGTCCAACAGTCTGAGAAGAGACTTGACTGAATTCTTAGTGTACACTTCTTAACTCTTTCATCCGGACTAGTTTACTTGTTAAAACCCCCTGGTGTCGTCTTCCTGCTGCCGAGTGACGCCGGACGAGCTCACAAAACTAGCCCTTTCTCTCCGCCGCGTCGCTCCCGCCCCCAGCCAATCAGTAACCGAGGAACTTGACGTTGCGTCTCCACTGACCAATCAAAGGTCATTTCACATGACGTAAACAAAACAGCACTTTAGGTTGCCCATTAACCCCCCGGTTGCGGTGAAAAATGTCCAGTCTGGAAAATAAACATTTTCAGTGTTAGGCAACGGAAGTTTAATAAGTTACGGCATAAAATGACATAGCTTATTATTTGGTGTCAAATGTAATTAGTTACATAACTTGTTATATTACGTATTATATAGTATTACGGTATTAGGCCTCTCCTCCATCAAAAATCTGCACAGAAATGAACCTTTAACACGGTTAAACCAGGAAAGTCAGTAAAGCCGTCTACATGTGTAGTTCTTAGTATCATGCTGTCCACAGCTGCTTTATACTGTACAGAAAGTGTCTCAAATATTTCCACCTCGCTTCTCACTCACCTTCTAGCGTCACCTCATTTACTTGGCTGCACACTGAGGCCTTGAGCATGGTGATGGTGCACAAACTAACAAGAGTGATGCAGACTTCAGACAAGCACAGAGTGTTTACCGTACGTCTTAATTGCTGAAAAGAGGTTTGATCAGTCAAATTAAGTAGAAAACACCTGTGTGAATATACCACGGGGCTTCAGATTTAGCTCTGTTGCTTTCCCCTTCGGTCCTCCATCTCCCACTGCTCTGTGCCATCTTAGGAAGTGGGGAAATTAGGCTTTTCTGCTTTCCTAAGCTCCTTTCTTGAGTTCCAGCCTGCTAATCAATCCACTCAATCCAGTCTTTTCTTTCACAAAGTCCCTAATGGTGGAAAAACTATCTTCTCTCACAAGTCAGATCTGCAAAATGACTCTCCCTTTCTATTAAAAGCTATTTCCTAACAAACACTTGACATCACCATCTCCCCACCGGATCTCATTTGCTTTGTCCTCCTTTTTCATTTACTTTCTTTTACAAAGTCTCCATGTTTGTTCTCTGAGCACTTTACCCCTTACATGACTTCCGCAGCGACAGCGTCATAAAGAAAATGTCGTGTTAACAGTAGAACGCTCTGACCTTGCATTCGCGACTTTAGCTTGCTTATTATTTCAGTCATAAAGGAAGTGTATCTAAGTCTACTGTTCCATTCAGACCCATTCTCTTTGAATAATATTACCAGCTAAATGCCTCAAGTGTAAACTGGAAAATGCTGGCCTGCAGTCAGAGAAAAAGCTGGTGGGTGGCATGGCGTTGGAATACGGCATTCACGTGAATTAATGCGAGGAACCAGCCAGAGCCTTCGCTCCACGCTGAGCAATCAATGGACCTACACCTGGAGAAGTATTCACAGCTGGATGTTTGGGTCATTAGTTGTCATAACAACAAGCTCAGTGCAGTGATCAATGATTCTTTTATTTGCAGATTCATTAATAAATCATTTAGTTAAAAAAAAAAAAAAAAGCCCAAGGTGACATCTTCAAATAGCTCATTCGTCCAAAACCCCAAAGATATTCAGTTTACAGGGAAATGAAACAGAGTAATGTAGGAATTATTCATATTCAAGAAGCTAGAACTAATGAATGTTTGGTACTTTTTGCTTGATCAATAACTTAAACATTGAAAAGATTGTCAGAAATGATAAATCTTCTGTCAACTGACTGACCAATTAACGGAGTAATAATTTCAGCAGTGAATCAAGTTTCCACTCTCAGTTAGACATCATTTCATGCTAAAAAAAGGGTTTTCCTACTGATTCCGGGAACATTGCACAATCAAGTCAGTTACAAGTTAAATGATAAAATAAGGTGCATGTTAAAACATCACGTTACTTCAGCCTTCATAAACATTTCAGCTGTTTAGTTCGATCATATACATCTTTTTATTTACGGTTCAAACCTCAGCATTCTGCCACCAGGAGTTGGTTTCGTCATGTTGGAAGCAGACATAGTCGCCGTGACGACACCCATTGTATTCTACGGATTTGAAGTCTCGGGTTCAGCCATGTTGGATTTTGGACGTCGGCGTCTGCAACCAGAAGTGAAGCTGAAGCATGAAGACATTTTCAATTAAAAAGTTTCATGAACTGAAAACACACCGTTGTAACGCCGTGGAAGTGACCTGTCAATCAGCCTTATCGTCTATTTGACTCTAAATTAGAGCATCATTTACTAAATGAACATCATGCTGTATTAAAGAAGTCTTGAAATTAAAGATTGAGACTCATATTTACATGTTTACTTAAGTAATAAATCAAGTGAAAGGTAGGGACATTTTCTGATAGTAATCTATATGTTTGGGATTAAAAATGATGCGATAACTATCGTACGCGTTTCTTCTGAAATAAGATCCCATGGTGATCCACATGTTATGTATTTACATTACATATATGTTTATATAAAATAATTAATATATGTTTACGTTTAAATTCATTTCTATGCTGTACTTCCTCTGTGGAACTTGTAATCAATAATGTTATAAAAACAAGGCATCAACTGAAAATATGACAATGTGAAAAGGCAAACTCGTAAGTTATCACCCTAGCTACGCTGGTTTCAGCTCATCGTTGTCTGGACCTCGACTGTTTCTGCTCACTGGTTTCGGTCGCAGCAGCAGCGGCTGTTTTTCACTAAAAAGGCTCCAAACAGACAGAATGACACAGTTAGCGAGTACCTGGTGAACACGGCGGAGTGTTGAGCATCTAAAGAGGCTGGCAGGTGGACAGATGAACGACTCCAAATGAATGATCACGTTGCTATTCACCTGCTGGATGTGTCAACAAGCAACCGTTTAACAACGTAAAACGGTGACAAGATGTAAACGTCGTGTTCTGCTGAAAACAAAGTGGCCCAAACAATCCGTTCCTGCAGGTTTCATGTTGATTTTCATCTGGTGAGACTTTGTTGCTTCCCACCACGAGAGGCAATGCAACTACTCTGACAGCTCGTCTATACTTCCATTGCTGTTGCTGGTGTATCCAATTCCGTTGTCGCTGTTTCACAGTTTTGCTCCCCGCAAAGGCCTTTAAAGGCCATTCGGCTCTCTTCAGCCTTTATCGGAAATGTGTTTAGCTCGCTGCATAGCTCTGCGGCTTCATGTGTAGTGAGGGCAGGAGAGTAAATCTGCCACAAATGCTGGTAATATTTCCTCAGTGGAGAGGGGAGTGAGAGCAGCAACCTGCAGTCAAACAAGACTATGAGAGCAGTGAGAGACCCAAACAGCAGAGCTGTGGGTGGAACAACCAAAACAACCAGCTGAAAGACGCTAAGATGAGCGGAGTACGCTATGAGTGACCAATTTGACATTACGCAGGGTAATTTGAGCCATTGTAATTATAGAGATGTTGATTATAATTGTGAAAACCCAGACACCAGTCATCATCTCTCCTGGTTCCCTCGTCTCCCAGTAAATGGGTTTTTTGAAAGGGTTTTTGGTTCGATGCCTGAAGTAATGTCTGTGGTTTACACGTGCTTGCGAGATTTTAAGGTTTTGTTCTGGGGAGATGAAGCAGTGGACTTTGAAGTAATATGGCAAGCCGTTTTAACTCCCAGATATCTTCAATCCAATTGTTACTAGTCACAATTTAACATTTCAGATATCCAAAATGAAAAACTATTCCAGATATCCAGAATGTAATTTTGAATATCCAAAATACATTGTGACTAGTAGAAATGTCGTTATGGATATCCACAATTCGTATTATGACTAGTAGAAATGTAATTTCAGATATCTACAATTAGAATTGTGACTAGGAACAATACAATTGCAGATATCCACAAATGTATTGTTGATATCTGTTGACAGGTAGACAGGACGCCATTTAAAAAAATTTAAATTATGACTAGTAACAATTGGATTGAAGATATCTGAAATGGGAGTTTCTCCTAGTAAGAATTCAATTGCAGATATCCATAATGTTCACTCTAGATATCCAGAATGTAATTGTGGATATCTGAAATTGAAAGCCCAATACACATGAATGGCAAAAGTGACGTCATTTATCCTAGGAAGAATGTCATTGTGGATACTGAAATGTTCTTTTTGACTAGGAAGAATTGAATTACAGATATCTGCAATACATATCCAGTCTAGCTATTAAATGATAAAACGGCCACTTATACGTTTTAAGGATTTTTAGATATCTTAAATTTAGTTTTGACTAGTACAATCAAAGTTGTAGATATCTTAAAATATCATTTTTACTAGTAAGAATGTATTGTGGATATCTTTAATTACCATTTCTCCAAGTCAAAATGTAATTTTGACTAGGAGAAATGCTATTATGGATATCTAAAATATAATTACAGATAGCAGTGTGGTTCGATTAAATGTTAAAACGGCTTGCCATAGAAGTAATTATTAAACGTCTTTGAAAAGGCGGTTGCTGACGACATGACGCCATCAAGCCGACTAGACCCAGGTTGTAATAAATCAGAATTGTCAGAATAATAATCTACTCATACATACTTATTTATATCCATCCTCTATACAGTTCTCTACACTTAACTTATGTTTTTACTTGTATCTCTACTTTAAATATAATTAGCTAAGAGTTTATTGTTTACTGTCTATTGTTTACTTTGTATATTTTTTTATTAAGTTTTTGTAAGCTGCTGGAAATCCAAAGGGATCAATAAAGAAAAGTCTAAGTCTTAGTCTGTATTGTGTAAAAAAAAGGATGCAGGTTAGGTAATACGCATATTGTGATGTTTTCACAAGAAAAAAAAGGATCAAAACTTTGATTAAAAAAAACAAACGCAGTCAAATTCAAACATGAGTCAATCCTCCTTAAAAACGTTCTAAAGTGAGTGCAGACAGCGGAGAGAGGAGCTCTGCCATTAGAGAGAAGAAGAGGAGCATGCTGTGCTGACTGGAATGTGGGCCTGTCACTCATCGCTAACAGCTGCATTTGGCATTTCAGTCAGGTACGAAAGGTGTGTTTGGTGCCAAAGTACCTCAAGTCAGACAGGCATCCAGACAGTGTGGCTGAATAACAGCGTTTCATCAGAGCGAGGTGGGAATAACAGGGAAGACGAGGGCTGGGAATAATTCAGGACGGAGCTGAAGCCGTGTTGTTATGACTCTTAACCGAGAGGCAACATACGTACACATGTTCAGTTCTCCTACGCCATCTGTTCTCACACACACAGAGACACCCTTCCAGATGTATTTGCATATAAATAACTCATAGAAACACGAAAACACACACCAAGGCAACGCTGCCATCACCCTGATGCCTCGTCCATAGTGTTAAAAGGTAAATGTAAAATATTAGTGAGTGTAAGCACTCTGCTGGTGTCCATTAGTGTGTGTTTGCGTTTTTTTTATCTCAAGCCTGATGAAAAGGCTTTTAGGCTAATTACATGAGAGGAGTGTGTTGCCTTCAGCATGCATTTTGAACATTTTTCTCTCCCCATATCTATATGATCTCCACACAACACGGGCACACAGTCTTACAACACATAAAGAACACAACGCTCCCACGCATGCCTCCTCTTAGTTAGTTGCTGATTTCTTGCTTGCTGACGGTGCATTTCATTCGCTCGCATCCTTTTCTGTTTTAAAATGACAGCCTTTTCATAGACCTATTTCTTGGGGAGGGGGTTTTCAAATCTGATGTAACAGCGCCCTCTGTTTAGAGAAACTTCAAACTGCAACATATTTTTATTTACCATAAAAAATACTACTTTTTTGTGTTTTTTTTAGATTGTTGATCTGAATTCAAAGGTACAATTATTTAAGTATTTAAACGTATATTATACATTTGTCTATAGAGGGCTATAAATAATCTAAACTAAGGGGAGGGATTTCTCCTCCAAGACAGACAACTTCAAGCAAAATGTGTTTGGAGTGAAGATTGTGGATTAGAGACGATGTTGAGCAACAAAAGCTCATCCGTTCCACAAAGAGGGGACCGGCAAAACACTAAATACTCTATTTTTGTGTGACAAACTTATTGGCTTATTCAAAAATTGCCTTTTGATGACACAATTCCTCACTTTTCCATGTCGAGTAATCTGAGCCTGGGCTCCTTTGGTCTCACTTTAAATGGTCCGTAAATTAATTCCAATAATAATTTAATGCTTCAGGTTTGACAATACATTTTTTTTTAGCATTCCAAGGATATATGCATCTTATTTCTTCTTCTCCATCCGTATACTTTACCAGTCTAAGCACACATGCATGGGCCTACTTCGCTACTCAAATAATTGATTTATTTCAAAAATATTTTCCTCCCTGTGCTTTTAGAAAACACTCATGAGGATAAGCCGTTATTGGCGGTCTTGCTTGAGTGGAACCTGAAGCCTGAAGCTCCTATTTGTGGCCATTTTCTGAGGAAAAACATTCATCCATCCATCCATTGTCTACCACTTAGCCTGTATTCAGGGTCGCGGGGGGGCTGGAGCCGATCCAGCTGTCATTGGGCGAAGGCAGGGTTCACCTGGACAGGTCGCCAGTAAAAACATTTATATTTCCCTCTAAAACAAACAGCTTTTGTATGAATATATACTCCAATTTAATTCTGTCATCTTTAATTACCGCAGCTTTGATCAGATTGTATCTATTAATATACCTTTCATGAACTCTTTCATACTCAATTTGCTGCATTAATTAACAACCTTTTTGTTCGTTGCTGTTGAGGGTGTAATAGTACAATCCAATCTAGTCTCCAACCAAAAACCTTTGGGATAAATTAAGAAAGGGTAAAAAAATGAACATGTCCGGTGTAATATTACACCAAAAAATCCATCTAAATACATTTTTGACAGCTGAAATTTGATATTGACAGATTGTGACTGATTTCCTGGCTGAAAACAACAATTGAGCACATTTTTGGACGTCATTTAAACCTTAGCATCTGTGCAAAAAAAAACTAAATGTTGCTTTTAACATTAAGCAAAGGAAGTGAACCGCTGATTAGTTAGCATTGTTCAGCATCACCTCGTCCAAATGGATTCGCCGTGCTGGACCTCACGACCGCCATGTCTGCTGCTTCATCCAGCTGGCCGGCTCCTGCTGGCTCCTTTGGCTCGCCGTCACCATCTAAACAGCAGACAGTTGGTGGTCTGCCGGAGTACTCGAGGTCCGCAGACCCAACTGGCGCTTGTGAGGCAGATTCTTCCAGTAGAGAAACTGGCCTTGGATGCCGTGGCTGATTAGTTCCTCTGGCAGCGGGCCGTCAAGCAGAGGGTCTCCTGTTGCCGTGGCTGAGTGTGAAGCTTATGTTTCCCAGGACTGGTTCTTACAGGCATGGATGCTCGGGCTGTTTGCAAGAGAGAAAGCGTGGAGACGTTGGAACGACAAAAGTTCAGTTCAAGCTGAAAAATCTCTTCTTCTTTTAAACCTTTATTAATGTTCACTTACACACTGGTGCTCTCTTTTTTCTGCAGCACATTCAGCTTAGACTAAGTACAAGCCCTGCTGGCCTGCAATGAACATCCTCTTGATTGAGTGCACTCTTTGTTGATTGGCTAGATTGGGTTGTCAGATACAGTATATTAACTGCAACTGATTATAAATAGTAATAAATACTTCAACTGCCCGTGGTAAGTTTAGAAAGAGGGCAAAAACATATTGGAAAGGTAAATGTTGGAACAGTTAAAATGGTGCAGAAATAAGATGAATGCTTTGAATGTACTGAAGATAAAAAATGAATACATAGGACTATATGGATAATTACATATCTATTTTATATTAAGTCAATTTGTTAAAACCGTGGGATTTAATGGACGGATGAAACACTCATTCGACCAAAAGAGCCATTCTGAGGATTTCAAGATGAATTTGAGGTTTATAGGTTCGGGGGTTCAGTGTGAACGGAACCTTATAGTTATTCAGAAAATTTTGGGGGATTCACTTTTTCTGATGTGAAAACTAAACTTGACCTTTGACCTTCAAAACCAGAGCCATATAGTTAGTTAATGTATGATGATGAACAAAAATATCCTGTGAGTCAAACTATCTCAAAATAAGGAGTTAGCACGTCAAAATAATGAAAAACCATCCTAATATTTAGACTCAAAAACATGATGAACTCAAAAAATAAGAGAAATTAATGAACTTGAGAATCTGTATTCATTACTTTCAGATACCACATACAATAATTGATTAAGTTTATCATCATAAAGTGAAGAGATTCTCCGTATAATTTTTTTTTCATCACAGTGGCGGAAATGGGCCTCCCTCTGTGTTGTGTCCGCGGTCGCCCCCTGACGGCGCTGCCCGGTAGTGCAGCGGCGCCCTCTTCATCGGGCTGCCCCCCTCCTCCTCCCCCCCTGACGCCCGGAGGAGCTGCTCTCTCTCGGCTGCCCAAGTTCACACAAACCGCTGGCTCGTCCCCGAGTGGAGAGGCTGCTGTCCCCCGTGTGTCTCCTCTTACTCCGGGCTTGTTTCGGATGGACGGACCGACTCCGGATCAACTTAAACCCACGAAGCCAACTCGGACTCATTTAAACTTTTCTTTTATTCTCCACTGTTCGGCGGCGTCGCTTCCTCTTTATCCGGATTGATTTTGTTGTTGATGGCGCGGGGGAACCAAGATGGACACGGGTTGTTTGCTGGTCGGGGACTAGATAACGGCTTCACCCTTTAATCCGAATGTAGTTGGATTAACCCGATTAGAAGTGGATGTAACCGGACTGGGGTCAGGGGTCGCGTCCTTAGAATGAACAGTTTCCCACTGAAGTTGAGGTGAACTTTTTTGTTTTGTTTTTTTTTTTCCCACACGACTCGCCATGTCGGGAGTGGTCCGCAGCCTGAGCCGCTGTCTGCTCCCGTCCGAGGCCAGCCGGGACCCGGGCGGCAGCAAGGAGGGCAGCGGCCGGGAGAGGGACGCGGCGCAGGAGCGCGAGGCGCGGCGGAGGAGCCGGGAGATAGACGCGATGCTCGCCCGCGAGAGGAGAGCCGTCCGCCGGCTGGTGAAGATCCTCCTGCTCGGGGCCGGGGAGAGCGGAAAGTCCACATTCCTCAAGCAGATGCGCATCATTAACGGGCAAGAGTTTGATAAGAAAGCCCTTCTGGATTTCCGGGACACCATCTACGAGAACATACTGAAGGTAAGAGCGAGGTTTCATGGGAAATAAACAGCCTGGGGGGGCAGACAGACCGGGGTCAAAGTTCAAACCAGCAGGTTTGTCATCTGTGTTGTCCACTCCGGCTTGAGTTTTAATTTGACATACCTGCACCCAGCTGAAAGGTTGGTTAAAAGTCATTGTTATTATTATTATTATTATTATAAGAAATGGTGCTAATAGTAATAATAATAATTATTACTAATTCATTAATTATTAAATATGGAAGAAGGGTTATGGAGAAAGGGTGAGATTAAATAAATTATTCTTCTTCTCACTCCTTTCCGAACTGTGAAGAAAAACATTTTTTTTAATTTTATGTCTTTACTTGTTCGGAACAAATAAACAAATACAATAAATTTTACAAGGAATATTTGCCAAAAAAAAAGTTAGAGATGTGATGCTTTTCTTCATCTTGCTTGATGGGAAAGTGAACATGTTTGAGTTTTGGATTCAGGCACATGTCTTTATAAACTCTCTATGGACATTTCTAACTACTTCTGACATTTTACACACCAGACTATTGTTGATTTAATCAAGAGAACAATCCACCAGTTAATCAGCAGCAGTAATAATCCCAATATTGACATTTTCCGTCCCACACACTCGCTCCAAATGCACAGAGGGGGGGAGTTTGTTGACATAGTACATATTTTTATCCTGAAGTGTAGCGTGTGCTGTCCCTTTGTTTGCTGTCATGGCTGGGCCTCCTTCACCAGCTAACAATGCCAGACTATTCCTGAGGGATGAGCACATCCGCCCGAGTGCCACAGCGCCCAGACGAGGATGATAAGAGTCCAGCGGAGGCAGCAGCACACAATACCCTCGCCTGAATACCAGCATACAGCGGCGTTAACAGGACCCCCCTCCCCTCGCCCATACACACAGCACACCACTCAACTCCTAATAAACACACAATGCACGGTGTGTAGGAGGGCATGGGGAGGCAAAAACAGTGCAAGAAATCACATGATTGGAAGTGTTTTTAGACAATAAAGGGCGTCTAAGTAAGTAAGTCCTTGACCCACATGTCGCTGAATTCACTGGCCCTCTATCTAATGAAAGAACATAAGGCACAATATTACTATCAGTGGTTAGAATCATTAAGTGTATAATGTGGCCAAAGAAAAAGTGTTCAGTTTACGTAAAAAAGGGAGAGAAAAGCAGCAAAACAACGATCAGATTTCCATTTCTTACGACCAATTACTGTCTTGACTAATTGATCGCTATTTGGACTATAAAACGTACCATTTGTGCATCATTCCCGGTATGACATGACGCTGATACCGGATGTCGTGATTCCCTTCGTTAGGCAGAGAGGTGCTGGTGTAATCAGTGGGATGTCAGGACCCTCCTCCCTTCACCATGAAAGAAAAGGGAACAAAGCAGGAAGTTAAGGAGGGATAGAGCTGAGCACATTAAGGCTTATAAAACTAACTCAACACAGAGGTGGAGAGCAGGTCTGCTCCTTCACTCTCAGTACTTACACCTCTCGGGTCTAACCCTTGTGAAGTGGATTTATTTATTCGTCACAAATTAAAGTGGAACTTAAAAAAACAACTTAATGTAACTCTGTGGAGCCTCGGGCATCAAGATCTGCTCTCTAATTTACAAGCTCTCGTTCGAACATGAGCAGCAACAGTAAAGAGTTTTCATCCACTTTATACATTGAGCACGAAGCAGGGTTTTTTTTTTTTAAATCTTATCTGGATTTCTCTGATTGCCCTCGTTTGCCGTCGTTACTGCTCCGCCGAGTGTTTTCCTAAACACTAATTAATCGAGGGAGATAACCTGAGGTTTTCCACGCTCGAGTGGCGATGTGTTGATTTTAACAGTTGGGGGAACGGCGTGTTTGTTCGGTTCACCACCACGGATGATGCTGCTAATATCTCACAGAATCACACTGGCACAAACTGGATCAGCGAGTCACTGGACCAAACGACCCCTCGACCCCTGAACGCTCTCTGCCACGAGGTCACATTTGTATATATATATATATATATACATATAGATCCTCTCATTCCACACATGTAGCACATAACTTATTCAAAGGAAGCCCCCAAAATTCAGCTTCGTAAATGTGCTATGGGCCAATATTCAGTCAGATTATACAATCAGGAAATGAATGCCTCCTCGTCACCAAGTCACCTTTCAAAACAGGAAATACGACGGTTGATTCGGGATGACATGTGTGTATATATATATATATATATTAGTTCTGCTTAAAATGTATGTTTACAAATAGAGATGTTATCGCTTCATTTCTCACATGTGGCCTGAGGCTACAAATGAGACAGAACGTGACAATGACAAAGGGAAAGGATAAGATTGAGGATGCTTGATGGTTCACACTGAGAGCCTTGTTGACCAGCTGATATAACGAAACAACAACCTGAACAGAGGGGATTGTGGGGGCACAAACACGTCCGAGGAGGGAGAACGCAGGAAAGGAGCCCCTTTGTAATTACAGCATCGCAGCCAGCGACTGCTAATAATACCAGCGACCACGTCGATGCAAGTCTTCAGCTCGGTCATCAGGTCTTTAATGTTCCTTCAGCCCCATGTGGTGAGAAACTACTGACGGCCGAACACACACACACAAGACAAATCCCAACCGCTGCTCTTTGTCTCTCCTGTTGTAGCTCTGGTTTGCATTGTTGGCACAAATATTTCACGAGAACGGCAAACACTATGAATGACGTTTGGATCAGGGATAAAAACTCTATTTTTATGCGTGCAAACGGCTTCTTTCGGAGACGTTTCCAGGCCGATGCGTTCGTGGTCCACATGCAAGGACCTTCAGAGAAAGCCTGCAGCCTCAGAGACCCAAAACAAATGCAGCATCTGTGGGGTCTTATAAGCTCGTTAATGTTTATCACCAGTAAGTCCTCCAGCAACGTTTAATTACCGGTGGTAAACTAGGATTGAAATATACTTTTACAATAGGAGTTGTGAAATTGAAGCCACCAGGATAAAAGTTAGAGCTCCATATAACGTCTATTTATCTGGAAAGCAACGTGTCCATGCTGATGCTAATGAGATGAGTCTCCACAGTAAATGCATAATTTCTTTCTAAAACCTGAATGGAAATATCTGCTTCACATGAAGTGGGATTTGATACTTACATGTCCGACTGTATAAGTGGACCTGGATCACCTGGAAGCCCCACCATGAGAAGAATGACCAGCTCACATCGACCTATGGAAGGATGCTCCAGCGTTGTCGTGGTGACGCTGCAGCTTGTTATGGATTTTAAGATGCAACAGAAGAGAAACATGCAGACATGCAGGAAGAGAGACAGACGGGTGAATCGATGAGGGACAGAAAGCAGCGCAGATGATCACTCAGACAAAGATCGGAGTGGATGTGACTCAAAGCTTCGGTCGGCCGGATTACCATCATTACTATCATCGCCTCGTCAGTCTGACTCATTCCTGCTGTGAAAACCAAAGGAAACGTTTAAAATGAGGGATCAGATTTAAAAAACACAACCAGTTAGTCACACACACACACACACACACACACACGCTGTAGCAGCTGCATGACTGAGGAATTCTCCTTTTATTGAGCTGTACTGACCTTTTCCTCCCGTCACCTGCTGTTGGACATCTATATTATGAAAGAGAAGCTCTCTTTGAACGTCCTGGTCTGTGATTTCTTCCAGAGTTTTTGCTTCTCTGTGGAGACGATGTTGAGCTGGTTGGCAGCTGTTCCTGTAAAGCTTTATTGAATGTGATATGAAGCTGTACAAATAAACTTGACCAGACTTGACTATTGCACAGGTGAGGTGGTCATGACTCACTGACACACACACACACACACACACACACTCCCATACTTTAACTCAGTGTGACCTTTGAAACGCTTCCGAGTTCAATAATATTGTTTGCTGCCGAGTCCTCTGTTGATTCAATCAATCAAACAGGCAAACAGCATATTTCATAACACAGCAGAGTCTGAACTTTAAGATGATCTCAACTCTCATGGGAGTCCGTTATGAATCCATAAAAAATATAAGCAAAGATGTTACAGATAAACAAGCAACATAACTGACAAAAAGAATGACGTTAACAATACGAGTAGTGAGTTATAAAGAAAAACTGTTGCACAAAATAAACCAAATTCACTGCCAAGCGTGTGAGACACTTAATTGGAACATTTAAAAGGAATGGATTCAAAACAGTGTAATAAATGTGTATATTTATATATAGAGAGAGAAGGAGACACAGATAGAAACACTGAATATCTGGCCTGGTTGGTTTGATAGTTTGCAGCAGACCTCCCACGCAGATCAGTCCACATGGTTCTCTTCAGAAAACCACACGTGCACATGTGTGAGCGTGCACGTTGGACACATGCACTGCACCGTTAAAGCTGCTCCGTGTTTACCAGTAACACGACTGTGTTTTTTCCCAGGAAGCAGCGCATGCAGTTTTTCTTTCTTCCTCTGTGTGCTCAGGAGACGTTTGTACAATATTGCTGACATCACAAAAAGCAGCTGTGACATCACGTGCTTGTGTCCCTGCAGGGCGTGCGTGTGCTGGTGGACGCCCGGGACAAGCTGGGCATCGGCT
Organism: Eutrigla gurnardus; assembly: GCF_963514095.1. Taxonomy (NCBI): domain Eukaryota; kingdom Metazoa; phylum Chordata; class Actinopteri; order Perciformes; family Triglidae; genus Eutrigla; species Eutrigla gurnardus. The sequence continues at coordinate 28,024,656 of NC_139917.1, read as the reverse complement.
GGCAGAGCTGCGAGAACGAGAAGCAGGGCATGCTGGTGATGTCGTGGGAGGGGCGCGTGGGCGGCTCGGGGGTGGAGCCTGGCGAGTTCCAGCTGTACGTGATGGCGCTGAGCGCGCTGTGGGGGGACGCCGGCATACAGGAAGCCTACGCACGGCGCTCCGAGTTCCAACTGGTGAGTTGATTTGCCCCATAAAAGAACAGTTTCCCTCTTTCATGTCCCCTGAAGGCGCCTGAAGGTTGTTAACAACAGAAAGAGGTTTTAACCACGCTTTCTTGTTAAATCTCCAACGACTGAGACGGAAAAATGATTAAAAATCATCTTTTTTTTTTTAGAATTCACTGTCAAATCCAGGAATGATAAATGACTAAACACTGAAGTTGAAGCTGATACCGCGTGGTTGATCAATCAGACCGTCCCTGGAGGCGGAGAGAGGAGGTTTGTCTGTTGTGGTTTGTTAACACAACATTAAAAGTTTCCCCTCCGCCCTGACACCAGGAGGCCACGCCCCCTGGTGGCGGTTCCGTCTTGGAACCAGCTTTGACCGCTTGGCGCGTCGCCTCGCTGGATTTGCATATGTTTCGGTGCTAAGTTTGAACAGAAACGTCCCTAACACGGCAAAATAAGAACATGCAGACATGACCAAACACTTTCACTCGGACTTATGTGAAGATTTAAAAAGAAAAAACCTTCTGGTTCGCTCATCGACAGGGACTCATGACCTGTCATAGATTACTCACTGGCTGAAGCTTCACATCCGTTGTGTTGCCAAAGAGCATCCGATGACTCATCAGGACTCTAATTTATCAGTATGAAAATGTAATGTTGCCTTTTCTGTGGCAATATGTTGTAGGAAGTAAAAAAAGTCAACCTGTTGCTGGAGCCGCTGATTCCTCTCCATCGTTGCTGTCACACTCTACCATCAGCTGCCAAACAGAGGAATAATGACAAAAAAACACTTTAATGAAAAAGAAAAAACTCGCGCTGTGTTTGTTGATCAGTTCCATCAATATTTCAGCGGTCTAGACACACAGATAACTGAATCACCGCGGAGCTGACAACACGCTGGAAACGTCAGAGGAAGTCACGGATCATATCAGAGTGTGTTTGTTTTTTCAACGAAAGAAAGAAGTCACTTTATTTGCTGTTGTTTTATTTATTGTAACTCACCTCGCTCACGTTTTTCCTGTTTGGAGACTCGCCAAACATGTAATTATGTTTCTCCTGACTGGAAACACACTTTCATCGGTCACGCCACACGGCGCCCAACGCACCCTGAAACAGGTCGCAGATTACACCCTTCTTCTTTCTCCCCTTTCTAACACGAATATGTTAACAGCTGATCAAAACCAGCAGGCTGCACAATTCACCAATCCTCTTTTTACCGGACTAATCACGCCGAATAGATGGAAACAAGGCCGTGGTTTAAGCATCAGAGAGTGTGTTTAGTTTTTAAACCATCATCAAAAATGAAATGCATTACACATTTTTGCAGGAAATAAATGCAAGCAATGTAATATAGAATAGGATAAATGAATATGACGTGAGCTGGGTGGATGAGAGATTGCCCATGTTTAATTAAGACCAAAAAGGCAAGTGTATTTGACCTTTAAATCTCGGCTTTAGAGCTGCTGTAATTAATATTTTATATTAACAACATGACTATGTGTTGATCAACAGAGCGCCGTAGCGTCTTTCAGCTCATTGTTTTGATTTTACAGCTGGTCAATTTGACTGTTTTGGGTTCACTTTGACCACCAAACTAAAACATCACTGCACACGGCACTAAACAGGAAGTGATTTAGAAATGTTGAGCATGAAGCAGCTAAAGAGTCCGACATTTGTCTCAGGACCAAAACCAGAGCGAGAAGACAACCAAGTGGCCAAAAACAAAGAGTTATAATATTTCAAACATCCATGTTTAGAAGGAGTAACATAGGACAGTGTAATTAAATGAGAGCACTAGACAAGAAGGCTGCTATCCTCGAGATCATTAACCTGACCAACCTTCCAATGGGAAGTCAATGACCCTTGGCAACATCATTTATGACACCTACACGTTTTGTTCAACACAAATTAACTCTGCTTTTATAGTTTTGGCAAAAAGGTAACGTTTCATCGTTTTCCTCGTTAGCAAACCGGCTTTTTACGACATGCGAACGCCTCAAAATTCACAAGAGGATTATTTACCGAAGGATTTTATGTCGTGGAACAAAAACGTGGAAATCTCTTCAGCCTGTGTTAACCACAGACAGTTTCAGGCATCTAACCAATCAAGATGACTCACTCATTTCCGGGTTTAAACACTCAATCCTGCGGGCCCTTTATACTCTCAAGTACTAGTACAAGAACTAGCCAATCAGAGGCAGAGTAGGACCAATCAAATTACTGTAAATAACAGGCAAAGCAACTGCTAATGTCTGTGAAAGAGGTAATTATGAGAGAAACACCTCTCACACACGCAGCTCTACTTTGGTCTCTTCAACCAAACAGCAGCAGTTTAAAGATCAATATGTAACAGGACAGAGTCCCACTTGGCCTCACGAGGAACTCTACAAGTAGAAACATGCAGAGCCATGATGACACTTCACGTTTCAACAGGATGTCATGAACGATCGGAGTGTTTCACAGCCGTGGTAGAACAGCTCAGTCTGAACGTTCTCCTCTATTTTCCTTCCAGAGCTGTACGTCTGACCTTTCACCCTGTTACACATTTATCAGTGATAAAACTATCTGGAGTCAGACAGAAGCCACTAGCGTCTCCCTCTCACTTAACATACTGTAAGCGTGTGTGTGTGTGTGTGTGTGTGTGTGTGCAGCTCTGGGTCAGACTGCCTTGTCTTATCTGGAGCTGCTGTATGATAAAGGCGGAGTGGTGCAGCTGCACATGCTTGCAGACGTCGTCCCGGCCTGAAGGATAAGGCTGCTGCTATTCTTTATTTTTCTAACTGTCAACAAATTCTATAAAAAGACTTAAACCAACAGTCAAGTGAACAAGCATTGTCTGTGTATCAAAAGCCTGATATATGTTACTGTGTGTCATAGATCTCCATTTTTGTCACAAAAACAACGATTAAAAACATACATTTGCACATAAAATGAAAGGGGAGATTTTTGACCTGGGTCTTATTTCCAATACTAGAAGGACACAAAGACCTCCGCCAAGGCCGCTAGTGAGAAATATCTGCCCCCGTGATTCGGTTCCGCTCCAAAATGTAGCTGAGAAATGAAGCAGAACTGCCAACAACTGCAGTTCATCGAACGGCCACTAGAGGCTGGCTCAAAAAGCGAGTAAATCCTCGTAGAGGCTCATGTTAAAAACTTTACAGCAGACATGATAATGTTGATGATGTACAAAAACAGTTTTGGTCTCTTCTAGAAGCTTGATTTACATGGTTTTTCTGGAGTCACGTCAAGGAGGGTTAAAAGAGGAGATGTCACATGGTACATCATTTGTGTTCGCAACAACATCTGCACTGAACGCAAAGTTCAAATATCACAAATCAAACACTTGTTCAGAGGGATTTACAATCTGTACTACATACAATATCCAATTATCCTTTGGATAAGGACAAACGACTCAATGACAGAGAAGCTGCAATTATTACAAAAATCTTTAGGCACAGCGTAAACAAATGATTCCTGTTAAATAAACCTGCAGTATATCGACCGCCGTCCATTCAAGCGCACCGGAAGCTTCTGTCCGGGTGAGCGAACCCCAAATGTCCCTTTATTTCTAAAGATTTCCAACTCAAGGAAGGATGAAACGCATCAGCAGAATAACACCAGCCTATTCCTTTTTCAGAGAAAGAAAAACCAAAATGTCTACTGGAGTAAATGTGCTGAGTTAGACCCCCCTCCTCCAGAGGTTTTCCGGGGATACCACAGTCAGCTTTTCCCAGGCTCGGCTGGAGCAGAGCCACAGGGGTGAGGGAGGAAGAGAGAGAGAGAGAGAGAGAGAGAGAGAGAGAGAGAGAGAGAGAGAGAGAGAGGGAAAAACCGAAAGCAAAGATTGTGTTTACTTGTCCTGTGTTCCCACCACACCCAGATAACTGGGCCATAAACACGCAGAGGAGCTGCTGCTCCGTGGAAACCAGGCAGTAGATCACGCTGCGACAGTAAACGCTGCTGGCGTCTTCAGACATCCTGAAGGAGACTGGTGGGCTGTGAACCCATAACCATGGAAGAGGCTGTACATGCTGAAACACACACACACACGCCACCATATGGTCCACTGTGTGACATTTCAACACCAAAGTCTCTGCTGCTAAAGCTGCTAAAGCTGCTAAAGCTAAAGCTAAAGCTGCTGCTAAAGCTGCTAAAGCTACTGCTAAAGCTGCTGATGCTACTGCTAAAGCTGCTAAAGCTGCTGCTGCTAAAGCTGCTGCTAAATCTGCTGATGCTACTGCTAAAGCTGCTAAAGCTACTGCTAAAGCTGCTGATGCTACTGCTAAAGCTGCTAAAGCTGCTGATGCTACTGCTAAAGCTGCTACTGCTAAAGTTGCTGCTCATGAGTTAACTGTTTAAACAGAATGTAACTTTATCTCCACAGAGTGGAAAGTACGTGTTTGTTTTGTTTCCCCGTCTGTGGTTCTTCTTTCAGAGCGTCGCCATGTGTGTGAGATGGACTGAACTTTGTTCCCATAACAACCAAATATGAAATGTCGTACGTTCTGATTTTTTCCCGCCCCTTTCTGTTTGAGAATTAAAAAGGATGATCATGGTTTTATTATAAGTTGAGTCTTATTTTGTTAGTTTTCTCCATCGTTAAAGGCGATCGGAGATGAACGAGGATGTCGGTCTGTACAGTGATGGATGTTTGCAACAGACAGTTTGGGTCTTGACCGGATAAGTTTGACTGACCTGGAGATTTTTCAGGTTTCTGATTGGTCGACCAACTCGTTTTGTGTTCCCAGATTTCAGCAATTAACTCACCGAGGTGATGTTGTTATTACTAATCAGGATGACGGTCGACACGTTGTTATAAACTGGAATTATCCAATAGACAACAGTGTTTTAGTTAAAGGACTCATCTGTATATTTAGGCCTTGAAACCTCGGTCACTGCAGGTCTGAAGGCGGGTTTGTGTAGAAAAGTGACAGAAAAGCTTGTTTGACCTGAGAGTAAGAAAAAAACAGCAATTTGAAGAATCAACAATTAAAAGTTAGAGAGTTACAACCCGACATGCTTACTCCCTATATTCAGACCTCAGCGGTCACACAGTTCTGGCACACATATACCTGTGGCACACACACACACACACACACACACACACACACACTGCAGAATGTGAGCTTATTCAGGTCTTTGCTGTAATAAAGCCTCTAATCTGCCCATACACACCATGAATGGAGACATTCCTCCAGCCTTACTCAATCACACACACTCACACACAAGTCCAGGCACACACACACACACACACACACACACACACACTTTTACTAATGATAGATCTGCATTACAAGGGACTACAACTCATCCTTGGCCTGATAAGATTGATTAATGTCGATATTAAGTTTGATGCCTCCGTTTCTGCTGATGGCGGTTAAAGCATAAAGTGTGTGTGTGTGTGTGTGTGCGTGTGCTCACGTGTATGTGTCTATGTCGCTCGTCTGTGTTTGCACATCCCTTCATCTCTGGGAATTCCCCTCTCCCTGCTTTTCCCTCCGACCAGCCCCTCCTCCTGTTCACGTCCGGCTGAACCAATCGGAGCCCTCCGGCTTTGTGTTTCCTATTGCTGCTGCACTGTAGGTCAGCGGCGGGGGTCACGGGGTCACATCTCACCCGCACGGGGGTCGTGTTTCCTGGTTGTTCCGCGACATGTAACAGAGTTTTCACTGATTCTCTTCCATCAGTGTGACACACAAAAAAACGTAAAATCTGCAAATTTGAAGTTTTAAAGTGGAAAACAGCTTTTACTTTGTTAGAGTGTGTGTGTGTGTGTGTGTGTGTGTGTGTGTGTGTGTGTGTGTGTGTGTGTGTGCGTGTGAGTGTGTGTGTGTGTGTGTGTGTGTGTGTGTGTGTGTGTGTGTGTGAGTGTGTGTGTGGGACTTTGTAAGTGGGTTCTGTCTGACTCGCTAATCCCTCCCTCCCCCATGTCTCTCCCCTCTGTTTTCACACACACAGCTGTTTCCTGTTGAGTGTGTGTGTGTGTGTGTGTGTGTGTGTTTAAGAGAGAGAGATTCAGTTTTAAACTCTTGTCAGAAATCACAAGTGTAAAGAAGAATTGGTTTCAGTTTTAGCCAATTTACTGCCGACCCCACAAAAAAAAAAGGCATTTTGCAACCTGTGCTGTTTGGTTTCAGCGCCCACTGGTTTCCATTCATTCAAAACAGTATGGAAATCTATTAGCAGCCACTTAAAACCCTTTCTTTCACTGTATAATCAATTAGAGAAGAGAAGAAGAAAATCAGGCTGCGCTAAAAAAATTAAACACATAAACAGTTTGTGGAAATGAATGCAGACTTTATGTTTACTGTCATGCGATTACACAAATCAAGTTCCAAGAATCTGCTAATTGTTGTTCAGCTCCGATGCTGCCTGAAACGTCTAAACAGTATTCAAAAATAATACGCAGAAGAAAAACAGCAATTAGAAATGCTTACATCATGTTGTGGAAGCAATTTTATTGCGGATGGAGGTGAATTATTATTATATATTATTATTATCAGATGAGCAACTATGATAAGTGACTTGAAAAAGCTGTCAAGATAAATAAATATATTTTTAAATGTATCTCTTATTGGTGCAGAGACCTTATGATTTATGATCGTCGTTTTAAGATGATTTGATTGTTTTTCACTAAAACAATGTGTCTCATCTGTGATGCAAACAAATATTTGTTTCTTAACAAATTCTCGAGTCCAGGATGTTTAAGTGCCATTCTAAGAGTTTAACGTATATTTTGTTGATTATCAGGGTGATATCTTGATATTGTGAATCGCAATTATTTTGGCGAGAATAAAAGTGACATGAAATTTTCACATCTTCTCATTAATAATATCCAGTAGTGTAAGTTTATTTAGCGATAGAAAAATGTTTAAATGTATTTGAATTCACTTTTCATGCAAATAACCACCATAATTGACAAAACGAAAATAAAAGGAACATATTTATAATTAATTTGAAGTCGTGTTTCTGCCCACTTTGTTCCCCTTTTACTTGGGTGTACTCCTGGGACAAATATCTGTCTCTCCAGCTGCTAAACGCTCCACCATGTTAACCAGCTACAGCAGATTTATGAAACCTTCATTAAAAACATCCGCTGCTGCTGGAAACAAGCCGGACGAGAGGCGAGTTTGGCCAGAAAAACAAAACCATTCCAGTAAAATGCTCCGTGGATCTCAGAGGAACTACAAAGTTTACAAGAGTCCCCTTTCAAATCACCCGTGGCCATTTAATCCCTTATTGATATAGAACTATTAATACAATTATGGCTCACATAAACACAACAATCCAGCTCAGATGGAGTGCCTTTAATCCACAATACTGAAGGCTTTTCCATGAAAGCAGCTTCACCGTAGCACCTCAAACCATCATGAGGCTGATATGATTATTTGGTGACGTTGGTTCCATGGACTCGGTCCTTCGCAGCAGATCTGGGAAGAAGGCATCGATTCATGTATTATTAAATCAATAACCACAGTGAGAGCGCTTACATGAAATTGGAATCCAATAGAGGAGAAATACAAAAAATTTAATTCTAATTCTAATGATCGGATTAACTGCTTTAATCTGATTATTTGGGGTCTTTTGAGCCGGGGTGGTGACTCTCTGGGCTTCTTGGCATCACAAAGTCGGAACAAAGGCTCGTGTTTTTTGAGTTTTTATAGCCGACATTTGATCCGGTTAGTTCTGGTTCCACACTGCAGCGATGCCAGAACGTCCTGTGGTCATCACCTACGTGGGCTCGGTTCTCCTTCTACTTGACATCGTGTTCTTGGAGCTTCTCGGAAATTAACTTTTGTTTTCTCCAACCGAACCAAACGTGTATTAACGTAACTTTGGCAAAGTGGAAAGTCCGAAACAACGGCGTCGGTGTGAAGCCTCCTCTATAATGCTTTCTCTTTTCTTCCCCTCTGCAGAGCGAGTCGGTCAAATACTTCCTGGATAACTTGGATCGGATTGGTCAGCTGGTGAGTCACAGCGATTCCTTAAATCTAAATCGGATTTCTTCAACTTTTTCACCGCGTTCAATGCGTTTCATCGTTTCTTTTTTCCCAGAACTTCATCCCGAACAAGCAGGACATTCTGTTTGCCAGGAAGGCGACGAAAGGCATCGTTGAGCATGACTTCGTCATCAAGAAGATCCCCTTCAAGATGGTGGACGTGGGAGGCCAGAGGTCCCAGAGGCAGAAGTGGTTTCAGTGCTTCGACGGCATCACGTCGATCCTCTTCATGGTGTCGTCGTCGGAGTACGATCAGGTAACGCTTCCTCCGCTGAAGTAACGGGAGGTTGTAGAGGTTAGCCGGTCCGATCGTTACTCTGTTGACTTTTTAGAACTACGAGAAACATCAGAGAGAAAACGTTTGAGATGTTACACAAAGCTCTCTTTGTGGTTGGCTGAGGAAACTTGATTGTTCCTCATTCTTGGCTCCGGTTCACGTCAACAGTCATATGACGATGACTGAATCCTTAATTGGTGCTCAGATAAAAACCTGTAAAAAAACAAAGGATAATTGTGTGTGTGTGTGTGTGTGTGTGTGTGTGATTCCAGGTCTTGATGGAGGATCGGAGGACAAACCGTCTGGTGGAGAGCATGAATATCTTTGAGACGATCGTCAACAACAAGCTCTTCCTCAACGTCTCTATCATCCTCTTCCTCAACAAAACAGACCTTCTGGAAGAAAAGATCCGCACGGTGGACCTCCGCAAGAACTTCCCCGAGTTCAGAGGAGACTCACGCAGGCTGGAGGACGTGCAGGTACGCACACACACACACACACACACACACACACACACACACACACACACACATTTAAGAACAGGAAGCCGACGTAACCCGGGTTACCTGCGTGTCCTCGCTCTGGTCCTTGCAGGCGTTCCTGGTGCAGTCGTACAGCCGCAAGAGGAGGAACCGGGGGAAGCCGCTCTTCCACCACTTCACCACCGCGGTGGACACAGAAAACATCCGCTTCGTCTTCCACGCCGTCAAGGACACCATCCTGCAGGAGAACCTCAAAGACATCATGCTGCAGTGACCTCTCCACGCTGCAGCCTGTCTGACTGTAGAAACTGTGAAACCGGCCACGCATCCAGGCCTGGAGGACGCCATATTAACACTGACCTGTGGAGCAATCTGTGGATTTATCTGAACTCTGAACCTGTGGAGCCCCCCCCAGGACCCAGATGTGGGTCCCTGTGGGAACACTGTGAGGGACGTAGAGGACGAGACTGCATTTAACCTGTATAAACGTGTGTGTGCTGGAGAGACAGCCAGCTTCTTGTAGCTTCAAGTGTTCGTACAAAGGTTAGAAAATGTTAGCACCAACTACATGAGCACTGAAAGTGGGTGTATAAATATATATATATATATATACACACACACACACAACCCTGTCACTAAACATAAAAGTCAGACTGCTAACGGTTGAAACGTAGCTGCATGGAGCCGTGTGTAGAAGAAGGAGGAACGATTTTGGAACGTTTAGAGCGAGCTGCAGAATGGGAGACCAAGGGAGAGGGTGAGGGAGAGGGGTGAGGGTGAGGGAGAGGGTGAGGGAGAGGGGTGAGTGTGAGGGAGAGGGTGAGGGAGAGGGAGAGGGTGAGGGGTCAGTGTGAGGGAGAGGGTGAGGGAGAGGGTGAGGGAGAGGGGTGAGTGAGAGGGTGAGGGAGAGGGGTAAGGGACAGTGGTGAGGGATGAGTGAGAGGGTGAGGGAGAGGGTGAGGGGTGAGTGTGAGAGAGAGGGGTGAGTGTGAGGGAGAGGGGTGAGTGTGAGAGAGAGGGGTGAGTGAGGGAGAGGGGTGAGGGAGAGGGGTGAGGGTGAGGGAGAGGGAGAGTGGTGAGTGAGAGGGAGAGGGGTGAGGGCTCACACTCACACTGGTCACATGCTGTGTTGTGGTTGCACAAGCGTTCCTGTCGATGAACTTTAACAGGAAGGAGACAAGTCCACCGATCTCCCCCTCTCCTCCCCCCCTCTCCTCCCCCGCTTGTGTTGGTTTCTCCCGCCGTCACAGAGAGACGGCCGGCTGCAGATAACGAGTCGATGCCGTAACTCTCCTCCTAACAATAGGCGGCCTGTTCGTCTCTGGCCGTCCGGCAGAAAGAGGAGACGGTGGAATTAGAGAGCGCTCTTATTTTGAAAACACACAGCTCCTGATCTGGCATTGCATTGTGGTCCGTCTGTTTGTGGTGTTCCCCCCCCGACGTCCCGGTGGAAGTCACCGCGGCCTTCAGCTCGTATCCCCGTCTACAAGAAGGCTTCAGTGTGGTTTCACTCCTCCTCCTTCTGTCCGGGTTAAACGTGAAGAGTATGACGGGTTGAACTGTAGATGACCTTATTAGCATGTTGCCGGTGGCCATTTTGGACTTCTGTAACAGTCGGGGGGTGACGTTTGCTGGTTTCTCTGTGTTAAATCACCGTGAGTCGAAGGCGTTTGAATTTCACGCCGTTCAAAGACGCCATCTTCGTCTGTCGGACATTCCGTCTGCTGTTTTCGGACATTTTGAAGCTGCACTAGTGAACATTTTTGTATCAACAATGACCGTGTTTAATGTGAAAGGGGGTCGCTCGTAACGATGGCACACAGGGAATTATCACTCGGCTGGAAAAAGAACGTTTAGCGTCTTTCAGCTCATTGTTTTGGTTTTTACCACTCGGTTCACCCAAACCGCAAAAACGCTGGGATCAACCCACTTTCCTCCTCCTGTCCAGCCCCACATAGCATGTAGCACGTAGCCGCTGAAGAAGATATTTCCCTCAGGAGGTGGTGGAGACCAAAACTAGAGCTAAAAGGAGTAAATGAGGTGAGCAGAAACACAATGTTGCTGTGTGTCTGACGTTCTAATAGGCTTGTCAACTGTTTCTGGTGATAATACACACAATCGGTGAAACTGCGTAAACTAAACTAAACTATTAAACCCTTAAAAAAAACAACCACTAAGATAAAATAATCACTAGTCGCAGCCCATTTCACCACTGACAGTTAGCTGTTAACAACAGCACACAGACAAAGTGCTGTTGCTATGGTTACCAGCAGTACATTGCGCACTGATTTATGATGGCGGTTAAACTGTTGACCAGAAGTCTTTCTGAGAAACACACAAGCCCTTCCTCGGATCCCTTCAAATCCATTTTCTTTCTGAGACGTTTCTTCAAGCCGAGAATCGAGGAAATGAAACGTAAAATAACGTTTCCCACCATTTGCATGATTTGGTACGCAGCAGGAGGACACAGCTGGCTCCTCCCACCCCGAGGAGTCCACAATGACCCACCATGAGCACTTCCACACGGCCGTGTCATTATCATACCGGATCCAAAACTGTGTCATTTGTCATGTGGTTGCATTTTGTTTCTTTGTGCACGTTCACACATCTTGTACATAGAATACTGTAAGTATCTGACTGTGTGTACAATACAACGCCACTCTGTCTAACAGTATCACTGTAACTGTAACGTTGCTGTAACATTCGTCGTCACTAACCTTTCCTTTTACACACTTTGTTGTTTTTTTTGTACGTTTCGTCATTGCACTGGATGCGTCTGAGAGAAAACAACCAGAAAAGGAAAAAAAAAAAAAACGTCTGGGAAAATGAAACGAACAGGCGGCAGACATTAAAAAAGGCGAGCAGGATGAGCCGAGGGAGGTCTCCTGCTTTTTGTTTTTTTGTTGTGTGTTGTTTTCCCAGTGCCTTGGCTCTGTGCTCTGTGGTGAAATACACTGCCGTTTGCTGACATGCTGTTTCTTTATTTTCTCAGTGTGTATACGGCAAAGCAAGAGGTCAAGACCTACTGTGTTGTAAAAAGTGGTAGAAAGATTAGAAAAGAGAGGGAGAAAAAAAATAAAAGACTGGAGTTCATGGAGATAAATAAATAAATTACTATCTGTTTTGCGAACGTCCCGGGGCAGTTTCATGAACACGAGAAGCCCTCTTGCAAAGCCGAGGGTCCAGGCGTTTCATTCCACATAATGTAACACGAAGCTCGGCGGCTATCGCACCGCCGGGCAGTATCTCCGTTACCCAGCAGGGTCTGACCTTTGCTTTGGCTTTTAATCAGAGGAGCTCTGATACATAACAGACTGCGAGTCTCAGGAGAGAGGGAGGGAGCCCAGAAACAACCGTTGTCCAGAAATCACTGGTTAACTCAGATTTATTTACACGGGATCTCTGCAACCCCCCCAAAAAAACAAAAACAGAAACAAGTCAGACATGACCCCTGTGAATGGTAAAGGCACAGAGTGGGGGGAGGGACGGACAAAGGGAGGAAGAGCGAATACACGAAAAAGTAAGAGGATAGAGGGAGGGAGGAGGGAGAGAGGTCATGTTTCCTCTGTTGAGCCCACTTCCTGTCCTGATCCCAAAATGGAGAGACTGTAAGAACGACATCCTTCTCCCTCAGTCTCCCCCTCCCTCCCTCACACACACACACACACACACACACACACACACACACATCAGAGAAACCCAAACCAGCCTCCCGTGGTCTCCTACAAAGGAGATGGGAGGAAAAAGCAGGGAGCAGAAAAATACATCCCCCAGTGGTCTCTGAAACATAAGGAAGCCTTCGTTTCGTAGAAGGACATTTTGTCCTCAAGTTGCACTGCACCACGTGTGTGTGTGTGTGTGTGTGTGTGTGTGTGTGTGTGTGTGTGGCCTATATATATATGTGTGTGTGTGGTAAATTGAGCACAAAGTCATTAACAAAACAGGACAGTTTAATGGCTTTTCTGGCACATGTTTGCTGTTCATCAAATTATATAATATATATATACCCTGGAGTGATTGATTTAATATTAGATTATTTTAACCTGTATCTTTTTACAACTTTTAAAACAACTGTCCCTGTGCTACAAGTCATTGACTGCAGATATCTCTTCTGTGTCGATGTCTTTGCATTTAAATTTCACAGAAAACTTGGCAGACAATATTCAATATTTCCTCAAACTTTGCAACAACCCGTTTTTTAACCACCATCTCTCACGACACAACCTGCTACTTTTATTTTTATAAAATGAGATAGGACTAAAGCAAAAGGGAGTGACACCCTAGCAACTCCATAGCAACCATGTAGCACTGCCCAGAAGACCATAGTTACCAACTCGTAATACCCTAGCAACCAATCAGAACACATTAGCAACCATGTAGCAACCAACCTTAACCTACCTAACTTTTCTATTGATAAAAAAAAAACTACCAAAGACAATAGGAATCTCAAACGAACCAAACAGCGTATCAAATACACCAGGTGATCGCCATGACAACCACCTAGCAAAAAAGCCGATTGGGATATTTCCATTTTGGATTATTAGAAAATAGGTTCTGTGGCCTTTAACACACAGAAAAGCCTCAACATCAACATAAAGACTTATCCACAGACCTGTGTGTGCGTGTGTGTGTGTGTGTGTGTGTGTGTGTGTGTGTGTGTGTGTGTTGGGTCTCATGACTCTGGTTAAGCTGATGTTTCCCTAAGGCTGTTTTGATTGGACCTACAGCTGAACTCTGATATTTAATAATGAGCCAAGTACTCCCTCAGCCTCTCTCTCTCTCTCTCTCTCTCTCTCTCTCTCTCTCTCTCTCTCTCTCTCACACACACACACACACACACACACACACACACACACACACACACACACACACACACACACACAGAGATATAATCAGACAAATATAAACAACCAGTGGTTCATTAGCTGATGATGTGGCTGTGACACATCACTGGAGCTCAGGCCGTCACGTCGTTAAACCACTTCTGTTTAAGTTCACGCTGACGGGAATTAACTTGGCGATTCCTGGAAGTCTTATCTGCCCCGCAGGATGTGTTTTCTCCTCTTTCTCTCTTCTGCTGCGAAGCCTCGAGGGCAGACTGTTAGTCAGAGATGATGATGAACAAAAACTACGCATGCATGCCGACTTTATGTCTACAATTAAATTACCAATTAAAATGAAATGATGTAAATAATTATTTAAATAGTTACACCCTCTGTCCATCTCCCCCCCCCCCCCTGGATACTCCACATGTGGCAAGAAAGGCACATGTCTCCCTCTGCTGGTGTAACAAGAGGAATGCATCTTGACGCTGCCTTTTAAAGAGACAAATCATTTTAATTCAAAGAGACATATTTTATCAATCTGGGTTGTTTTGGAAGTTTTCATGTAGGGAATATTTTCTATTAAGCCCAATTCCTGCGTGAAAAACGAAAATATATAATGTAATAAATACCAAAGGCACGAGGAGAGCACAACACAAAAAAACTGAAATAAAATAACTAATCTACTGCTCGCTATTTCTATATATATATCATTGATTATTGATCACTGATAGGAGTTTTATCAAACCCTGCAGCATCTCTGATGTAAAACACCTGAATTATCTGTTCTGGGTCCGGTGTTTGTTCCATCTTTTGTCAGTAATTTAAAGCTGAAGTAAACTCAGATGTTTTCCTTTGAGTGCAGCGTCGGCCAAAACTAACAACCGTGTCCAAACTGAACGTCCCGGCTGAGAAAAACAAAGGAGACAATCTGTCTAATGAGAGGAAAAGTCACACTGAGGGCTCATTATTAATGATGTCCTCCTCAGTACAGCATTATTAAGATCATCTTCATTAGGACTTTCAGGGTGTGATTTGCATACTGAGTACCTGTTATTATATTTGCCCCCCCCCCCCAAAAAAAAACAATAACCTGTTGGCTGTTTTCAAACTAACAACAACACTTTATTAATTCTTTGGCACACCCAAAGCATCAGTTAAATTCACTCGTTCAAAAAACAAAAGTACAAAAGTTTAGATTCATCATCATTCATTCTACTGCAGACCAATTAAAACAACCTTCATCCAGTAATTAAACGGAGAGATTTCACAGATTCATTCTGTGAGGCTGGAGAGGCTCGACACCTCAATGAAACATTCAGGAGCGGTTGAAACATATCTATATTTCTGTTGGAAATGGGACAACAACACGTCGTTAAGTAAAACAAAATGGGCAGATTCACATGTTTCCACACTTGTGATCACTCTGATTTGTGCCCTTATTGACATTAACATTGCTGGTGATATTTGACACTTCAAGTTCTGCCTTTTAGTGAAAACAAAGGCTCGGTGTGTTCTTCAGTCAGTGTAGCTACATTCAGACACATCAAATACAAAAAAACAAACGGCAAAGCAAATATTGTGGAGTGTTTGGCTGAAACAGAAGCAAACTAACTGGTTAAATGGATAACAGAACGCCTTGTAACAGCAATGCAAGCTTCAGCATATTATCTATATTAATAAAAACCCGTTATCCCGTATCCGAGTGACCTGCGGAGCCATTTTAAATCCAACCTGGTTCTTCTTCAAATGATGTTTTCCTAATATTTTAATATAACATCACGTAACATTATTTCAGTTTTGTAACAAACGTTTTAGCTGACACGCTTGTGAAAGCGTGAGTATCACCAGCTGCCGACTCCCGCTGCTGTTGTCATGGTAACGACGGCCTTCGTTACTTATCGGCCCGTTAGAATATCTCCAAACTGTAAACAGTGCAATTAAATCTGGTGCAACAGGCCGAGGAACAAATTATTTGTTTAAGGGCATTTTTTTGGCCATTAGGGAACATTTTTTGCCGTATTCCATTAAACTCTTGCAGCTGACAGAAAACGGGCGCGCTTACTAACTTTTAATTGGTTGCTCTGCCTAAAAAAATACATCTAAAAAGCAGGATGAAGAGCTCAAACCTATTTCTGCTACATCCTATTAAAAGATCTCCTCATTTGAGACGTGCAATATTTGTCTTCTCAAAACGCATTCCTCAGTTCTCTGAAAGGCTTTTTTCCTGAAGTTCTTCAGATGGAAACACAGTTCTGAACTATTGCATTGAATTGCATACAACCATTCTGATGGAGTTACACATTAAAAACATCGTCTATTATTTATATATAACAAATGGATGCAGCTTCCGTGGAGGTGTGTGCACACTGTGAGTGGTTCCTAATTGAATTAAAATCGTGATCAACAGCTGCAGAAAAATAGAAATGAATCTAATAAACAACTCAACTCATAAAAACCGTATCTTCCCCCCTAAAACAGTGCAGGCTTTACAAAAGCAATAAACAAGCACTGTCAGCGATTTTGTGTTGCTCACAAAAAAAGGACACCAGTGTGTGTGTGTGTGTGTGTGTGTGTGCGCAGTGCTGAGTCATGTGACTGCTGTTAGGCGTTGGGGGGCAGATAGTAGGGGTGAAACAGTCTCTCGTGGGAGCAGATGTGTAAAGCAGCGTGTGTGTGCATCAGTAACCGTGGAAACCGCGAGGTGAAGTAGCCGACGAAGCCTTCGGGCAGCTCGCCGAGAGTCTCCTGCACCTCCGGTGGCAACTCGTGGTAGTGATGCTTCTGTAAGGTGCGACACACAGGTGTCAAAGACAGGAAGGAACACAGAGAAGAAACGTCCAAGTGAGCAACGCTGACCTTATTCCTCATGGCTCTCAGCAGATCTCTGACCGAGTTCCCCTTATACGTCCTGAACCGCCTCAAGTCTGCAACACACACACACACACAGGAAGATTACAACCCAACACAAGCTCAGTGGTCCTGCTGCAGACAGCGTTGCTATGGATACCGGCCGTGCACCTGTCTGCAGGGGCACCGAGATGTGCATCCTCCAGTTGGTTCGGACCACCGCTCTCCCCGCCGTCTCCAGTCTGACCACGATGGGACTGTCTGCTGGCTCCTTCTCGATGCGGTCGCTCACGTCCTACCAACACACACACACACACACACACACATCATGTTTCTGCAGACAGAATCAACACCACCCAGGTGTGTACACACACACGTTAAACACACCTGGAAGAAGAGCAGCTGCTTCTCGGGGCTCCAGAAGAACGGATGTTTGAGCACGCAGGCGGTGGAGGGCCGCGACTCCACCTCCGCACTGATCATTTGCTCGATCAGATCCTGGGCTATGACATCATCTGATTTGAGGAAGAAAAAACAGGGTTTCATGTATTTTAATCATGTGTGCCATTTGATTGTTGTGGTTACTGCAATGGATGACATTATGCAATGTCTGGAAATTGCATGTAAATGATCGAGAGGCACTTCGACCAAAGGAGCTCAAGTCAGAGCAGGAAAGACATAAAGGCACAACGACGCTCTCACCGTGTATATCCTCCATGAAATGTGACAGTGAGTATTCTCCTGACAGGATGTTGACCTGTCGTCTTAAAGAATCGCCAAACGGGTGCTGCCCCCTGCTGACCACGAAGTAGAACACGCAGCCAGCAGAGAAGACGTCCACGGCTGCCGTCTGTACAGAGAAGAGGAGAAACATCTAAACATACTCATCTCTACCTCAGAGTCACTCAATCTCAGGGTCGGCTCACTTTTTGGTTTATTTTTGGAGCAGAAAAAAGTTGGAATCCTCCTTTTTATAGGATGTCTTGTCCATACACTTTAAACTAAAGTATTTAGCATTGGTTTTTCCTTTTTCTCCCCCCTGGAGGAGTTTGTCCTATTTAATGGAGAGTCCAAGGACGAAGCTGCACAGAATATGTAAATAAAATTCACTTGAATTGAATTAAAATGCACAACTTGAAAATGATGAGACTCCAAACTGTATCACAGACCCTCAAGCTAGATATGACCCTGTTTTATCTTCTTTTATTCATATTCTCCCACTGCGACTATTTTAGTTCAAAGAAAGACAGTTGTGCTGTACGTAATAATAATAATAATAATAATATACCGGTTTGTTGCCAGGCGTATCCCGCAGTACTTCGGGAGCGATCCACCCTTCGGTTCCCGGTATTCCTGAGCGCAGAGAGAAGCTGCTCCGCCCGTCGGGGATCTTCTTACAGAGTCCGAAGTCGGAGATGAGAGCTCGGACCCGACCCAGTGCACTGGGACCGGACAGGAGGATGTTTCTGGGCTTCAGGTCCCGATGGACTACAGGGAGAGACAAGTAAGTGTCTATATGGAGGTGTGTATATATATATGTGTGTGCGTGTCAGACCTATGTTGAGGGAGTGCAGGTGTGAAAGGCCACACATGGTCTGTCCCAGTAGAGTTATAGGATTCAGCTCAGGGAAGCCAGACGGATCCTCCACATACTGCAGAACACAGACGACAAAGAAACATGCAAAACCAACGTGTAAGTTTGGGATTAAAGCCTCCGACACGCCGACAGGCGCGTTTCATCTTATTCCAGCCGAGCCTCGGGCTGAAGGCGGAGCTTTGATGGGAATTCACGACATCACAGATCTCCAATCGACCAATGAGAATGAGAAAGGTGGAATCTGTCCATCCTCACCTGAGGGCCTGTGCTGCAAAATAAACCCTGGAGCTCACATTAATTAATTCTCTCCACTGCTCTTAAAAAACTAATGTCAGAAATTAACTTCCAGTCTTCTAATATTTCCAGAAATGCTGCTGTTGGCGGTTAACTGGACTTCTCTACAGAACGACGTGTACAGACGGGTCTGACGTATAATTACTTGTACTTTCTCAGAAAAAAACCTGTAAAAATGAAAATTATTAATAGTCTCCAGTAGTTTAACGATTCATGTGATGCATCGATGAATCGATTGTCAGTCCACCGATTCAACTAAATCGATCTGCTAAAATAAATAAATAGAATTAATCGCTTTGGCTTCACCAATAATCTATATAAATGCGTTTAATCTAAATCTATGAATTCTTAATTATGATTAATGTTTTAATACGTTTAAGACACTCTCTCCCTGCCAGCATGTAGTCTATTGAAAAATGTTCAAAATAATGGAGCAATGTTTAATTACATTTTTGTATTCAGCATAAAATATGATGCAGGACTACTTTTTTATAGAATAAATATGTTTAATAAGTAATTCTGTGGTCTGTTTATTTGTTCACCTTTCAGAAGAATACAGATAGTCTCACTCGCATTATTGCATGTTTATTTCATGGATATAGAATTTTGGTTAAAAGTTACTGAATGGAATCGCTGTGAAGCCAAAGATTCACAGCCCTAGTCTCCAGTCAGTGGAACATGTTAAACATGTATTCAGAAAACACTTAAAGTGAAACACACAAGAGGAAACATACCAGTATTCCACCTTTAATTTTAATCTAACGGATGACTCTGTTCCCTGATAACGTGAACTGTCTCACCTGCTGCAGCGTGGCGGTGCACAGCTCGATGGCGATGTAGGTGAAGAGGCGGTCCCTCTCCGTGCAGAAGTAGCGGATGACGTTGGGGTGAGTGTCCGACTCTCGGAGGAGCTGCACCTCGCGCTCCGCCACCTCGAAGCACTCCGGCAGGATTCGCTTCACCGCCACGTGGCGTCCATCGAAATGACCCCTGAAAACAGAGCGCCGTCACATCTTTGTACCGACATACTCTCCGGACGATGAGGTGAGACCGTTTTACAAAGCTGTCAAATACTGGAACAAAACGTACGTATTTATTTTACTGGAGACAAACAGAAATCATCACAGTCATGATGTCTGAACGTAGCTGCTTCAGGATGAGGCTCCTGGTCCTGTACATGTCTCACTGTCAGCCTGTCTCACTGTCACGCTGTCTCACTGTTTTTCCTACATGTCAAAAGGCCTACAGCTGAGCCCACGCTTTGTTTAAGATTACAGTCACCATTTAGGCACTTTTATATTATATTTAAATACATTATAAACTATATTATGCAACAGATTATGTGATGGTGTGTTCACTGATGCTCCAACTTCCGAGATTCAACATTCAGCCAACAAACACAATAAACAAAAGTCTACCTGGATGGTAAGAAATAATTCTCATAGTAGCTTGAAAATGCTCGACTGAAATATGATTTAGAAACGTGCAAATTCACTGAGGTGGTCCGTTGCTGAAGTGTTGAAACAGAACCCGGTACCTGAAGACGAAGGTTCCCGCCGTGCCGTGTCCGAGCACCTCCGACGGCGTGAAGGAGATCTTACCCACGTGCACCTCCTCGTTTCCTTCTGGGGTCAACGAGGAAGAAGGTGGTGTTAACGACGTGGGACAGAAGGAGATAAACCAGCGTTAATGTTCCAGATGCTACCTGCTGTGGGTTCGTGGCCCGCCGGGACATCAGAGCTGCTGCTGCTGCTGCTGGGAGCAGGGGGGCCGGGCGGAGGGTCTGCAGACGGAGGCTGAGAGTCTGGATCCAGAAAAGTCAAGAGACGTGAGCATGAGTGGGTCTTTTCGCTCTGGACCCAGTTTAATCAAGGAATGAATAATACATTCAAGCTTTTTTAGTCTATGAAAAAAAAGTGCTTTTATGCTACTTTATTTCATTTTCATAATTCTTTCGTTCCCTACAGGGGACGGAGGACGTGCTTCATAATGAGCTTACCGCTGGAGAGGTGTGTGTCCGTAGAGCGGGCTGCGTCTGAAGAAGCCGCCGTCTGCGTGGTGGTCTGCGTGGTGGTCTGCAGGTCGGTCTGCATGGTGGTCTGCAGGTCGGTCTGCATGCGCTGCAGACGAGACTCCAACGCCTCCTCCAGCTGCCGCTGAGCTTTCAGCTGATGAGCTGCACGCTGCACAAACACAGATACATCACATTTACCGAGATCAGCTCCGAGGAGCGACTGGAGCTCTTAATTCAAAGAGATTTTAAAAAATCTCATTTGCAGCACAGTCAACAAAGTATGCTCCATTAAAATAAAACGATGAATGCATGAATTCACAAATAGGGACATGATTTTGTTTATATGATAAACTGGATGCCGGGTTTCATAGACTATTAGGAGCAGAGCACCTAATAAACTCAAACTTGGTATTAATATTGAAATGTATTCAATTCTAATTAGATCAGTAAGTTTTGGAATGTATTCTGCATTCAAAGTTTAATTTTGTTCTTATCCCTGTTAATAATAATAATAATAAGTCAAATCCATAACAGGAGATTCATTAACTATGGTATGATTACAGTGAGAAGCCCGGTGGGGTTTTCTCCTAAACAAACAGAAGCTATGTTTACGTTCCCCGACACCAAAACACATCTTCTGGATCCTCCAGGCCCTCGGGGATGTGTTGAATGCATTTCCTTGTTTCCACGCTTGTTTACGAGCTAGCGAGTGTCTTCTGGTGCACGTCTGTCAGGTTTCCAACGACTAATCAGTGGAAAAGTGTGAAACTATGTGCACACAATGATAAAAATATACTTTTACTGTCTTGGATTGCTAGTTTACCACGATTTGTTCACATCTTTGATATGAAAGGCGCGTCTTAAACACACTAAGAGCATCTCAAATGTTTGATAATGCTTATAATAAGTCTATCATAAATGTGTTTTTTTCACAATGCATTATGTAAACAAAGCAGCATTTAAAGGGTTAAATCCTGACCGTGAACGTATATTTGGTAGTTATGATCAGTGAAAGTGGAAAACAACATTTTCAAAGCGATGTTAGGGTTAAAACACAAACTCACAGCGGGGTAGGTGAGTGCGAAGGCCAGCCATCCTCCCAGCAGCAGCGTCAGCACCGCCAGAGTCAGACGGTCCTGAGTCACGTAGACCGGCAGCACGGCGGCCGGCGCCCGCCCCGCTGACCTCCCGTCGACCCCTCCTCTATTAGCATTAGTGTCGCTATCGCTGTCGGCTACCGTCTGGAACTGGAGGACACGCACACGGGACACGTGATGAGGTTTAATGATGTGTCGTATCTGCGTTTGTCATCGTTATTCTATGTAAAGCGGTTTACAATGAGACACCTTGGTCATAGACAGTAATAACCTGATGGGGGGGGGATTATTGTCTGATATTATTGCCTGATATCATTCCTAAGATTTACTGGGAAGCAGACTCACGTAGCGCTGATGGTAGTAGGAAGCCGGGGAGGCAGAAGGTCGGGGGGGGATGACCGCCTCACCAGAACGCTGCAGGCCGACTGGGAAATCCCTCAGCATGGTGGTGTGAGCCACCGGGGGGAGCTCATGATGCCCTGAAACACACATATGATGCTTTTAGAGCCGGTCAGTGTCTGGTATAATATATCCACAAGATATGTCAGCTTTGAGGTCATTTCCTCTTGCTTTCATGCTGATAATAAAGCTTAAAATGATTGTGATATTTGCCTGTTTTCCCTCAATACTACATGATTGAAATAAATGAAGTCTTGTGGCTGAATGCCTGGAAAAAAACAGCCGTTCCACCAACTCCCCGACGCTGGAAACTTCCTCCCAAACAGACGTCTCAACATATTGGCACTCCGCTGGGCTGCTTGTGGGGAATGTGGAGGCGTGGTGGTTGATCGTGCCCATGTTTTCTGGTGTGTTCACTATATTCAGACCTCATAAAGTATCACAGCCAATACAAAATACTCTCCGGGAACAAGTGGGAGGAAATGTTTATTCAGCCGAGAACACAGATCTCTTTCTTAGTAGAAAATCAGCATATTTAATTGTTTTTTTAATCTAACTGTCCTTCTTAAATCATTATTTCTTTTACATTTTATTTCTGGTTTATAGCATTTGCCCCATGTGTGTGTGTGTGCCTGTGTGTGTGCGCCTGTGTGTGTGTGTGTGTGCCTGTGTGTGTGTGTGTGTGTGTGTGTGTGTATGTGTGTGTGTGTGTGTGTGTGTGTGTGTGTGTGTGTGCGCCTGTGTGTGTGTGTGTGTGTGTGTGTGTGTGTGTGTGTGTGTGTGTGTGTGTATGTATGTGTGTGTGTGTGTGTGTGTGTGTGTGTGTGTGTGTGTGTGTGTGCCTGTGTGTGTGTGTGTGTGTGTGTGTGTGTGTCGTACCTATTAGCAGCCAGTGGTTTTTCAGGCTGTTCGTGCTCCCCGGTGGATAGCGCACATCGGTGAGCGGCGTGATCTCACACTCCCCTTGCTCGCTGACCGTCACTCCGTCCGTCACCGGACCCTCAATCCGAGCCAAGGTCAACCCTCGAGGCTGCCACGGCAACGAGAAGCACAACACAGTCACATGACAGCTATCGTGAACATGATTAAGTCCTCGCTGTCCACCTGAGACACTGATCTCATACACTGTATAATTAGGCTCACCACTAAGGAGACTCCGTGGTGGACGAGGGAGGTGGAGGCGTAGAGGTGGGAGTCCAGCTTCCCGACATAGAGGGTGGGTCTTAAAAACAACAACACAGGCGTGTTATTCTCTCAGCCAATTATTTACAAGGATTATATTCAGATTGAATGCGTTGTTTGGTCTCGGGACAAGAAATAAGGATCTTTGCATCTCCAAAGTATACAATTAATGAACAAATTTAACCTACAAACTGTTTTTTTCATTGTACTATTGCTGCAGGAAGTACTTGTTTCTGATTGGCTGGCAAGTATCCCCTGTAACATATTAGCAGACACCTAAATCACAGTTCCTGCCAATAGTTTAATAACCGCTGTAAATCCGTGTGGCAGGTACTTGCATTTAAACTGCAGTACTAATACTTGGATGCTTCGTCATCAATTACCTCTCAGACCCGACCGAGGGATAAACACACCTCAAGTCAGCTGGAAATTACAATTACCACCTCTCAAGTTCTCGAGCTGGCCTCCGCCAGCCGCTCGGCTGCAGGTCACGCCCACAGATGTCACCAAATTCTCATCGGTTCATCCATGATTCAAGTGGATGTTTGTACCAATTTAAAACAAAAACCTCCCTTGAGCGTTCCTGAGATGTCCTTGTCTTTGTCTCTAGTGATTTCTACCTTTGTGTAAGTCTATTGAGAGAGAGAGGCAGAAAAATGGAGTCAAATAGAGCGATTCTGATCCACCGTGTCTCCCTTGTCCATTAAATGTGGAGGTCAGGATTATTAGCGCATCACGACTTACATACAGTATAAGGATTGTCTGAGAAAATTAGAAAAGCTGAGCTTTGTGAAGTCTGACAGCCTTCG
Organism: Eutrigla gurnardus; assembly: GCF_963514095.1. Taxonomy (NCBI): domain Eukaryota; kingdom Metazoa; phylum Chordata; class Actinopteri; order Perciformes; family Triglidae; genus Eutrigla; species Eutrigla gurnardus. The sequence goes on along the minus strand of NC_139917.1, from coordinate 28,000,665 downwards.
AGGTGGCTCATAATGACTTAATCTGCCTGCCGGACTGAACCTCACCGGAGCTCTTACTTTGGCGTGCGTATAAAGGTAGTTTCCTCTTACACGAGTTGCGTTTGTGCGCTGGCCTGCTCCTTCACAAACTGATAGCTCCACTTCAGCGTGGAGTGCGCGTCCGCCTGGCTGTTGGCGGAGGAGAAGGTGAGGAACTGCAGCGTCTCCAAGGCGAGGGACAGGTGAGGGGCGTGTTTGAGCGAGTCTCCGGAGTACAGGTAGACGCCGACGACGGGCGAGCCGTAGTTCTGACTCCACAAGACGTCGCCTGGAAGACGAGAACACGGCGCTGAAAGCCACGCTGGTGGAGACGAGCACATCTCACACATTTAAAAGGTGGCTCGTTATCCACGTGGTCAAAGTCACCCACCTCCACCTACCTGTCTCTCTGTCCACGGTCACCACCAAACCGTCGCCACTGGACACCAGGTGGGCCATCTCTGTGTGTGAGACAGGTGCAACAGGTCAGTGTGTGTGAGACAGGTGCAACAGGTCAGTGTGTGTGTGTGAAACAGGTCCAACAGGTCAGTGTGTGTGTGTGAAACAGGTCCAACAGGTCAGTGTGTGTGTGTGAAACAGGTCC
>NC_139917.1:27832543-27997543 GCF_963514095.1 Eutrigla gurnardus | reverse complement strand
ACAGCGACGCGCGGCCGTTTGTCACGTTTCCGTGTTGAGACGGAACCGGTGACGTCAGGAGAGAACTGTCAAGCTGAGAGGGAGGGGTGGGGTCGGGGTCCTTCCCCCCCCCCGCTGAGTGACACATCGGCTCAGCCAATTGGGAGCAGAGGTTCGGCAGCGAAGGGGCGGGGCTTTAGAAACGGCTGGAACACGTGGAAAGCGACAACAGGACAGTGAACAACAGAGGCTTTTTGTGGGATGGAAAGTAGTGGAGGCCTTATTGTTTGTTGCTCACTCCATTAACTAAGTACTTTTACTCAAATATTTACTAGTTTTTATACTTCTATTCTTTATATGGATACTTCTACTCTGCTTCAACGCAATAAGATGCTTTACATTTACATGAATTAGTCATCTCCAAGTCTAAAGATGAAAAAGGTCCAACAAGTTATACATTATATTTGTAGAACTATTACACAGAGCTTACCTTAACATAAGTTACCTGAAATTGATTATTGTACATTGTGGCATTTTTTGAAGTAAAAGAGCTGAATGCTTCTTCCACATCCCCAGTATAAAGAAAGTCACACATTTACAAAAAACCCTTTTATTCTCTCTGACATATTTCCCTTCAGCCAGTAGTTAGCCTCCTTTCCCAATGACTTACCAAAAATACTCTTCACAAAACTCTATTCAAAGTGCCTTTACATGAGGGGAAACACACCGGGATAATGCAGCATGGAAAGCAGGTGTGTTTCAGATATGACAAGTAAAATAATACTGGCAGGCACTTCTGTCATTTGAGGTATGCACCGAAAGCAAACATACAAACAGCACCACAGGCTGGTCTTTAAAGGCATTTGCTGGCTGTGTGCAGGTAGTTGAAGTGCAGGCCTTTGGCTCAGTGTGGTCTACTGATGGAGGTCAGGTCTGGGGTAGCCAAACAGCTCAAAGTCTGCTTCATACAGCTTGTACAGTTCTCTCCTCATTGTTATGGGAATCTGTGCAAACCAGTCTCGTTCCCAGCTGGCCGCCGTGCGGTTTCGAGCCCCTGACGGGAAGCGCAGCAGATGATCCACCTCCAGAAGCTTCAGCAGGTGCTCCGCGTCGGTTTCCAGGGTTTCTAGTTGTCCAATGAAGTCGTACTTCACCTGGCACGGATGGCACAGACGGTAGACCTGAAACACACACACAAAAACAGGCTACACTTTTAGAACTGCACCCTTTGTGACCTTGTAATACTGCTGTCCCATGGGTGTTCCTACTGTGTGAAAATGTATTAGCAGAAATCAAAAACACCTTTACTTTGGCTACACTGCCCTCCTCAATAACCATATAACTGCAGAGCTAGAAAGTAAAGACATACATAAATGAGTAAAGCATGAGACAATTAAACATTTAAATACCAAAAAATAATCAAATATCTGTTTCTGACTGAGGCATATTGTGCCAAAACAATTAAGTAAGACACGTTCTAAAATCTGTACGATGAAAAGTCCCAGCGTGCAGACATGCAGAGGATTGTGGAGTGAAATCGATTGATGCATAAACACATGAAATAAAATGTAATCGTTTTTTTGTAAAATATTCAAACTTGAATTGTTGTTCACGAGGTGGATTTGTCCTAAATCAACAAAATTATATATTAAAGTACATTAACTGTCAAAATAATGCAACGTCAACAATAGCACACTCAGAATTAATCTACATAGAATAAACATATGACAGGGACGATGGTGTTATATGGTGTTTTAAAAACCGATGGAATATGAGAAGGGTTAACATGCACATAGTGACCTCACAGTGGATCCAGTGCAGCCTTACACTGCTGTGTGAGACGAATACCTGCCGCCAGTGTTCATTGAAGACACTCTCCCTCTCCGTCTCTGGATCCAGCAGGTACGTGATGAACTGCTCAAACGTCGGCTTGATTCCCGCTGCAAACGCCTCCGCCGCCGTCTCTGGCAAGCCGCCCGACACGTTCCCATAGCGACGCAGCATGACCGAACCAAACTGCTTGTAGAAGTCCTCGTTGGGCCTGAGAGCACAAACGGACACGCGATTCAAAGAATGACAGGGACACTCACTCATCCACCCTGGGAGACACGCACCTTCCAAACTTGTTCCTGAAGGCCGAGATGAGACGCACAAAAGGGTCTCGCACGAACAGGAACTTGGTGTAGTGCTGGAGCTTCAGTGCCATCAGGTGGCGGGACAGAGAGCCGTAATGGCGCCAAAACCTGGTGGAAGACACAAAAAGGAAAAAACAGCATGAGAGCAGATATCGACTGGAGTGCTTTTGAATCGTAGCTGTTCAGTCTCGTGCATTTGGAGATGAGATTAAATGACAAACAGAAGCACATATGTTCAGATCCTTCTGTCCAAACGCAGGCAGCTCCTGAGAGGCAGAGAAAGGCCGGTCTGTGCTGCACCAACCCCCCCTGCCTGTCTTTTCCACTCTCCTCTCCAAGCGTAACTCAGTAAATAACTCTTTTAGCTCACGGATAGTTTCGCAAACACCGCTCCAGTGGAACTGAATATCAGAGTGTTCTCATGCAGCGGTCTAAAAAAGGAACACTATGTGACTTTTCATTAACTAAGAACCTCTTTGAAAAGGAGTGGACGCAGAAATAAGTTTTTCCTTAAATTCTGGCTCGACACGTGATTTTCCTTTGTTTTCGTTGTGGGATGGAGATGGAGATGTGTGCTTTGTTGGCATTCCGGTCTTGTCAAGACACATTTTTCATGATGACTCTGGGGTTTTCCATGTTGAGTTTTTGGAGAGATTTTTACTGAGCTGTTAAAGAAATTATAGTGGGAGCTTGGTTTCTTCAGTTTGAGTAGGCTACGTGTTTTCTTTTTCTTTCTAAATGCATTGTTTATCCTGCCTATTAGACATATTCCTCGTGTGGTATAGCCAATTATTTCTGCTCAAATACACTAAATAGAAAAGATATATACAGATAGGTATATGTATGGTACTTTGAGGTGTGTCCCTTGACTACTAATTGTCAACGCTGAGGAGAGCTGAGAGATGCAACACCTGTTTCCCCAGTCTCCTGCCCATTATTTAAAAAAAGATGAATGTGCATTATGAGGGAAAAATAGGGTGCACAAGAATGTTTAACCACAGGTGTGTAGCACTGGTTAGCACATGCTGCAGAGCAAGCGATTGGGTAGCGAGTGACATGTGTTCTTCTTGTTGATGTAAATGAGGCGATCAATAAGGTGATAACACGTCGGTACCGGATCAGTGCATGGACTTACTGATACCAGATCCAGCATTTTAGGCTGTTTTGGAAGCATTTCTCATGCATGAATCACTACCTCTGCAGTACAACAGTTGCAAACAGGACACTGGATTTCATTTTGCAATCACACATAAATCACACACGGCAGGTTTTTACAGCTTCTACACTTGGATTTATGAGCGTACTCCATGCTACACCTAGAGGTGCCAATGATGCATATAAAACATGAATTAAATGGAAATCTCATCAATCTGGCCCTGAGAGGATGTACATATCAGTGTGTGTGTGTGTGTGTGTGTGTGTCGTACTTGGCGAAGGTGAGGTGGAGCGAGGAGTTGTGTACGAGGTCAGGAGGGACGGCCTCGGGGTTAGTGAACGGTTTTCCTGAGGACGGTGAAATCAGAGACTGAGACAGAACCACCATCACTCTCTTCCAGTTGGTGCACGCCACCTGAACGCAGAAACAAAGGAAAAGGTGTTCCGTGAGAAACGAGGGACGTGAAACAAACTCACCAACCGCACACACACACACACACACACACACACCTTGGGAACGTAGCAGTAGATGATCTGGTGAGTGTCATCCACTATCAGGTGATCCAGTTCCCGGTTTGGGATCTGCTCAAAAGCCCGAGTCCTCCCAGGGAATTCAACCGCGTCCTTCCCTGAACACACATCTGTGATCCTCTGCTTCCTCGCCTCCTGTTCCCCATCCTCCTCCTCCTTCTCCGCAGCAGCAGCACGACTCCTCTCCCCCGTTGCTTCCTCCTTCCTCTGTCCTTGTTTTTCTTTCCCCTCCTCCTCTGTACGCTCCCGAGTTGCTCCTCCTGTCTCTTTGGGCGCCAGCGTTGTACTGGGAGCAGTGGTGAAGGCGGTGGATGGAGAACTGGTCCGGGCTTTGCTGGTGCACGTGGAGTGCAAGGGCCCAGCGGTGGTCCGAGGGTGAAGCGGACTGCGTCTGGGCTCCTGCAGCGGGTAGAGGTTGAAGCCCCCGACGTCGTCCCAGTAGACGATGATCAGCAGGATCATGAACAAAGAGCCCAGGATGAAGGCAACTCGTAGACCACGCCATGTTCCCATGTTTCCAGTGATTGGTGAATAAAAGAGGAAGCGGTTATCTCAGCTCCATGGTGGCCATATATCACAGAAGGACACGCTTCCTGCTCGCCAGCTGCAACTGAAAGGAACAGGAAACGTGTCTGAGACGCCGTCTAAATCATAACATAAAAAAGCGGATATGACAGACAGAGGCAGTGCGACACCAGATTTATCATTAGAAAATAAACCATCTTCAATAGCTCTTCTTCACTAAACACAAGTACTGTATTTATACTAGTTTCTACATTTTGGACAGAAACATTCTCAGATACAACATTATAAAAGTTAGTAAAATGTTAATAAAATAAATCATAATACTCAACAGTAAAATGTTGATAAAACAAAATGAGTAAAATGAGAATAAATAATAAAACCACCAATTATAAAACACTCAGGGTTCTTAAATGTTTAAAAATATCAATATTTTCCGCTCCTCTGCTTCCAGCTGCATGGAGCGGAATGATTTCCCGGAACAAAAGCTCTGAGGAATCAAAGAGAAGAACCTTTAAAATGTGTGTTGTGTGTGCTCAGTCAGATAAACACAGAGGATTTATATATTTAGAATGAATGAAGCAATCCATACAGTGATGAGCCCTTTCTAGAGAACCAGCCCGTTACTTTGTTCCAGCGATTCTAGAATCCCTCAGTTCCACGTTCTTTGTGTAAACACACACACGGTTGATGCACAATGCAACATTGTGCGAGCTGCCTGGTTGCCATGGCAACAGAGAGCAGTGTCTCTAATTGTCTTCCATGCGGCGGTTAGGTTCAACCAATTATACCAACGAACTGCACCGAAATGAAATGAAATCCCGAGGTGATGCCCTGCACGCTATACGCTCCTCAGCTGACTCATACGTGGGTTTATTTAGGAAAACGGAGATTCAGTCATCGCTTCATCCGTGGCTTGTAATTTGTAACAGGCAGTGCAGAACGTCAAGACTGCGTACAGTGACAGGGTTCTGTTTTTTGTTTACACACCAGAAACAAACAGACATAATAAACCATGAGTCAGCGGATATTTCGTGTGTTGAGTGAAGCACAGCACCAATAGATTGTGTGACAGGTGCTTTTTTCACTCACAAAGGAAATGTAAAAATGTGTATGAATGTATAAATGCCAACACAAGGCTGAGATACTGGAGCTGATGAATTCTGTTATTGTCCCAGTGACTTTTCTTCAGATTAAAAGCAACATTTGTAAAAAGCAAATTCAAATCGAGGTGGGTAGAGTTTTACTTTATAAGAACAATTAGGCCTTTACAAGTAAAAGCCTAATATGATATGGGTTTCTGTACTTTTGATACTACAACTTCTATTTGATTGTACATTGTAGTAGATTATCAATAATGACTCAAGTAAAAGTTGTCACTACTTCTTCCAGAGATGTAGACAAATAAATAAGACATGTATTAACTCATGATTGACGTTTTAAAGGTGAATCATGAACCAGAATCCCATCTAAAGGATGTATTATAGGTGGTGGTGGCCCGGGGCCGTGGGAGCCTGAGGCTGCCACTGAGATGTGAACAAACAAGGCGGTGGGGGAGGAAGCCTGCTGGAGGGTTAACACCCTTCATTGTCTGTGCCATGAAAACATCTGCTGCTGCTGCTGCTGCTGCTGCTGCTGGGGATAACGGGGACCCACCTACAACCCCGACCAGCTCCAGACAGAGAGGAGAACGAACCACAGTCCCGGGACTCTTCTTCTGCTTTCAGTTTAAACGTGAACTCCACGTTGACTGGATTGGCCTCATTTCACGAATCAACATCCACTAACTCGCTCGTGTCTTGGCACGCGCTGTACTTACACACAGACACGAGCGCGCGCACACACGAACGCGCGCGCACGTGTCAGGAGGCTGCAAAAAAAAAAAAACATGAAAATATTCCGATGTGTACTTTGCATGTGCCTGTGAGCCGAGGGACAAGTCTGCAGCCTGAGTTTTACCCCAAACCCGCCTACTTGGTTTTTACTTTAATTCAGTTATTTAGTTAACTTTATATCCCCTCCGACAGAAAACAGCCTCGTTCATACAGCACGCGGCTACAATGTATCCTTTCATCATGTCTCATGGAGACGGACACTTTCCCTTTACGCGCAGCCGCCGGCAGGAAGAGTGGACTTATTTTCCTCCACAGTCTCCTCTTGTCCCCTCTCCCTCCACGGTCCCTTGCTTGTCCTCTCTGCTTGTCCCCTCTGCTTGTCCCCTCACCCTCCACGGTCCCTCTGCTTGTCCCCTCTCCCTCCACGGTCTCCTCTTGTCTCCTCTCCCTCCACGGTCTCCTCTCCTCTGCTTGTCTCCTCTCCCTCCACGGTTCCCTCTACGGTCTCCTCTTGTCCCCTCTCCCTTCACGGTCCCTTGCTTGTCCTCTCTGCTTGTCCCCTGTGCTTGTCCCCTCACCCTCCACGGTCCCTCTGCTTGTCCACTCTCCCTCCACGATCCCCTCTGGTCTGCTTGTCCCCTCTCCCTCCACGGTCCCCTCTCCCCCCACGGTCCCCTCTCCCCCCGCGGTTCCCTCTCATGCGTGCCCCCTTTGAGGTGCTAGAAAGCCGGCTTGTCCCCCTGTAAGTCCTCCGTACCGGGAGCATCACGGCGACAATGAAGCGTGAATCTGCCTGAGAGGAAAACACGCCAACAAGCGAGCGGAATTATTTGTGTGGTTTTGTTCTGTTTCTTACCCGGCAGATGAGCTCCATGGTGCCGGTCGCTCTCAGCCCCTTTGTCGCCGTGCCCCCTCCCTTATCTGGCCGTCAGACCGGTGATGAGACCGGGCGGGCAGACGGGACCGTGGCGGTCAGCTCCACGCAGAATGAAGACACATCTCGCGATATCCTTTTTTTCCTGTGGGGCGGGGTGGGAGACAGCTACCCACTCTTCTACACACACACACACACACACACACACACACACACACACACACACACACACACACCACACGAAACCATAAAGCCCGCCCACGTTCCTCAACTAAAAGTAATGTTTTGGGACCTCCAGGAGGGCGGGTCAAAAATATGGAGTTACCGGTATGCTTAATACAAATAAAAAAGAGGCAAAATGATGATGTATGCCTCCTCAATCAAGATTATGATAAAGTAAGTAATTATGAGAGACTCAGTCATACAATTGTCAACATGATGAGATGGTCAACATTTTTAATGATGATATAGGCCTACTAAATCAAGATTATGAGACACTGAGTTTGAGAAAAGTAAGTCAAAATGACCAGATAGTAAATCCAAATGGTGAGATATGGATTTACATGAAAACGCACTCATAGATATTATTTTATATACATTTGACATGATGGGCCGATGATTAACAATAGAGGCTTCAGCAATAATCCCTTTAAATTGAATTCCTAACGGAGTAGAACTCAACTATACAATCTGAAAAACTTTTAATCCTATAATAAACCCTATAATAAGTCATATTTTGAGCCTTCATCTCACCAAACCCCACCAGGAGTGAAAACAATTATTAAATGTATTATTTAGCCTTTCTGTCAGTTACCGTGTAATTAAGCTTAATTGAACTTGAGGCTCTAATTTTGTGATTTGAAGTGGTTTCTCTTATTTTGTTCAACATATTAAAAACACATTATAATACTATAATAATAATAAAAATCCAACGCACCACCATGGATTTCCACCTAAATAAAGTTGAGTCAAAGCAGCAACAACCAAAGTATTGAGTTGACGTACAGGTGTGTATTTTTCCAGTGTAAATACTTTCTTCTTTTCTTACTCCAGTCGTATAAAAGTGTAAACCTGGCATCCCCGTTTGAATGAAGAGCCGTCTTGAGGAGTATTTATAACATCTGTGAGCTGATGGGAAAATGACGGGGTGGACGCTGCGTCCACATCAAAAGGACCTTCAGAGTCCAGACCACACAGATCCTGGTACTTACGTGTTTTTATAGGACAAAGTTCACATGAAGGCATTTTACCAAGAAAGTACCCGAGTCCCAGGGGTCTCAATATTTGTATAAATCACTGCTCAGCCAGATCAAACTGACACACACACACACCTGTAATTAATACAATCATAACATACTTATACTTTACTTGAGTATATGCATTTCATATACGTGCTTCTACCTTTCCCCACCACTGCAATTATTTGCCACTTATAGTTTTACATTTACCCACATGATATGCTTTATGATATGGTACTAGACCTGTAATTCTACTCTACCCAGTAGACTACAAATTATCTATAATTGGCGTTAAAATACTATAAGATGTGCATTTTTTACTGACAAACAGAGATTATAACTCTTCTGTAATTAAATCTTTAAATAAACACCTGTATGGGGTTGTTTTTGTCCTTTTGTCCATGTTAAACTGGAGATGGATCTTATTGTAATGGACCTCGTGCAATTATGGAGAGTGACGTTGAATGTGGCTGTGATGGTTTTGTTGAAGGACTACAACAATACCATTACAGCCACATTCAACACAAACATGTTATTAAGGCCGGTGCACGACGTGGAAGCTTAAGAGTCGCGTTGATCCTGTTTTTGATTCCCTAACGGGGCAATAAAGTACGGATCCATCTGCTGAAGCAACATTTTGAATGGATTAGATTTGCTCCTAAGGAGTCGTGAGACCCAGTATGGATTTAATCCAAATAAAAAAGGCCTGTTTAGTATTTGAGATGAAGTCAAATATAAGCATCTTAGACGTGAATAACGTTAACACCAAGCAGCTACCCTTTAGGTCATGACCTCTATGTAGATGTTATTAGTTGACCGTTGTGTTCAGCATGTCAAATATCACGGTGAACATCTGTACAAACATCAGGCCCTTAGCTTAATGAGGTAAAATATCTCAGCAGCCTATAGTCAGTCGACAGACCTCACATTTCCATTAGGGATCAGCTAATGAAACTAAATGATGCTGGAACATCAGGTACTAACTGTTCTCTGCAGAAAACCCCCATATGATGGAACCTGCTCAAAAACCTCCACACTAAAGACAGTTTATTTATTCCACACTAAAAGAAATGATATTGTAAGTTACTTTCCACTAGCAGATTGAATGACTGCTGAGTCATGGTAGGCATGGCTTAATAAACGACTGTCACCTTAATTACAGGCCAGCTCTCCAGAACAAAAGAAAGAACCCCATGATCTCGGCTACATAAAATCTTTTTTTAGTTTGGATGAAGCAGTGAGCGACCTTGGCTTGCAAATATGTTGAACTATGAAAGTCATAAATATCATCTGAGGGGAAAGAGATTTCCTTTTAAGCACATTTTAGCTTCAATTGAGATTCCTCAGTTATACGTATCTTTTTAAACCTTAGAAACAGTGCCCTCTAGTGGCAGCTGGGGGATGTTTCACTTTTAGGCAGCTGAGCTTTTAGCTGTAACTAGAGTGGACCGTTATACATTTAGGAAAATAACATTTTTACGGCTTATAAAGATGACAAATGTGGTCACAAGATACATTATTGTCCCCAAGATATCCGACCTGCTTAAATCAAATGCTTTAAAGATCACAGGGATGTTGGGATATCTTCCTTGCATGTTTAAAACAGCCCAAGGATGTTTTGTTAAGTAAATTAAAACAGTTAAAAGAGGCTAACCGGTTATCAAAATGTTTGGTAATGTCACTAAAAGCCGAGTAGGACTAAGAGAAGAGACGATTCCCTTTATAACAAAAGAACCAAACACTACGACACAATCAGGTAGCATTGTGTTTGAACGTTTATTTAAAGTCATTCCCACTGCGCACCCCCTCCCTGTGTGAAAGCCTAGTCTGAAAGGAGGAGGATACAGGCCACTATAGCGCGCCATCAGCACATTTGTAACAAAGGCTACTGGTTTAGTCACAACACCTTCACCCCCCACTGGTATGGCACTCTGTGCTGCCCTGTGAAAACACACTAGCATGGTGAGTTCATAACACAAGCCCCGGAGAAAGAAGGTCCGATGAGAGGCTGGGATTAGAGAGTGAGTGACTCCAATTAATGAATAGAAAAAAGGAGTAGTAGTAGTAAAGAGTATAACTAAATACCAAATTCCACAGAGAAAAAAATACGGGGCCGATGGTGAGTGACGAAGAGAAACTATTAAATACTGAGTATCCTCTCTTGTCCCCCCGACGCGGATGCTGATCCACGAGGTGTGCTTTGATGATGTCACTAAAGTTGAATGTTGAGGCTTGTGATCGTGAAACCCCAAAATTCACAGCGTGGTCGTCCTCCAATCAATGACGCAGTTCCTCTCTCCTCCTTCCACACAAAAACGGATGGACTGAAAGAGAGAGAGAGTGAGTTAAATAAATAAATGTTTGGTATTTACACAAACAGAAAGAGGGAACAACACATGGACTGTGGCTGTTAATCTAAAAGGTTCATTACACAAGGCCGATGAAGGAATGCAAACTCATTTCCCCCCCAATGTCGTCGACTCATTCTACACCAACTGTCATTCATCTTCAGCAGCTGAACTGACCGACTGTTGAGAATGTTTGCCCACTGATAGCCAAAGAGGCATCTCTTCTTATCTCTCCATATTGCTCCGTTAACTACGATCCACAAACTGAAGTGCAGGTGGAGTCCTCAAACATATGGAACCGATTTTACATATATAATTGGCAAATAAGAGACAGGATTGTTACCTGCGTAGGGGACTACAGATCTCCAAGGGGAATGATTTCTTCGTTGATAAAAAACTCAATGGTCTCCTCCTCCCAGTCGTCAACATTGCTGTCCAGCTCATCACCGTCCACTCCTGCAAGGCAGACCCAAACACAAACGTCAGTCATCTTATAATGCAAGGATAAAGACTGTACATTTACATTTAGGGCATTTAGCAGGCGCTCTTATCCAAAGCGACTTACGATAAGAACATTTGGAGGAAGAAAGAGCAACAGCATATCACTATCAGTACAGTAAGGATTTCACAAGATCCCGTTTCAGCTGTAGAGGGAAGCCAGTGAAAGGTTATGGGGTGTAAAATGTGAGAGGACCCACCTCCTCTGAGCTCGAGGCGGACGCTCTTCTGTTCCTGATAAGTCTGCTGCGCCGTCTCCCTGTAACGACGATAGTCCTCCATCATGGACCTGCGCTTGTCCACCAGCTCCTACTCACACGCACAAAACAGAATCATGTTAAGGCCGTAAACACGCAGCCTGCATCAACAAATAACTTATAAATACACCTAGAAATGAAAGAAATTAACATGTCAAACCTTCGAAGCCTTGGACTGGCTCAGACGATCCTTCTGCTCAAAGATCTTTGAGTATTTCTTAAGATCCTTCTTGATAACCTGCAGGAGGAAGAGGGATATTTATCATAAATAATTGTTCCACACATGCATTGTGTTGTATCAATACGGAGGACGTTGTAGGTGTGAGCCTCAGAATAAAGTTAGAATCAGGAGCCGCAGTGCAGCTCTCATACGAGGTGTCAGAAAAGTAATTTAGTTCGTCATCACCGGCTACACACCAAGAATATATTACACAGGATCATATAAGAGATGAAATGGCACCTTGATCTGTTCCACGTTAAGCAGGGTAGGAGGTCTGGGTCTCCAGAGCAGCTGACAGAAGCGGTCCTTGTTGTTCTTCTGAAGTAGACGACCCTGGAACGTCCACAGCCAGTATGCATTGTCCACCTAAACACACACATTTTGCGTGTTCAGTTTGTCGTTATGGTGTTAAGAATCCCACCCGTCGGTGGCAAATCTGGCAGGAAAGAAAAAACAGTATTTATGGTGTCACAAACCTTGTGGCTCCACCAGGAGACGGAGGTGACGACGTAGCGACCGGTCGGGTCCCACTCCACGTCAGAGGCCATGTAGTGCTCGGCTATGTTCATCATGGTGCAGTCTGACGTGTCCACGAAGGCAAGAGCTCCATTCATACTGAGAGAAAACACACACGCATGATTACGACATTCATCAAAACCGATGCTCACATGTGCAAAACATGCACTACAGCGAGCCTCAGATCAGAGTTAGAATCAGGAGCTTAGCTCTCATACGAGGTGTCAGAAAAGTTATTTAGTTTTGTCATCAGGGGCTTCCTGCTCGCACCACTCACACAAAACATTCATTTAACTGACCTCCTGAGTCCAGCAAGCACCAAGAACTGTCCCTGTGGGCTCCAGAAGATGCTGTTGGCCTGCTGCTTGTCAAACATCTCTGTAGAAGAAATAAAATGTGGAGGTTTATGGCGGTGACTAGATTGTGTAACCTGGCGCCAGTGGGACAGTCGGCCTGATCTACTCACTCGTGAGCTCAATCTTTCCGTTGTTTTTGACATGATAGAAGGAGACGCAGATTCTGGGAGACTCTCCGTGGAGAACGGCAAACTTGCTGCCATTGGGTTCCCACGCAAACGCTATGATGCTTTCTGAAAAGACAAACAGCGAATTATGAACGATTTCCCCTTTTATGGTAAATAATAAAGAGTTACTTTGTGTGTTTATAATGTACTAACCCTTCATCTCCACCACATCAACAGGAACCTGCTTCTCTCTCATACGGAAGATTTCAAAGTTGGTGACCACGCCCTGAAAAAAGGTGGAAAAAACACATTTTAGAACGTGATTTTAAAAACACACAGACTGGCATCCCTGCCGTTTCGCCCCCTTCGCCCCCACCTGTGTTCCTTTTGGAGTCCTGTCCACTTTCACACACAGGTAATCTCCGTTTCTCTGCCAGTGCAGCTTGCAGTCGACAACGTTGAAGAGGTTGCGGACACGGATCTCCTGGCGGGAAGGCAGCTGCATCAGAGTCACTCTGGCGGGGATATCTTTGTCCTCGGGAACCCAGAATGCTATGATGTTGTCACCTGGAGACCATGAGAAGTCCCTGCAGATACACAAACACACACAGATGAGTGTCAAAACCTCACAATTTAAACTACAGGAAACTCATCATGAAAGCATCGTCTCTTACTTGATCCCAGAAATCTTGAGACTCTTCTTGTCGAGCAGGCCCATCGACTGAAAGGAGAACATGGCTTTAATGTCACCTGCCTACTTCACAAACAGAAACCACATGTTTTTTTTTTTGTTCTTACTGGAGTCTCATAGATGCTCAGTGTGTCGGTGGTCATCCTGGCAAAGAACTTTCCATCGTGGCTCCATCTGAGAACAAATGCGCTCCATTATAATACATTCGCATCACAGCGGGAGCAACAGATGTGAAAGCAACAACGAGGTGAATGAGATTTTGACAACGAGAGACAGAAACTGACTTGAAAATGGGCCAGTGTGCAGAGCTCTCGCAGTGGAAGCCTCTCTTCTTCTGTCCAGTCAGAATGTCCCAGATGATGATGGCCTGTGGGTCCTCCTTCGTGTCCATCAGGGGACTGAAGGTCACCACATACCTGGAAGGCATCACAACCACACCTGGAGCTTCAGAAACAGTCCTGTTCACTCAACATTACCCATCATTCACTATTTTACTTCTCTATAGCCGGCATTTCATCAACAATTGGGTTAATAAAAGTATAGGCTGGTGTTGGTGTTGGATTGGAACTTCATTGGCATATCCTTAGTTTATTGCAGTCATTTTCTTTTCAAAAAATATATATATAAATATATTTAATTGGGTTTCTTTCTAAATTAAGATTTTTCTTAATGTGAATGCAGCTGCCTGTTAATAAAAAGGTACTATTTAAATCTGTATACCCATCTGTGTACACCGTAGCTTCATTCAGGAAAGCATAATTTCTTGTTTCAGTGTGAATCATATTTGTCTAATAAAGAATAAAAAGAATGAAAATAAGTGAATTGTGAAATATATGTAATTGTATAGTTTTAAAATGTTTTGCTGACTGAACATCAGAGATAAGTGAGAGGTGGTTTATGTTTCTATGCATTTCTTCTTTGGGTGTCACAGAAAAACAATTGTCACATTTCATCCTTAAAGACATTTCAGAGAATCAGTTCACATCATTAGTGTTGAAGCTAACACACACACACTCTGTGTGTAACACACACATATATGCTATACAAAACGATTGATTACCTCTCACATGGTGAGAAGTCGATGAGGGACACGCCTTGATGGCTGAACCTCTGAATCTGCTTGAACTTCTCGCCGCCCCACAATGCAATGCCACGTTGGTGGAAGGTGGCCAGGTAGGTGCCCTTAGGAGACCAGCGCACATACGTCTCTGTCCAGCGCTGCACCAAGACACAAAACCGTTATTAACCTGCGAGCCAACCACCACTGCTGAATTACATGTAACATGTGATCAACCACTCACGGCTCTCTCTTCAGAGACGATCGGCTCCTTGGCATCGTTGTTGAAAATGGCGGTCCTCTCTCCGGCTTCATAGATCACGCTGTACTGGTCGCGACAGTCCTGGTCCTCAATCCAATGGCGCATGTTACCCTGAACAGACATTTTGACATATATACGTTGATATTCAGTGGCCAATTTTAAAGCATTACCTTAAACCTTACATTTTGCCTCATTTAAGTACAACAATGTCTATGAAATAAACTGCTTATCATCAGTAAAAAAGAAGTGTTTGATGGGGAAAGCAACTTACAAAATCTTTGAAAGGCTGCTTCTCTGGAGTTTCCCATTCATCACTGATGTTCATGTACCTGAGAAATGAGCAGACAGAATGAATCCACTCGTCTTGAGCATATCTGCCGTCACACTTGCATCTCTTATCAGACACTTCACACTCACTTGTCAAAGTCGGTGAAGAGGTTGACTCTGAACGTATGTTGCTTGTCGAGTTTGTATCCATCTGCGTTCTTTACAGCCTCGAGGGCCTGCGTGGGACCGCCATACTCCAGGAAGATGTACCTGAGAGTGAGATACGGGTCCGTTTTTTACGACTGAAATTCAACATCAACAACCAAGCACATTGCCACAATAGAGTGGTGAAGTCCCGCCTTTCTATTTCCGGTACATGGGACCTCAATATGAATTTCTGATGCATGCATTTCGATGGTGAGATAGATATTATTTCCTGGTCCCGTTTGAATTGCGCCATGAATTTCACATATGTTGTTTGTGGTTTTTAAAGATAGTTTTTTCATGCAAAAAAAACTACGATTTGTGGCGAAGAAGTTTGATAATGGTAGGTTTTGTGTGAGGCCGCTTTGTGAACTACAGCTCTTCGATATCCGTCAGTTTGAGCCAGCGATTCCTCGTCTTCTCATCGGACGGGAACCGAAAGCATGAACAGCCGTACCTGCTGGAACATTCAGGAACATCTTCATTCGATCGGCACTGAATCGCTGTGAGAAAGGGTGATGACGTGACGTCACATACGCCACGTGTTGTCTCTCTCATTGTGTTTCCTCTACAGCCTCAAACTGAACAATTGCACAATAAACGGCCAAACTCTTGACGTGAAAATGTATCGTTTAAATCCACAAACGGCATATTTTTTAATTCGGGGTATATAACGACTGGGACCAGCAAATAATTATTTTATCTGCATTGAGACCCACACGTTTGTTACGATCTCAGAGGTCCCGTGGGAGTCTAGTGGAAGGGGCGGGACTTGGCCACAATAAGAGCACACAGCAGATCAACATACCCTTTGGTCAAGCCATCAGCCTCCGGATAGAACTCAGTGGTGATCTTGCCAAACTTGGAGAAAATCTTGTGTATGACGTTCTTGAGTTTCTCCAGCCGCTCCGGGCCGACCTGAGGGACATTGTCCACCACCACCACCGAGTCTATGCCGTCAGCCTCCAGCGGCTTCTCCCTCAGGATGTCTTCCAGGTATTCTGAAGAGGAGAGAGAAAGAGGGGCGGCGGGAGATCAGGGAGGGGGGAAACGCTTATCTGATCTGTCAAGATACATGCTCATAACCAAGTCTGCTCTCAGGTTCGACCACGACGACAGCACTGGTTCATTTTTAAGATTTTAAATTCATTGTACGGTGACAGAGCGAAAGACACCGGGGGAGAAAATACAGGTTGATGACAACTTTAATACAATGTTAATTTAAGAGTTTGATACAAATGGGGTGGACAAAATATTAAATGATTTCAGCTAGGTGACCGATAACGAACGAATTAGTCGATTTGATGTTTGCTCACTAGAGGAACAATATGGACCAAACCCCCTTGCGATTGGATGAACACGGTGTGAAAGCTGGCTTTAGCTACCAGCTGCTTCATGCAAACCACCCTGCAGGTTCGCAGCAGTGGTCCCGGCCTTAAATACCCTTTCAGTGACACTTATTGCCCAATTACTCAGCTTCGCTCCTGAATGAATGTAAATGACATCGAGGCCTGGTGGGTTGTCTGGGTGAGGCTTCAACGGCCGTGAAATAAAACCCGGGGCTCGCTTCGTGTTGCTTTTAAGGGAAATGGCGACGTATCCGTTTTATCCTTGACAATCAAGCCTCTACACATCAAGCTCCAGTCGGCAAAGCGACAAGCTAGTTAGCTTCGTAGCATCCGCAGTACCGCAAGCGCGGCTCGTAGCTAACGGTTAGCAACAGGCCAGAAAGCCGGCGTGTTTCCTGCTGCCCGCTCACCCTCTTCCTCGACGTCATCCTCGAAGTCCTCGGGGTCGCTGAAGGAGGGCTCCTCCTCATCGTACTCGGGGTCGTCCACCATATCCACCGTGTCTTGCATTTATCGGGCACTACGAGACGGAGTTCTCGCCGCTATGGTGCTGAATCCCGGACAAATGAAGAGGCTGACGCTCGTCGGCCGGTGCAGCACCATGTGCGGTTTCGTGAAAATGGACGATGTGACGGAAACGCGACACCGGAACTGGTTCGCGGGGAAAAGGGCGAGTGGCGGGAGGGGGGACGGTAGAGTTTGAGAACATGGGGACCGGCCGTCGCGCGCCGCACGCACACGTGATGTAGCTTATCCGTGAGTTTACAGATCGGTGAGCCACGATAAACTGAAAATATTTATCAGACACTGGGAATTATGACGTAATTAACCTGAAGGTGGCAGCAGTGCAACAAATTGGATGCCAGATGCCATAAAAAAAACCCAAAGAAGAAGAAGGCAATTTTATTTGTTTCGCACCTTTCATCAACAGGGCAATTCAAAGTGCTTAACATAAAACATTAAAAGCATTGGAGAGAAGACAACCCCATTAAAACAAGCCAATAATAAATTAAAGTTTAAAATTAAAATTAATAAATAAATAAAAACAAGAATATCACGGAATATAAAATACTGGATCGATATGTCAGTTAAAGACATTTTAAACTTGGGATCAAGTGGGAGGGGAAGGTGTTTTTTTTTTTTTTTGGTCTGATGGGAAGAATTTGAAAATATGACGTGATTAACCTGAAGGTGGCAGCAATGCAATAGGCCTACATTGGATTTAAAAAAACACAGAAGAAGAAGAAAAGGAAGGAAGCCACGCTCGCCGGTGGATCCGAACTATTTCCCGCGAGATGGACGTTTAGAACTACAAGGCACGTTTACATTCAGTTATTCTAGCAGGAGCCCTTTCCCTTCAGCACGAAACGAGACCGATTCAACTCGTGTTTCCAGTGAAGTGAGTCGGTGTTTGCCATGTTTGCCTCCATGTAACTCTGAGCCTGTAAACGTGATCACGCTCGGAGCATGGACGCGGAGTGTGTGTCGCTGCTGCCGCAGGTGTGTGAGGTGCTGGCGGACTCCGGAGGGTCTCTGCCCGACGACACCAGCCTGGAGAAGCTGCTGGACTGGTTCACGGGGATCACCGTCGCCGAGGCCGGTTAGTACCGAACTTGCTGACCTCAGCAACGTGAGGCGTTCAGGTGCATCCAGTGGATTTTAAATCTGACGCTACACAAAAACTAATGCATCAAAGTCAGTATTTTGGATAGTCTTTGACCTTTCCATGACTGATTTGAAATAAATGCCCCAGAAAACAACAGTGACGTCAAGTTATCAAACTGGCATTTAAAGGGTTAAAATCCTCCAAAATGATTGAATGTTTGGTTGTTTTGAGCAGGGCGGAAGTTGTTAAAGAGATTTACGCAGAAAAAGTAGGAAAAAAATATTAATCTGTTCAATTTTTATAGCAGTTTTTGTGGACATTTTTGTCCCTAAAGGCGAAAGAGGGTAGTCAATTTGTTTCACAGTGTTCTAGTGATCTATTAAGAAATTTAAAATTTGAATTCCAAAATTTGTAGAGAGAGAGAAAGAGACTTTGTTGTGAAAAATTGTGCCATATGCACTAACACAGCCAAAATTAGATTAAGAGGACAAATTTGCCCAAATGGACAAAAGTGTCCCGAATGTTGGCTGAGGGTTCAGGTGAATCTGAGACCTCGGACCCCGAAGTGCCCCCAAAGTCTCTTAACTTCACAGTTCTGGTAGCCGGTACATGTGACTACTTGCCACTTTGTTTGCGGATATGCATCTCTGAAGCACCATAAACCGAAAATAACGTCACTGATTAATTGTTTTGTCTATAAAATGTCATAAAAGTTAGACTCAGGGTTCGCATGGGTCGGGGAATTTCCAGACAGGGAAAGTCAAAGTCACGGAATATCAGGGTATTTTGTTTGTAGCATGTTTACACTTTATTTGCCATTTATCAAAATGTAATATTAACCCATGCTGTATTTTTCTTAACTGGGTTATTTCACAAGTTCCCCACATTTTGTAATTAGTTGTTGTTACTTGGTTATCAGCGCCAATTTACCACTCGTCAACGACAAATATCACAATAAATGTCCACGGGTTTGTACCTCAACAATGTTCTTTATTATTCCCCTTGGTATAATACTTACATTGAGCATATTCCTAAATAAAGGTATCTATAAACTGTATAAACTGTCACATCTGCGTAGAGGATGGATATTAGCACCGTACCGCTGTCTCATCATTTTCTCCTGATGAAGGGACATCTCTGCTGGAGGCGTGTCCATGTCTGCTTGAATTCACATCCTCTGTGGTTCACAACACGACCTCTGACCCTGGAGTCCTCTCCTTCACTCTGCGACTCACCGGCCTGATGGCTGCCACTGAGGACGGATTCAAAATGCTTCAGGTGGGATTTAATGACGTCTCTTTTACTAAATTGTTAGAAACATGTCCTGAGTTTGGTGATGTCCCCCCCCCATGTAGGAACGCTCAGTTCTGGACCAGGTCTTCAACCTGAACCACTGGCAGGAAGCAGGACTCTGGGAGGATCCCTGTTTACGGATCGGCTGGATCCAGGGCTTGAGGAGTATGCTGCAGCACCCAAAGGCTCTCAGCTTTTTGGTACAATCAGGTGACTCTTTATGGAGGAAATCAGACCATATTTTCTTATTTTGCATATTATAAAAGACACTTTTATAGGAATAAAGACTAAGAATGATGACTTCAATCCATTTCCTCATTTCCAGATTTCATCGACCCGCTCCTTCAACTCCAGACAGACACGAGTCTGTTCGTTGCCTCAGCTGCCAATCAAGTCCTTGCCCACATCCTGCTCTTCTTTCAGCCAGCCTCCTCGTCTGCAGGATGTAACGGCGAAGCTATGAAAGAAGAAGATGCCGGGAGGATGCACACCAGCGCAGGGTACACCGCTGTTGTCGCAGCGATCTCGGAGTACCTCAAGGAGTCGCTGGTTCCCAAAGAAAACACAAAGCTCCGTCCGAGTCTGCAGGTCCTCAAGCTGCTGGCCCTGCTCCTGGACCAGGCCGGCCCTCCCCTCCGGGACGAGCTGCTCCAGACGCTCGCTGACTCTCTGGAGGAACTTGTGGCGGCAGGCTGCAGCGAGCTCACGCTGCCTCTGATGGACGTCCTTCTGGCTGCATGCAGGTAGACGGGCTTTCTCACATGAACACAAATGCAGCATTGACATGCAAATATTCAGAGATGGAATTTACTGTATATTTGTGGATATCTTGGCCTTTTTTGTGCATTTACCGCTTCCATAGTTGACTAAAAGCTATGGTCTACGATTCAGTCTATCAGCGGTAGGCCTGCATAGAAATTGACCAATGGGAGCCATTGCTCCGGAAGGCTCCCGTTGGCTCGTACCCTCCATCCAATCCCCTCGTCCCTGCTCCTCGTCATCCCGCCTTGTCGAATCGTGGAACACTGAGGGGAGGGGTTTGGTTGGACCATAGCTTTAAGCAGCGTCCATGTTTGTCTTCAGCAGCTCCGGCACCCCGAACCAACGCGTCACCCGTCTTCTGGCGTCCCTGCTGAGCGTCAACAAACCCGCTGACCTCATTCGTGCTGCAGCTGCGTTCCTCCGTCGAGGTCGTCGGTAAGCATCTGTTCACAGCACGACTTCACACTCTCATGCAGAATGTGGCTTCAACGTCACAACGAGCTCCAGGAAAAACAGGACTCATTCACCCGTGGGTGCTGTTTTCTTCTAGTGATACAGTCCACACGGCCCAGGCCGTCAGGATACTGCTGCTGCCCCTCGACATTATAACTGGTCGGACTGTACTGGGCACAAACGCCACTGGTAACGCACGCCGATCACACAGAAGACTGGAAGGAAAGTTTAGCATCTTTCTAACCAGATGTTTTCTTGTTTCTGTCAGCAGATGAACATCGAGCATCGATGGTGGATCAGCTGAAGAGTAAAAGCTCCTGCTTGGCTCTGATCTGTGTCTGTCTGGCAAACACACCACAGATCACACTCATGGTGAGGCTGTAAAACCAACACACACCACAGATCACACTCATGGTGAGGCTGTAAAACCAACACACACCACAGATCACACTCATGGTGAGGCTGTAAAACCAACACACACCACAGATCACACTCATGGTGAGGCTGTAAAACCAACACGCACCACAGATCACACTCATGGTGAGGCTGTAAAACCAACACACACCACAGATCACACTCATGGTGAGGTTTTTAAACCAACACAGGCCACAGATCACACTCATGGTGAGGCTGTAAAACCAACACGCACCACAGATCACACTCATGGTGAGGCTGTAAAACCAACACACACCACAGATCACACTCATGGTGAGGCTGTAAAACCAACACACGCCACAGATCACACTCATGGTGAGGCTGTAAAACCAACACATCACAGATCACACTCATGGTGAGGTTTTTAAACCAACACGCACCACAGATCACACTCATGGTGAGGCTGTAAAACCAACACTAACCTGGAACAGGTAACGCACATAATAGAAGTAATAGACAAACAAGCTCTATGGTGGTGATGTTCATCCAAAAACACCAGCGTGGGAAAACAAAAGTCACATTTCTAAATGGCAAACGTTTGAAACATATATTTATCACAAATCAGAGAATATACATCAGAAACGTATTTGATCTTCCTGTCTCTCTCATTTCCAGCCCCCGGATGTCCTCCCCTGTCCTCCCGGTGTCGTTGTCACGGCAGTCCTGTCCTTGTTAAGGACCTGCAGCGGCGTCTCCTCCTCCTCCTCCTCCTCCTCCTCCTCCTCTGGTTGCAGAGAGGTTTGCAGGAATGTAATCGGCAGTAGCAAAGTTCAGAAATGTGCCCTGGAGACTCTGACGGCTCTCAGCAGCAGCCCAGGTAACACTGTGTTTAATTATTATTATTAATAATAGTAATAATAATAATAAAATTAAGTAAAATAACTAATGGCTCTCAGCAGCAGCCCAGGTCACACTCTGTGCTTGTGTGGGATTTTCCTTTTGAACCAGCCATATATCATGAGTTGTGCTATTTAAAAAAAAAAATATATACATTGTATTATTCAACTTAATACTAGAAACATGCAGCAGAATAATCAAGAAGATAATAAGTCATTTATTCGGTACTCAGTAGTAAATTTCTCTAAAAGTAAGTATTACTAATAAAACAATTAGTTTTCTGTTAATATGATATAATTTGTATGATTCTCAAAAACAAATGATGTGTGAAACATTTAGCTTGTATCCTCCATCTTGTGTGTTTCAGGAGCCAAAGAGAAGATCAGTGAAGTGTTTGCTGTTCTGATTCAATATCTGGACAATCCTGATTCTGACCCCAATGTAAGCTGTGTGTCCTTTTTTATATGTTCTTCAACGTATTCTGTTTTCATTGAGTCACTGAC
Organism: Eutrigla gurnardus; assembly: GCF_963514095.1. NCBI lineage: Eukaryota > Metazoa > Chordata > Actinopteri > Perciformes > Triglidae > Eutrigla > Eutrigla gurnardus. The sequence goes on along the minus strand of NC_139917.1, from coordinate 27,975,253 downwards.
CGTCTGCTACTGGGCCGTCAGGATATGACATCATCACATACGGATTGTCTGTTTTAGAGGTAAACGTTGTAATATTCTCTCCCATACTGATGTAAACATCCCATCATGTATACAGGCTTTGTATTTGAGAGTGGAAGAGTAGTATCGAGGTATAGAATAAGCACATTCATATTTATATGAGGGTTATAAACGATGAATGAAACCCCGTCTGTGTATCTCAGGTCCTCCACAAGTCCTACCAGGCCTTACTAACGTGGATGAGTGTGTGCACAGACCAGACCTTTATGACGGACCAGCTCAGACACGGTACAGTTCACGTCACCTCCTAGATACTCGTGACATACAGCAGTGTGTAACTGACCTGACGTGTGTGTGTGTGTGTGTGTACTAGATCTCGCCGAGGTAGTGAGGAAGCGTGTGTGTGACATGCGTTGGGAGGTGAGGGACTCTACGGTCGAGTTCCTGGGACGCCTGGCAGGCGTGCGCGTCGCCACGGAAACAGCCGAGGCGGCGTGCGAGGATGCGTCTGAGGCCCTGCTGGGCGGCTGCTGCACCACTCCCCTCCTGAAGGAGGCGCTGCAGGATGCAGAGAGTTACGTGAGAGCCAGCGCCATCTCTGCTCTGGCAAAGACACTGACACGCAGCTGGCAGCAGGGGGCAGCACTCACTCAGGAGGAGGTAGGCCGACGTCTTACTGGGATATTGAGTTGTCCTATTTTCAACTTTTCATGGTGTTGCCAAAATATTTGAACACAGATTCTTATCGTGAGGGGGGGTTCGAGAACCGGTTTCTGTCGAGAGCTGGCTCCAAATTTTGAATCAGTCTTTGCTCTAAGTTAAATTGTTTTTGTCCTTATTTACAGTCTTAAATAAGTAAATAAACAACCACATCCTAAGTGTTGTTTGAACATATATTTTAGTTTAAATGCAGTTTGCAATGTTCTTTCTCTTTCTGCAATAGTCTTCTTTCTTTATTTTATTTTTATTTTTATTATGAATTTGTATATTTACTCTAAAGATAAAAAAAAACATGGGGTTTTCACATGTAAACATGACTTTTATTAAGTTTATTGATGAACTTTTTTCCAGCCTGAAATCGTGAGCCAGCTGCTTCACGTCCTCTCCGAGGACACGGAGGGATTCCCCAGGAGGGCCGTGGTCCGATACTTCATCTCCTGGTTCTCCTCCTCCTCCTCCACCTCCTCCTCCTCTCTCCTCATGCAGTGTGTGCGCTCCGTCCTCTCACAAGGCAGCGCCGATCTGGACTGGGAGGTCAAAGTTCACACGCTGGAGCTGGCCGAGCTGCTGCTGGACGAAACCTTCTCAGGCCGCCGGGGTTACGGGAAGGGTTCAGACGCACGTCGCGACCCGCCGCACCCCTACGGCGTCGTGTCCGACGTGTCCTACGCACTTCACACACACACCGGCACACGCCCGAAGGGGGCGGAGTCAGATCTGGCCAGCGTGGTGGAGCGGGGAGTCGTATCGGCGCTGCTGAGCGGCCTGGTGGACTGTGATAGACCTGTGGCTCTGAAGGCCTGCCGACTGCTGATGACGCTCAGAGACGCCGTCTGCCCTCTGGATGCGACCGCTACCATGGCAACCGTGTCCTGTGAACTGCCCGGCTGCGGCTGGGGGCGGGACATCAGAAGGATGCTGGCGATGAAGAGCAGGGATCGGGAGGAGGAGGAGGAGGGAGGCGACCACGTGGGTGTGTGTGAGGTGTTGAGGTCTCTGGGTTTGGACGAGAGGCTGGACGTCCTGACTCGGAGCAGCGACCACGTCCACAACTCCCCCCGCTCTCTGCTGCAGGACATCCTGACCGCCGGCGCCGCTCATCCAGACACACGGCCGGGGGACGAGGTCATCGTGGACTGCTACTGACACACACACACACACACACACACACACACCCACACACACACACACACACCTGAGATGAGTTCCAACGTTCGTAGAATAACTGGTCACAGTTTGGAGGATTATTTGTACTTCAGTTTGATACCTTTCTCTATTGTGTCTCTATGGATTTTTAATATACATTGATATACCGGTAAATGCATTTGTATTCATCTTGAGTATTTCTATTTCATGCCACTTTATACTTCTACTCACATTTCTACATTTCACATTCAGGAGATATTGTAGTTTTACTTTACTATATTCCGATCATACAAAATGTAATAAATAAATATAATGATGATGTATTATTATTGTAGGTTAAGCGGTAGATTTGTTCAAATTGGCTCCAAATGATTAACACATCAATAATCATAATCCAGTTGTATAATATCTATTATAAAACTGGACATTCTGCATTATGAATACTTTTACTTTTTGGTACTTTAATTATATTTTTATTCTCTTGATGATATAAAACATATTGATGACTTTTATGTGTATGGGAGTATTTTTACTTGCTGTTGCTACTTTTACTCACACAGTTTAACGTGTAATTCTGGCCTCAAATTAATAGTTGTAGCACATGAGCATTAATCTTGCTGACTGATGTGCAGGAACTTGTTCCTCTAAATCTGCCGTTGTGTTGACTTCTGCCGACCTCATTTGTTTGAATAATTCAACTAGATGACACAATTCATTACTATTATGAGGAACCTTTAATAACCTGCGTCTAATGCAACTTTGGCTTTGATAGTTTCCACGTTTTGCTTTTACCACAACAGCTCATTATCTACATATTAGTCATATTTGACTTGTTATAATCATAAACACATGAGGTCATCACGCTCTATTTGAGATTATTTTCAGCCCTTTTCCTGTCTTTCATCCCACCGTGCTTCATTAAAGGCCCAGAGATTAGACGATGGAGATGGAGATGGCATCCTCCACCCCACACACACACACACACACACACACTCACTCTAACTCAGTCACATGGAGGAAGAGAGGGACACGCGCAGAGAAAACTCCTCATTAACTAATGAGCAGGATGCTGGCGACTGATCATCTCCTCCTGTAATCGTGCCGTCGTCCCGCTGCGCTCTTCATCGCACAGCTTCTCTCCTCACTCATGAGGTGAAACTACTTCGACTCTCCTGTTCAGGATGGAGGCGGTGGCTCTCTTCTCCTTCGCAGCGTCAGAGGCAGACGAGCTCAGTTTTCAGAAAGGCGACGTGATCAAGGTAAGTGTCCCGCTAACGTCCAGGCTGATGCATTTAGAGGTTTTGCAGAGAGACTGTGTGTTTACAGGGTAAAGAATACTTGTGCACTTGTTTTCTAGGTGACAGAAATGGAGGATGATTCATGCTGGGTCACAGCAGAGATCCAGGGGAAGCGTGGCTTCGTGCCAGAGAACTACATTTCCCTTCTTCCTTATACGTAAAGAAAAATCATTTAATCAATTAAGGATAGAAAACATAATCTAATGGATTGTTTAAACGACCATCAGTGGTTCCCAAACCTTTAGTCCATCTGTGATCTGTGTTATGATCTCACCAAACATCTATTTTCTGCCTAGATTGTTTAATTTGAAGACATTTTCCAGACCTGAAGAGGTGAAACTGTACAAAAAGTACAGTAAAGTCTAAAAGGATCCATCTTAATGTAACCTTGTGACCCCTCAGAGTAATGACATCCCTTATTAGGATTCCGAACTCGAGGTTGGGATCCGCTGAGATGCAGTTTTTACCTAAAATGAAAGAGTTTAAACATTAATAAATGTACATAATACATAAGCTCAAGAGGAGAGCTGCTTGTGTGTGTTTGCAGGTGGTTTGCAGGACGGGTGTCGAGACTCGAGGCTGAGAAGCATCTTCAGTGGCAGGACACCGGAGTGTTCCTGGTGAGGGACAGCGAATCAGCTCCTGGAGAGTTTTCTGTCTCGGTTAGGTCAGTGAACGCACCACACACACACACACACGGGACAAAGCTCACACTGCAGGCTGACATAATGTTCCTCTATAATCTGCCCCACACTGGGATGTTAATACGTTTGTGTGCTGTGCTGCAGCAGTTATATTTGCATGTGTTGAATCTTGCTCCACTGCTGTAATTCCCCTTCCAAGCCTCCCCGTGTGCATTTTAATTTTAATGATGGGGGGGCATTAGCATCTGCCCCTGGGTCTGGATCTCACAAACACTGAACACACTTCTCAAGCACAAATGTTGCATGAACACGCAGGCGGCAGCAGCATCTCCTTGTTATGTTATTTGTGCAGCTGGACGCCTCATTTCCATCACGCTGAGCACATTAGCGTGTGTGTGTGTGTGTGTGTGTGTGTGTGTGTGTGTGTGTGTGTGTGTGTGTGTGTGTGTGTGTGTGTGTGTGTGTGTGTGTCTCAAGGCTGGTGGAGTCAGACTATTTAAATATGTTGTACAAGAACTCACTAAAAATAGAACAGCTGCACAGACAGAGAGAGAGAGAGAGAGAGTGTGTGTGTGCGTGTGTGTGTGTGCGTGTAGATGTAATTTGGGTCACCAAAGTGACGTGGGACACATTTAATGATTGAGGGTGAATTAAATGTGTTCAATAATCAGGGCATTGCGTAACACCACTCGGCCTTTAATCAAATGCAGGTGTGTTATGCAACTGACACATGCCACACACACACACACACACACACACACACACACACACACACACACACATACACATACACAAACACACACACAGTGCACATATTAATGTTTTAAGGCCCAACATCTGTCTGCCTGCAAGAGATGAGGGGTTCACTTCGTTTGTGCACTCGAACCACGGAGTGTAATACTCAGAATGACCATTAGAGGGAGACGGTGATCAAGGGGAGTCATAACAGTGTTTTTATAAAGTACAGAGAGTCATTAGAGGAGATTCTTTCAATCCTCATCACCTTCATTACAACACCGTGACACAGCAGTGTATTGTCCCTCAATCACAAAGGAAGTGATGGAGCTGGAAACACATGTTTTATGTGATTAATTATTGGTAGCGGTGACTCAGCTCCAGGAGCACCTCAGAAAGCTACAAACAGCTGTTACTTCTTTTGTTGTGGTGACAAAAGTACAGACATTCTATACTAAGAAGTACAGATACTTGTGTTCAAAAGACTTTGGTAAAAATATAAGTACTGATTCAACTTATTTACTCAAGTAAACGTTTAACTGAATCCTGTGTCACAATAAGAAAACAAATAATCAAGATTTTTTTTTTAAATGTAGGGAGTAAAATTAAAACGTTAAATGAAATAAAATAAAATAAAATAAATAGTACACTAATACAGATACCTGAAAATGATTTTGTACTTCAATACTTCCCACCTCTGTTGCTCAGTTTAACAGCAGATACATTTTGACGCAGTAGGAAAAGCCCGGGTGTTGATATTAAAAATGAATGATGGGTGGATGAATGAATCTGCTGCATGCTGGTTCACCGTCTCTCACTGGGACACTTGAACACAACATCGTTAGTGTTATTAACAGCTGGTTTCCCTCCTCCAACAAGTAGAGGAGTCGACTGATCTGTGGGTGAAAGTCGGGCTCATTTCCTGAAAAGTGTTTCTTATTTACTGAACTCAAAACCCCACGTCATTCTGCAGGAGAATATATCGTGAACACACTCGGTGTGTAGCACGGCATTGGGACGCATTCACACACTGAGCAGTTTAGAGTGACTGAACCAGCTGCTTGTCTCTGGACGGACCGAGGCAGGAAGGACACGACCTCACGACCTTCTGGTTGTGAAGGGAACGCCATCACTTTGGCTGACACGTCTCGGCAAACGAGTCGCCCTCCTTTCAGACTCATTAAGTGATTATCTCCAGGCGTGGAAGGGAGGGACGAGCTCAACTTATGTCACAGTACAACATGTCTGATATCGTTCTTTAAATAATGACACCAACTCATCATCACTCCCAACAAAACCACACGACACAAAGATGATGCAGGAGGGGTTGGCTGCTCTGACGGTGTTTTCTTGCTGGAAAGTTATTTTCTAATAAGTTTCTAATATGTATCGTCATATCATATCAATAGTGTATTATATCAGATATATTACACTCGCAGAAATGTCTGGATGAAGGTAGCAACGAACAATTTTTTAATTTTTTGTTCAAACAGCAGATTTTATCGATAAATGCATTTAATTGTTGGATATATAAGATGAGGTTTTATAGTCATCCGTCTATATACAGTGCATAGAGGAACACAATTGTGCAACCATACAATATAAATATGAGTTGTGTGAATATAAATACAGTGTGAATAAATGCAATCAAATGAAAAGTGATATAATCGAACTGAAACCATTAATGAGACACTATTTTGATCATTGTTGAATCATTTCTTCTGTAAATGCCAAAAACATTCTCTGGTTTCAGTTTCTCACTTGTGTAAAAATGAATATCTGGCACTGGAGTATTTATTTTCACAGTTTAAAGAAAATAAACAGCAGTTACATCGATTAGCTTTAATCTATTAAAAAAATCTTAAAATGTGCTTGTTGTGTCTGACAAACAATCCAAAACTTCAATATATTCAGATTACACTTTTATAAAAACCAAGAAAAGCAGCAAATGATGACATTTGAGAAGCTTGAACCAGAAATGCTTGAAAAATGACCGAAGCAATTAATCAATTATCAAAATAGTTAAATGATGTTGTCAGCGTTGGTGCTTATGTCATCACTCAGTGAGTTGAACAGTATCACTTTACTTTCTAACTGCTCAGAGCTGATTGTTGGTTCCTCTGTGTTGACTTATGAGATTTGTAGCCTGTGAGAAAAAACCCAGTCATGCACTGACGGAGGAATGTCTGCATGATTCCTAACAAAAGGAACAGCTAGAGGAATGAAGAATAAGCCACCTTTTCATCTTCACACGCTGGCTGTCGGATCACAAAGAGCTGGCATACCTGCCTTCATCCCCTTCACCTCCCTCGCCTCTCTCGTTGCAGCTATGGTGAGAGGGTGGAACATTTCCGGGTGCTGGAGGGGGCCGGCCATTACTGCATCTGGGACGAGTCCTTCCTCTCCCTCAACCGCCTGGTGGATTTCTACCGGACTCACAGCATCGCCATGGAGAAGGTGGTGTGCCTCCGAGACGCCCCGGCCTCCCCTCGCCCGCCGCCCCACCCGGGAAGCAACCCGTACCCCAACCCGTATAAAAGCAGCTCTCAGGAGTCCCTCCCCTCAGCCCGCCTCCCCTCCCACCTGGAGAGAGACTCCTCCCATCGCCTGCCTCAGCCCGCTGTGGGGGTATGACGGATCATGAGGCATTGTCAGCTTCCTGTGAAACCAACACTGTCTGATGTCTTTGCTCTGGTCTTTTGTACAGAAACCCCGCCTGGCTCACGCGCTCTGCGACTACACCCCCCCTCGGTCCGCACACCTCCACTTCCTGCGCGGCGACATCGTCGACCTGCTGGACTGCTCTAGCTCGCTGACCTGGAGAGGGCGCTGTCGAGGGCGAGTAGGAATATTTCCCTCGGAATACGTGCAGCCGCTGTTCGACTGACACCATATCAGGATGTAGTGATTTACTTTAGTTATCCAACTAGTTAATTAGCCCAATAATCAATTAATTCACCCAAAGAAAAGGAATTGATGCCAATTTTCATTAGTGAATTAAAGGGCCTATTTTCTCAGTCGGCTTCAGGGCCCGATGTGAAAACCGTATTTTCATTATTTCACGAGATATTCTGTATTTAGCAACATTAATCACAAATGCTTAATACTGCAAATAAATACTTAAAGGGGAACTTTGGGGCTGCAAATGGGGAAACAAGTTGTATGAAGCCTTTTTCAAGTTGCTAAATTGCCTCAAGTGAGGTCACTCAAGTCAGCGTCAGCTAAAAGTCTAAAAAAATGATCTTACCAGATGTCTAGCTCGCTCATCAACTCTTGCTTGAGGCTCGCAGCTCAAGGCCACGCACGTATAGCTTGTAACACACCTGTTCTACCAAACTGCCGGGGGATCGAGTTGCATTGTGGGTAATATAGACGCTAGGCTTTAGCTCTAGACTGCTTGGAATAAAAAAAAGATGACATATCTTGTTCTGCTGCAGATTTTGATTCAGTCCATCATAAGTGTAAAGCCAAGTTGGTGCACTACTCCTTTAAAACAAGTTTTTAAATCATTTAAGTTAATGTATGAAGCAAAAATGCCAAATATTTGCTGGTTCCTTATTGTGGGGTTGGTCACGCCCTAAGACGTTGTCTTCTGTGGGTTTCATGTTATCCTGACAGCTCACTATTCAGCAAATCAAAAGAGAGAGCTTGACGGCCGATTAGGAAGATAATTGCAGTGACAACTTGTCCTCTGAGCCCGAATGTCCTCATAATGTCCTCCTTTCACTAACGGCTTGTACTGAATAATTAATGAAAAGTGAAATTTAACTTTATGTACACTTTGTTTTCCCATCCTGCCCGTGCCTCCAACATGCTCCTTAGTAAATGGAACTGTACAGAACACAAATAAAGATCCTCAGCTTGTAAATAGTCTAACCGGCATTCATTTGTGCACAAACACTTGTAGCTTTGATGCACATATCTTTACATTTATTTGAATATCACAAGAAGAAAAAAACATTTGATGGACAGAAAGTTATTTGGTCTTTTGATTGACACAAGGTTCTTTACATCCAGCAATCTTAATTTCTCAACATTTCTTGATGAATTTCACCATTAAAAAAAAACAAATGCACATCGACATAGATGTTAGAACAGCGTTTCTCAACCTTGAGGTTAACGCCGTTGTTGTTGAGCAGAAAAAGGTCAAAGACAATTTATCTGTCTGATAAATTTGTAATAAAAATGACTTAAATTATTTCTATATAATTCAGATGCTCAACTTCACTCTTGAATACAAACTTAATACTTACTAATTAAAAGCTCTAAAAGCTGGAGAATTTGGGGAGGAATTCTGATATATATTCATAAACAGGCGAAATAACATGAAAGGACACAACGAAGATAACCGAAGGTACACAAACATAACTATATAATTACTGTTAAACACAAAGACCCACGTACATGCATAAATATATTCCAACCATACAAAGTAAAGATGACGTGTGATGCCCTTATTTAGACGTCATACTTCCTCTAACACTAACTGCACTTTCCTGTTAGCTTGTTACAAGCCACAAGCTTCACTGTAACTAGTACTCTTGTAGTACTCTGTACTCTGTAACACTACATTACACTGAAAACACATCTGTAGAAATACTGAACGTAGTATTATTAAATCATATATTTATAAACATGTCTTATAAAGTATTTATTATGAAGACAACACACAGAATAACTGCTCAGGATTTTATTGCGAGATGGAGCTTTTAAAACCGTTTTCCGTGACCTTCCTTGAATGAAAAGAGAGAACTCTCCCATGTTATAATTATCTATCATTATGGGTCATTTGATATGAACGTGGTTCCAGATGGGGATTTAAATGTTTTTTTTAATCAAAATAATACATTTAGAGGTTTGTGGTTAGAGGTATGTGCTCTCCCAGTGTTTTCTAGTTTGGAATGGGATTTTCTGAAGCTACATCTACAGGATTCCATCCCAGCCATACTCATGCAAAGTATGCATAGAGGAAAATGTTAATGCTGACGACCAGGATGGCGTTGGCGCAGCAGAACCTGGACCAGAACACGCTCTCTCTGACCGTTTGAACTCTGGGAGTTGGAGTCTCTTCTGATCGCCGCGCTGCTGAGACGCACAGTCCCGTTCCCTGACCACACGTAACCCGCCGTGTTGGCTCAGAGCCTGCCAAAACACACACACACACACACACACACACACACACGCACACGCACACGCACACGCACACGCACACACACACACACACAGAGCAGAAACAGGAAGTTACTCAAACAGGCAGCATGTGTGGGGGGATGAGTGTTCATCACATGGTGGCTAGATTCGGACTCGTACCCTGGGAGCTACGGTGGCTGACGGAGGACACTTTCTGGAGGGGAATTTCTCTTGGTTGCTCTTCAGTCAGAGTCCACCAGGTCAGGTTACACACCTGGAGAACATGGAACAGCATTTACTGACTGACACATACAAATAGACATAAATATGACCTTAACTACATTTAGAGGAGCTGAATGGCTATATTGAGAATCCGGAAGGAACAGTTTGACATTACACTTATTTGCTTTCCTACAGTTTGGTACAAAGATCTGAAGATGGAGCCGTCAGCCTGTTTAGCTCAGAGAATTAAGACTGGAAATGGGGAAACAGCAAGCCTGGCTCAAGGGTAAAAGAATCTGTGATGAAGCGTCTGTGTGTTTAAGGGAAGTTAAACAAATCTGCCTGTTTTCTAGTTTTGACTAATTCTCTTGAAATGTCACTTCAGAAAAGCTGCTGTTTGCATTTTAAGTTCACAGGTCAGAAAAATGTCAGTTATGACATATTAAGGGTTTAGTGTTTTTCTATTGTGTGTGATAATGCTTCTATGGTACTGTAGGATTTTGCTCTTTGGTTGATCATATTTTGGATACCTGCTCCTTTAACACTTTTTAATTATTTAGTAGATAACATTACAGGTGTACCAACAGCAAAATACTCACATAGGCCTGTTATTTGCTGTACCTGTGTGTACACACCTGTTCATGGCTGGGCGGCGGGGTGAACAGAGATACTACAGTAACCACGATAGCCGTGAGCCCACACAGCAGGATGGCGAAATGCAGGTAGTGGACCCTGCGCAGGACCGCGGGGGCCGAGTCCACGACGCCACATCTTTGAGGCGGGAAGGCGAACTCCAGCACCATCCGGCACACGCCCACCACCAAACCCACCATCAGGCCCCAGAATGCACCCTGAGTACACACACACACACACACCATTACACGGGTTACATGCCTGGATGTGAATTTGCCTGCTGAAGTTCCTGCTGCTGAAAGCGTGTTGGGTGTGTTCAGGCCCGCAACACTCTCACTTTCCCACCGCGATCATCTGTCATCATGTTGTCACGTCTCACTTGTGTACACACTCGTGCACCGACACAAATAAGCCCGTGTCCCCGTCTGTCTTCAGCCGTCAGACAGGAATGTGATCCGTGTGGTTCGACTTCACAAGCATGAAAACGATCACCTGGTCACAGCCTGCAAAGAAATCATCTGCACCTCTACGACCACATATCGCTGCACGCTTTACCCCGAAACATTTATGTCTTCCCTCTGTGTTTCTAATGTGAACGTACTACATGCGGGGAGTTAACAGTGAATATCATTGTTGCAGAATGGTCTGTTTTTTTTGTTTGTTTTTACTTTTCAGAAATATGAAACCATCAATAATTCTATTATAAATTGAAATCCTAACATGTTATTTTCTAGGATTAATACAAAAGGAGATCGAAGCGAATACATCATGTGTTCTAGATGCAATTGCAATAATTACAGGGTTATTTGGTATTTTTAAATTAGTTGAATTTGCTTATCTGCTCCAAAGACTATCACGCCATGTTCCCATTCAAAGCGTCTGGTATTGTTTGCTCGCTACAGTGTCATACTGGTCCTCGGGTGTCACATCCTGAGTGGTAGCGCGCGCCCTTTCAACACCATTAAACATCCTCACGGCTCACTGTTCATATGAACAAACACAAAGCTCACGGATGGCTGAGATATTAAATAACCTCCAGCAGAAAGCGTGGCTTTGTTTTTTTGAATATCTAAATATGTCGAGGCTTAAACGTAGACGTCAGCATTTCAGTATCTATACTCTAATGTGTAGATAGTTATGGTGTTGAAACGTGGCTAAAGAGGCTACATGCTAGCTAGTCTGAACTGTATACTGTACAACGGTGCGTTTAGCTAAAAAACGTGCACAATGGCAGTGCTAACACGCGGATGCTAAGCAGGTAAAGGTACCATGCTCGCCGTCTTAGTTTTGTGTGGTAACCTTTGATAATTAACGCTACACTCGTTGAGGCTGTAAAGTACTTGAGGCACAGTACTGAACAAATGTGACCTGATGGTGAAAAGTTCAAAGGATCACCAAGGTGTGAAAAACTACAAATGTTAACCTGCTGGTGGCGCCACAGGAAAAGTCAGGGGATCTCTAAAGTCAGTAGGATTCATCCTCTGGGGGCCATGAGAGTCTGCAACATGTATATATAGAAGACACTGTCATCCATATAGCAGCTAGCAAGGCTAACAATGACAGAGTAACATTATTAAACTGTTACCAACCCATATTCTAACCCTGGGCAAGTTCAACGTCGTTAACTACAAAACTCTCCTTGCTGCTTCATTCAGAGTTGGAAGAAAGATAACATGTATATAACAGTAAAGGGGGACAAACCCTTTCATTCTGAGAAGATCCTTTTCATTCTAGACAAATCCACAGAGAGCAGACACACCCAGGATGTGCTCTATTACAACAGCCAGACTCAGTCTGGACCGTCCTGTAGACTTGCAGTGGAAAGTGTTACTGTCACGTGTTATAAAAGGTGCTGATACAAACGTTTACTACAGCAGCGTTATCTCCTTTACCTCCCTCTGTTCATCGTTATCTTCTAGCAATCACACTTTCCCTCACTTGAACTCCTATCAGCCAGAAACACTTTCATTACTTCAAGTGAACGAGCCAAACTGAGGAAACAATACACAATACACTTCATAAAATGAGTAACACACAGTCTGTGTGTTAACATGCTGGCTCCACACCGGGCAGCAAGGATGTTGGCAGCTCGATCCCATGTGAGGCTAATAAAACCAGTACAAACAGTGCAGGGAAACCTTTTAACACTCCAGTATGTTCTGGTGAGTATGGTTGGTGTAGGTTTCCTGTGTGCTTTGAAGGAGTCCGAAACAATCAGTAGAATAGATTATGATTAAAAACTAGTAATAATAATAATAATAAAAAACTTTTTTTGTAGCGCACTTTTCATCGTTAAAAACAATCTCAAAGTTCTACAGAGAAAAACAAAAATAAAAACACGTTTCAAAACAAGAGCACAATGAGTGCTTGTATGTAATTAATCCCATAGTGATCAGGCAATTAATGGATCACTGACAGAATTTTGGCAATTGATTGTTCAGTCATTATTCAAACACCAAATGCTAAAATTCACTTGCATCAGCTTCACAAAGTTGAGAAGATGCTGCTTTTTTTTTCTTTTCCTTACATCAGTGTGAATATATCTGGGGTTTGACTGTTGCTCACACAACATAAGTAATTACACGGTGTCCCATTGGATTGTGGGAGCTTTAGGTCGGCATTCATAGACAAAACGTTTAAGATTCTTACCAGATGAATGAAATAAAATGACTTGTGTGTTACCTGCTCGTTGGTCCTCTTCCAGAAAACAGCCAGGGTGAAGACAGCAGTGACGGGCGGAGCCAGGTAGCTGGTCACTGATTGGATGTAAACATACAGCTGGCCACTGCTTGCCGACTGCAGGATGGGGATCCACACCACACTCACCACCACCAAGATCACCGTCACGATCCTGGGACAAACAGGGCATCTCTTCTGGTTAACGTTGTGACAGCTGGCTCCGTCGAAGCTTCACGACAGATCCTCTCTGACCACCGACCCTTGACCTCTGAGGGACGTACCTGCCGACCAGTAGCAGCTCTCTCTCCGAGGCCCGTGGGCGATGTTTCTTCCAGATGTCCATGGTGAAGAGCGTGGAGCTGCTGTTAAAGATGGAGGTCAGTGATGACATCAGAGCGGCCATCATCACCGCTATCATGAGTCCGCGCAAACCTGGAACACAAACACACAGACAAACACATGCACAATTACAAAATAAAAGCCTATCAAAACAGCTGACATGATTTATAAGTGACAGTATTCTCACCGCTTGGCATGAGTTCAATGACCAGTTTGGGAAAGGCGATGTTTGAGCATCCCACCTCGGCTCCACACACTCGCACGCACTCTTCTGGATCCACGCATCCTACAGTGTCTGAAATATGAAGACAGGTCATTCACACGGGGATGGAAGTCACAACTCATACTGTAACTCACTTTGCTCTAATTTCTACTTATTGAGAGATTAAATTAAACAATTCAATGTTATGATTCTGTTCTCAGAGGGCAAATTATGTGCAACAGATTACAAAATGTGCTCCTGAATAATTCTGATTATAATGTAGGAAATATTTTGCCCTTAAAAACTACACGTATAATTACACAAAACAAGTGACTATGAATTATGACCACCTATATGAAACACCCTGCTCCATAACACATCAGGACATACTTTCTGCTGAATTTACCTGTGATCTGCATTCTGTGGGCTATAAACAGTGATTTCATGTTTTCCATGAGGCATATGTTAGGTGATAAGAAAAAGTGGACTCACAACAAGAACCTGGCTTTTTGGTGCCTTAAATAGAACCCTTAACTTGTCCTCTTATCTTATTAAATATATGAACCCTGATCCAGGCATGAGTCATATCTCAAAAATGTTTTATCACTACAAATACAGCAGACTTCAGAGTGACGCGTCACTGCAGCAACCAGGATCAGCAAAACGCTAGTGAGCTGCACTGCATCACCTTAAAAGGAAAAGGGCCCGACAAACTTCTTCTTAATTATGTTTGTCCTTTAAATTGTGCAGTTTGAAACCAGCCTTTTATTAGAATAATTAGTTTATCTGTATTATGTTTTTCCTTTAAATTGTGCGGTTTGAAACCAGTCTTTTATTAGAATAATTAGTTTATATTAATTATGTTTGTCCTTTAAATTGTGCGGTTTGAAACCAGTCTTTTATTAGAATAATTAGTTTATATTAATTATGTTTTCCTTTAAATTGTGCAGTTTTAAACCAGCCTAATATTAGAATAATTAAATTAAATTGTTCCGTTTTAAATCAGCCCAATATTAGAATAATTAGTTTATCTAAATTAGGTTTTTCCTTTAAATTGTTCCATTTTAAACCGGCCTAATGTTAGAATAATTAGCCAGTTAGACCCATCAGAGTCTCAGGAAAGAGTGCAGCCATCATATCACAGATAAGAAAACACTCTTTCGGAGGGGGTCCTGTTTTGGGTGGAAACCCCAGATTTCTCCGTCCCTCTGTCCCGGCAGGAGGGCGGAGTTATTAGCCTCTTTCCCAAACTAACTACCGGACACTCCGCCCTCTCTGCCCCCGGTGACAGAGCTTCCGTTGCCGGATTCCAGGGGCAGACACATACCGGTCTGTCCCGGACGTCGACTACGTTTTAAAGGGAAACAAGCAGTGATTAAAGCGGCGTGTGGACCCGGCGCCACGTTACCGATATTTACGACTTTCTTCTTACTTTCGGGGAACTCGACGGCTGCCATTTTGACAGATGTGAACGGGCAGACGAAAAGAAAAGTGACGCGCAACAGTTAGCTTGAGTCACCGACAGTTTTAACACTTTTAATGGAGGACTGACGACTCCTCGAGAAAGGTTTGACTCACTGGCAGAAACACCGCCACTTCATCACCCACCCAGACAGCCGCCTGCCTCCACGTCTACCGGGCCCCGAGGCGAGAGCAGCTGAACCGGCGCCAACGGCGGATTCACCCGTCCCCTGTACCGACGTTACCCGGCCCCCTGGCAGGTGAAAGGCGTGGCGCTGGGCGGGGGAGCTTTGTCCGACCAACACCTGGGCGTTAGTAACCTGAGAGTCCGCGTTGAGGAACTGTGCCCGAGCGGGTTCCTTTCACCCGGATGAACGTCTTCACCCACCGGAGGGATCCGTTTCGCGCCCACGTCACGCGGACACGCTATGGACCGGAATGACAGATCGCACTTCTTCGAGTTTTGACCCTTCTGAGCGACGAGTGGAAACCGGGTCAACGTGGGTTCGGTGCTTAACCGTTTATTGACCGGTGGATACACACCGAGGCCATGGCGTTGTCTCAGGTCCAGTGTCTGGACAACCACCACGTCAACTGGCGCGTGAGCGAGGGCAAACCGGAGTTTTTCTACTGCGAGGACCAACGGCTGGCGCTCGAGGTGCTCGTCACCAAGGGCCGCGATGCTTTCAGGGACTACGTCCGCGACAAAGGCATCAGGGAGTTCCTGTCGGAACCGGAGCTGGAGCGGATCGCACACTCGGCGGAGGCCTACCGACCGGGGCACGAGCACCACATGAACCCGGGCAACCTCACCCCGGGAAACCTCACCCCGGGGCTAGGCAACCTCACCCCGGGCCCTGGAAACCTCACCCCGGGGTCCGGGGATTTCGGGGGAGACGGCGAGGTGTCGCTCCAGTACTGGCCAGATCGGTCAGAGGCCTCAGTGGCAGAGCTGGACCTCGGCTGGCCCGAGTCCATTTCGTACCGTGGGATCACGCGCGTGGCCGTGTACACGCAACCGCCGACCGAGGGGTACACGCACATCAAGGAAGTGGTGCGCAAGAGCATTGTAGCAGCGCAGAGGGTGAGCAGTGAAGAAGATGATGGTGGCATTATGGAGTGATTATGGTTTCACCGGAAACGCCTTTAAATTGAAGTTAAGAAATACTGAATACTCAGTGCAGCAAATAACAAGCTCTCTTTGTCCAACTTTAACATGTAACAAAGAGTTACAACAACTGTTTTTAAGACCTTACTTTTATTGGATTACTTTGTATTCTAAGGTATTTTTCCATTTATATAAATGTCACGGACCGAACACAATTAATTACAAAAACACCAGGGCCAATGCACAACAGCACTGAGCCAACTCACACACAGCCACAGCAACAGTCCCAACACAATAAGTGAAGGTTGTATTTATTGCCTTGTTATTGAATTTGAATATTCTTCTGGTTGCTCCGTGTATAATACAGTTCACTACCACAAACTACAAAGATTGTTTACACATTAAGGGAGAAAGTTTTGATCTCTTTGTTGTTTTCTCCACGAACCCTGATGGCATTACAGCACACAATGTGCATATTTCAAAGAATAATGTGACATGGGTTGAAATCTGGACTCAATTGAATCCAGTGTCTCTCTGATTTAGAGCCACATTATCTGCCTCAGTCTCTCAGTCTAATCTCACAGACCTTCTTCCCTTTCTTCTCTCCCTCGTGACACTCTCACAGCAGCGTCTTAATAAAACAAGTGTGATCTTGACACGCCAGTGAAAAGAAGAAAAAAAAAACCCTCTGACGTCAGCGAACATGCCATCACCCCATACATGCATAAATCCTGGCACATGCACATATAAAACACCTAGCTTTTCCTCAGGGTAACAAAAAACCTTCTATTAATGAGTTTCAGCTGCAGTTTCACTGCTAAAAGCACTACACTGAAAACTTTTATTTCCCCAAAGCTACTGTTAAACTGAACTCGGCTCACAAACTGCTCCCGCTGCATAGTTTGTACGTTATTACAAAAGATCTTTGTTTACCTTCTAGTTTTTCTAAGTTCTTCTCAGATTGACGAGATCACACTTTAATCGTACACAAGTACAGCAACAATAACGTTGATTTGACATCTCTAGTCATGTATTCTAACCTCAGGGTTCACAGTCTTGCTTTTTCCAGAGGTATTTTCTGGATCTATTCCCTAAGTTGTCAGTCTCAGTGGACCGAACTCTGCCCAGTTGTGCGTTTTTAATTTGGGTCAATCCAGCCCCCCCCCCCCCCCCCCCCACGACCCTGAATACAGGATAAGCGGTAGACAATGGATGGATGGATGGTAAACAGTGTTGTGTAGTTGAACCCACATAACGCACACTGTCCAGACACTTCACACTATCGGCAATCTGCAAAGCACTCTATCTGTGTTTTCATTTTCTCATAATTGCTCGGCTTCCTTGGAGGGTTTAATGTGAGTAACATTGTTTAATCGAACCCACCCAAACGTACCAGGAAACATTAACATGGAGTGTGGTTTCCTCTGTTTTTTGTTGTGTGTGTGCGTGTGTTTGCAGGTGATAGCTGTGGTAATGGATGTGTTCACAGACGTGGATATCTTTCGGGACATGCTGGATGCAGCCTACAAACGCAAAGTTCCTGTGTACATAATCATCGACATGGCTGCAGTCCCCTGCTTTCTTTCCATGTGTGGCCGAGCTGATATGCACCGTGGACACCTAAAGGTATACACACACACACACAGCCAGATAGTGTTTTGATAAGCTGGGAGATGAGCTGTTTGGATAGATGGCTACTCCTGATAAATATATCATAACAGACAACTATTTATTTAAACAGTTCCTGTTCAAATACAATGTGTTTAATGAAAGACACATTTGAGTATATTACAATAATAGGGAAGTATTTGAAAGAAGGGCACACGATTGACATAGTGAAACAGGTTTTGGCCTGCAAGCCTCGATAAGGTGCATGTACCAGCTAGTCGTTTTGCCATAGGCAGAATTTCTTTGTCATCCGTGGCCTCGTTGACTTGAACTGGTCTAGGCAGTAACGGAGCATGCATAAAGATTCATGGGGTTTTTTGCAAATATTCTGGTCCAGGAAGACACTAAGCACATTCCAGTCTGTGCAGCAGAACCACACACGCTCTCCCACTTTACTTTCTGTAACATGTTTCTCTTTCATTTCCCTTTCTTCCTTTCTCACAGTGCCAACTGCCAGACCTTCCCTCTCTTCCTCAGCTTCTCTTTTATCTGCCATATCTGCTGTTATTATGAGCCTTTACGACTCCTGTGCCTAGCGTCCACTGTGAGATTTCGCACCGACATTAACTCCGAGGTAATGATCTGCCAGGAGCCACACCCTGATCACAGCGCCAAAGACAAACACCACAGGGTGTGTCGTACACGCATACATAGATGCAGGCCATGCTCTAACCTGCAGAATCAGCCAACACAATCTCATGGCGGTTGTAATCGAGAAGAACTGTTTTTCCTCATAATTTTCTCGCTCCCTACACTCTTGTCGCCTCTCCTTCCTTTTTGTTCACCAATATGTTTCCTCCCATCAAAACTAAACTCACAACAGCCTCTCTTTTCACACCATTAACCCTGTGTGTGTGTGTGTGTGTGTGTGTAGAATCTGCGTGTACGCTGCTGTGGAGGTGCCGAGTTCTTCACGCGGTCGGCACAGAAGGTGCGTGGATCGCTGAGCCAAAAGTTCCTCCTGGTGGATGCAGACAGAGCCATCTCTGGTTCATACAGGTGAGCAGTGCACTGTGAGTGTGTGCGATTGTATTGTTTACTTGTGTATTTAAAGCTGCTCAAATCAGTATTCTTATTATTTGCATGTATTATATAAAGTTACACACACTAACAGACAAACCGGCAGAGCATGACGGAGTGTTTTGGTATCTTTCAGCTCACTGTTTCTGTTTTGTGGCTGGGAACGTTACAGTTTGGGTCCGGTCTCATCACTCTCAGTTTCCAGCATCAGCAGATGCAACCAGAAAAAGCACTAAAAGCCACAGTCACACTACCTGCTCAGCAACAAACGGCAGACAAAGTTAGCAAAACATTTGTCAGGAAGCCAAAAACAATTCCCGAATGTTGCTCCATATCAGCTGGATGTGTAAATGGGCAACTATTGGCTAACACATTCAATCGTTTCACAACTGGGACATTGAGATTAATAGACTGAAAGCAACACAGTGACAGCAACATGTTTCACCAATATTGTCTAATGGTTTTACAACCAAAACACTAAATGCCTTCAAAAGAATTTTAAATATACTATAATCACATTAGAAAACACTGTTTTTCCTTGGAAATGTTGTAATAATGGCATTACGACATGCAGATCTTTATCTGCTAATGTTAATTACTGTAAATTAGGCAGATCTTCCCAAACTATAACCCTTAATTTGTTTTTTCAGTCATCAAGTATTTACTAATACATCTCTTATCGACTGGAAGTTGAAGAGAAGCATAAAGAAATCATGCGTAGAGCACAATGTGATGCATGACCTCAGGGTACAATGTCTGGTGTAATGATTAAACTGGATTCTCTTCATAGAAGTTGCGACATAGAAAAAGAAAGTGTTTACAGTAGATGTGACAAACATGAACAGATTCAGTAGGAAAACAATGTCTGAAATCTGATCCTTCATCAGATACCGAAATAGTTGAGTCACTGGTGCGATCAATGTTTCCGTGTCTTTTTTTTCTTCCAGCTTCACCTGGGCCTCATCTCGTTTGGACCGTAACCTCATCACTGTGATCACAGGACAGGCAGTGGAGACCTTTGACCTGCAGTTTCGTGACCTTTACCTCGTGTCCAGAGGTGTGTCTCTCAACAAGGTCCCCATGGCTGATGAACCAATCCCTGACCCGGTCCCTCAGGCGGTGCCTGCTCCGATATCAACTGCTATTGCGAGGAAGCTCATCAATCCCAAATACGCCCTCGTTGTCGCAGGAATCCACACGAGTCCCACACCTTCTGACCAAAATTCCAGCAACAAGAACTCCCAAAATCCCACTGGGTTAGTGTTTCTGAAAGGACGGCTTAAGAATGTCATAGAAGAGCCACCCTTACATCCAGGATTAGCCCATCTGGAGAAAGCGTACCTGATCCCGTACCTGCCCACCTGGCCAGAGCCAGACCCACCAAGCGACGTGATTGGCTTTATCAACATCCGAGATGAAAAGCGAGCCAATCAGGTTCACTTACAGAGGTCGGAGAGGTTTGAGACAAGCCAGGCTATACGCTTCAGCGCGCCAATGTCAGCACCACAGAGTGAGGAACCTGAGGGTGCAAACGCTGCAGGAGCAGGAAACAATCCTTCTGGGAGTACAAGTGCAGATGTCTCTCCTCCCGTGAGTTCCACCAATAAACAACTCAAAGAGCAAACGCACACAGCTCCGAGTAAAGACCAAACCGATGCCACAGATTCCACAGGGCCTCCTCAGCAGCCCAGCACACCTTTAACACAAGACACACACAAACCCAATGAACCATCACAATCCAATGCGACTGCTGATTCGCAGCCAACGGACAATGACGAACAACCTCCAGGGAGTCAAACTGCAGCACCTCCTATTCCTAAACGCCGCACCCTACACTTACTCATAGACCCCGCCCCCTCAGAGCAGCTTGGCCAGCCGCTGGTCACGATGATAAAACTGGACCAATTGGAAAGTCTCGATGCCTTAAACCAAAAGGGGACACCAAGCCGTGGCCGTGTGACATCGAAGGACGATGGCAGGGACTCCGGCAGCACCGGCGAGGGCAGCCAAGACAGCACCAAGGTCATGTGTGACCGAGCAGGCAACGGGGGTCCTTCAAGCAACTCCACGGCGTCAGAGGAGGAATTTTATGAATGTTCCCAGCCGGAGCCGAGCGACCCGTTAACCAACGGCGCCACGACGGGGTCAGGGCGCGGGCATCGCCAAGGAGATGGAGTCAACATGATGGCCCGCCTCTCCCAAAGCATGCTGGATCTGCGGGAGCCCAGCCAGTCAGAAGACAGCACTGACCTCATCCGCCAATCACAGCAGCTCCGCAGACAGGCACACCCCTCACCTCATAGGCACATCGGACAGGTATTGTATAGAACATATACAATAGTTTTATATTATATAGCACAACATTTATAATCCTTTGGTCTTGATAAAATTAGTTGAACAGACACACCGTCAATTGACCCTACAATACATACATGGCCAGAAATTCACATTTTAAGTAATTTATCAAGCAAAATGCCACATATCTGTAAATGGTTCCAGGTTTTTAACTAGTGTAAATCTTTGGATTATAGACTGTTGATCTATGTCTGGGGAAATTGTGATGGCCATTTGTTTTCTCACATTACATGCTAGTCGAATTGAAATACCGGTAATCAACAGATTCATTAAATTCATGAAAAAGGCTGATTGTAGAGGTAAAATGATCAATTGACAAACAGAAAATGAACAGTTTTAATAATCGATGAAGTCTTACATTGTTAATAGCGACAATGTGCTGTTATATCTTTGTATATTGAATATCTTTCCAGCCCTGGAGAACACTGACAAGTAGATGTTGACAATCTTTTTAAATCCTTTTTTAATGTTGAATGAGTAAACACTGACAAAAACCAAGTGCAGGAATAATGTTTGCCCTGAACCAGTAGCAGTTCAGTTCTGCTCAGGAAAGACGGATGCCCTCTCACACAGTCATTGATATAAATCACACTTGGGTGTGTCTCAGCAGGGGTGTCAAAGCAAGCCACTACCTGTTTTCAGTCGTCATGTCATTCCTTTTTCCAAATGAAACGGTGTAATTGTCTGCCCACGCACCTGGATAGAGAGCTCGGCTGATCATGCCAGGGAGGATGATGAAGATGAAGGGCAACATCTTCAGATAAGCAGCCAGGATTGATGCTCCTTTCACGTGACTCAAGTTCTTGGCAGACAGGGACCGTTGAACAATCACCTACATACAGAGGAACACAAATAACAATAATAGTAATGATAACTTTAAGTTTATTATCATAGCACTTTCAAAAGACATAAAACCAAGGAAGGATAGTATGATGAAAAACACAGATTTAAAAAAATGTATTTGATGAAATTAAATTAAATTCTGTAAAACAATTTGTGTTTTTACGAGAGAGGATCGGAAATATAGTCACGATCCACCCCCACATGTGCCTTAAAAATCATTAACATTTTAAAATCTAGTCTAGAACACTGTGAAAGTGCTACTGGCTCCGATTCCTGATATTACACCACAATCTCTCTTAGGAGCCTTAATGTTTGAGGTAAGGGAAACAAAGATATATGATTCTAACTTCTGAGATAACTGAAGGAAGTTCTCCCATGTGCTCAGTCTCATGGCATCATTTGAATCAAAGGAGAAGTAGATCTACAAATGATACGCATTAAAATGAAATATCTGAGTATATAGGGAGAGAATAGAAGGGGACCGAGGATTGATCCCTGAGGTACTCCATGTGTTAATTGGGAGGTGGAGGTGGATTTTTAGCTCCCTGTCGCCTCACAAATAGACACCATGTGAAATTCTTCTGGACTCCATGATGTCGTACTCATCACTCTCTCTCTCTCTCTGTCTAGTTGTTCCAGACCTCCAAATCTCCAGGCCGTGATGCCAGACAGAGAGCACCTAAAGTAATCATCGCCAAACCAGGAAGTTTTCACCGCCCTGCCCGAGCTGCCGTCCCGGTGATCGGAGGGCACCGTTACTGGCAGGGTCAAACTCAAACGCTGCAGCCTGATTCTGGCCAGCTGCGCATGGAGTCACGGTCCGGCCGGTCACCACGACGCCACAGCCCGGCTTCTAGGAAGGCGGGGACCGCCTCTACACAGCCGCCAGCCAACCCATCAGGGTTACTAGGATTACCTTTCTCAAAACTGAGCAGTTTAAGACACTTAAGAGCACGAGGAGGAAGCTCGCAAAAGAAGGCGTCTCAAAATAACAGGGCTGACAGGTAGAAATGTGGGGGGCCAGTCCAGGCGCACACGGTTGACTGATGATGTGGACTTCCTGCTAAGAAGGTGGTGACTCTTCAGTGTGGAATCTTCTCTATCTCCGGCATGCATGTCATTTCCTGTTTTCAAGTCCGGAGGCTCAACATACAAGAACTATTTAATTGGGATTTTGTTTTCATGATATCAACAGGAGTTGGCTGTTGCATTTGATGACATGTTTAAAGAGGGATTGTCTATAAATCAATCCAACGCTATCATGGTTGCAAGCTTCTGACTGGATGTTTCAGTCGTGTCAGGCAGATGATGGATTTTAATAGCAGATACCTGGGAGGAAATAAACC
This sequence comes from Eutrigla gurnardus, assembly GCF_963514095.1. Lineage (NCBI taxonomy): Eukaryota > Metazoa > Chordata > Actinopteri > Perciformes > Triglidae > Eutrigla > Eutrigla gurnardus. The sequence continues at coordinate 27,951,686 of NC_139917.1, read as the reverse complement.
CACACATGTCTTTAGCATGGATCAGGGTATTTTGTAGATGACCAGTCACCTGTTGGTTATATGTATTAGTCTCGTCTGCCAACTCAGGCACTTCAACTTTGTGAGAAATTCTTCGAACAAATATTTCTTGATTACCTCAACTGCTTTTCTTTTTCAGAATTGTTTACTGGAAACAATCTTATATAGATGCGGTGTATCTGTGACATGCAAGAGCAGGAAATATGTGTGCCCACTGACATAAGAGTCGGGCTTTGGTGTTGATAGCACTGTGATTGGTTACTGATGGTGTTAGGGTAGGGCTACTGCGTTGATAACTGGTATATATGCAATCGACAAACACTGATGTGGGACCAAAAGTGAATGATGTTAATAAAAAGACAAATTGTTGCTGACTCAGCGCTGTTGTTGGCTCAACCAGTTCAGGTTAATTAACAGCTGAGTTTAATATTACTGGAAGGGAAAGTACACAACTCAAACCTGCAGCAACTGCACCCTCAGACCAGTTTGTGTACAGGAAAATTAAAGTGCGTCTGCTTTTACCTCATAGAAGACAGAACAGTTATTGTAGCTTTTAGGTTTCTTTGGGGATTTCTGAAGGTTGGGCAACAGGCTGGAGCTTGGCAAGTGTATATTGGAAACATTACATTTTGCCACAACTTCCTTGTTTAACTTTGACCAGCCAACTTGAATGAACACAGTTTTTTTTTTAAATGCAATGCTCAATTTACCGATCCTGCTCCTTTCCGTTTTAATTCCACTGTACTCAAGAAATCCAACAGGGCATGGTGGTGATAATGCTGTGTACCAGTTTTCAACAATTAAGATGAAATATATTTTTTAAAAGGGTTCATTTTTGTGTCTTTTTAAAGAACATGTTGTGAAAATGTATTAAATTACTTGATTATTCTGAGAAAGAGGCGAAGACATTTCCCATGTTGTGGCGAGCCTCTAGTGACCAATAGAGGGAAGTGCATTATGATTCACACATCTCCTGCAGTGGTATTTCCTGCCTGGTTTCGCCTGTATGAATGTACCTGGTCAGTGCACCAGTACCAGGTGGCTAGTATGGTGAGCCCCAGGGTCATGCCGGGCCAGGGCAGGTCTCCGGTGACGGCGTCTCGGAACAGATGCATGGCGTCCTCGCGCGGCAGGTGGCAGGTGCTGTTGGGAATGATCTTACTGGGCACCGCCATGCTGTACACGCGCTCCAAGTTGCTGTAGCCGCCGATCTGGTTGAAGGCTGTGGACGGGAAACGCACAAGTCCCAACTACACCATCCTCTGACATAACTGCAGTTGAGTTTGTTAAGAAATTATGATAATTATACACACCGGTAATTGTCAGGATGATTGCTCCTACAATCATGACTACTGTCTGCAGAGTGTCGGTGTAGATGACGGCAGCAAGACCACCTGAAAGGAAGCAGGTGTGATATGTATGTGAAATAAAAAAACACCCATGGAATCAGTTACTGGACGCAGTTGTGTACCTGCGATAGTGTAGAGCGCCGTGACCACCAGCATGAGGACAGTGGACAGGTAGATGTTCCATCCCAGACACACCTGAACGAACAAGGCTCCGGAGTACAGGTCGGTCTGGGGACGGAAACACAACCACCATTCAGTCTCATAGCGGGTGTCGTTAGACGGCAACAGTGAGTGTGTGACGCCGCTGTGACTTTGTCATACTGATATCTTGGTGAAGATGGACAGCAGCAGCGAGAGGACAGCCAGGTAGGTTCTGATCCTCTCTCCTCCGAATCGACGGCCCAGGTACTCTGGCATCGTCACGATCTGTGCACACACACACACAGAGGAGGTCACCTTAATGTACTTTGAGTGTTTTTAGGGCCAATTTAGTTTTCTATGTGGTCACACTTAAAATAATTATGTACCAACTGAAACAAACAGTAATGGAGGATCTTCGTCTGAAGGCTGGTGTGTGTTTGTGTTCATGTGTGTGACACCCTGTTGGGGAATGTTTAAGGCGGGGAATGCTATGAAGGAGAATGTCTCTTGGCACCTAAATGTACCTGCTGAACCAGCCTTAACAAGCATCCATGGACCTGCGTGTGAGTGTGTGTGTTTGTGTGCAAACTAACCCCTGAGGAGATGTAGACAGGCACAAACACCCAGGCCAGAGCCAGCAACACATAAGTGGCCTATAGAGGAAGAGGACAGACAGAAGACAGAGAAGTTTGACCAGATTGCCCACAAAAGTCGCCTCACAAGATAAAACATGAGTCTGGTCAGACCGATGTGAAACCTTTAACTCTTTGAGGGCCTCCTGGTGTGTACACGTCTACTGTAGTACAGTAAACACGTTGTACTGCTGCCCCCTGCAGCACGTTTAACACACAAATATACACTGCAACACTCATTTCTAATCTCCAGAGAGGTAATTACATCCAACTGCTACGACAACGCTCATGTTAATTGTTTTCTTTTCAGACACAAAAGGAAGATTAGTTATTGGAGCTGCATATTTAGGTAACTCTTACACAAACAGTGATGGTCTAGTGACAGAAAAACACAAAAGCAATAACATGTGCACGGATTAGCAGGGTAGCTCCTCTTCATTCCAACATATAATGTGTTGACTTCAATAACAATAGCGTGCTGATTTTGTTGAATGGACAGACGTGTGTGTGTGTGTGTGTGTGTGTGTGTGGGGGGGTGAACTCACATTCCATTCAAAACCAGCGACAGCGATGCCTCCAGCAGCGCCGGTACCAGCAAGACCAATAAACAAGCCTGAGCCTTCTGAACTGGCAAAGAGGGAAGCTCCGATCTGAGCAGGAAGACGGACTCGTTTAAGTACAAGTACCAATACAACATGTCACGAGTAAAAGTCCTCCATTCAAAGCTTACTTCAAAGTAAAAGTACTTGAACAATAGAGTCATGAGATGATGCATGGGGCATCACAAGAAATACCTTCTGATGCACACATTTGTCTTCGTTTGTTGGACTATATAAATATTATTAAAAACCATCTGAGGCATTTAGAGGAACTGCTGTCAACTCAGAATTGCCACAAGGGAACCCAAAAAGACGCTGCTTCTTTTTTAAAGGGACCACACCCCCCAAAAAGGTTGGGAAGATATTTTAATCTTTAACAATGTGTTGCATTTTATAAGCAAATCATGTGTTTTTTTGTGTAAAATCTAAATCTGAAAAGTAAGCTGTCAACTTCCACATCTGGCACACATTTTTAAAGTCTGCTAAGCATAACAACTCATTTTACAATCATATCCAAGCTCATTTATAAGTGCAGAGCAGATGTTTTGGGCTGCATCCAGCTACAGAGCATCCCAGGAATTAGAGAAAGTTCCTTTTGCTCTTCATCCACAAACACTCACCGGCCACCAGGCCATGTCCCGTCCAGCCAAGAAATATCCGCTCAGCGTGTTCCTGCTCACCCTGCATGACGACTGACACAACAAAACAACTGGTCACGGGCAGAAAACACACACAGGTATATAGGTATATACACTTCTGAATCTCACCCAGATGCCGACAGCCAGGTTGAGCAGAAAGTAGGTTACTATGACAATGATGTCAGGAGAGCTGAAGGACTGACTCAGGGCGTAGAAGTTGATGGTGGAGTTGGACATCCTCACTGTTCACAGCAATACACACATGCACACACACACACACACACACACCTGTCGAATCTCACCCTTACACCCGTGCAGTCACTCTCATCATCCGCCTCTCATAATCTGACAGACTTTGCAAACACCCTAAATGCAAAGAAGGACACATTACATTCCTCCAGACGCTGCTGTCTTCCCTTTCCAAAAACCTACACCAAGCTTATTAACGTGAACAGTCAAACACACACTCGAGCCCTGGAAAAGTCCCGTCTCTGAGCTCGCTGTGACAGAAAGTGAGTGTTTTGTGTTTCTTGAACGTGTGAAGAGGGCCGACCCCTGGCTGAATTGATGATTAAACACATCACCTTAATGTGGCACCTGCAGCACCGACACGCGCTGTGCTAAGGGATAATGGAGTACAGCAGCAGATGCTCGTGTGGACCAGAGTCCACACACACACACACACACACACAGGTGGTCAATCATTGGCGATGACAAGTTTAGAATCATTACCGTTTGAACACACACACATCTGCTGGTAAGTGCTAAGTAGAGTCTACAAACGTGTGTGAGGGAGGAACAGCTTCTTCTGTTTCATTCAGGTTTTGGAAGGAATCCGTCCACATAAACACACCTAATCATGCAAAAATTAGTGTGGGCATTATAAAGTTATTATGCAGTTCTTTTCTCAAGAGATTTCTTCCAAAAAAATGGGGTTTTGAATTATTGACTGATGATGGACAAAACCATTTCTAAAAGAATGCAGTTCTACAATATAAATGGCCTCATTTATATATAATCTTATATATTATGATACATATGCCTTATTCCTGCTTTTTGACTGCAAGTACTCTGGTTTCTTTACATTTACAGTGAAGAAACACTTGGAGATATTTGGATAGGCTTTGGAAATCTCTTCAGATGAAGCTGTACAAGGCAAAAGTGAAGGCGGCGTGATGTGAATATAGAGGTAAAGCCCTGTGTAGTTTTAATTAACCAATCTGTTAGTGATTCCCAGAGTAAACAACAATCACGGGAGAGCATCATTTAGTCACTATGCAACAAATGGCTGGAATAAACTTCCTGAAGATGTAAGACTTGCCCCAACTCTGACCACTTTTAAAACTAGACTGAAAACTTTTATGTTCACCATAGCTTTCTGCTAAATCTTTTAATTGTTGCAAATATGTTTTCATTCTCCTTTTCTTTCTGTAATGCATTTTTAATTTTGCCTTTATTTTCTTTTAATTCTTCTATATTTTTTTTCACTTTGTTGTATGATGTGAAGCAAGAGTCTGCCTTGTGTATGAAATGTGCTATACAAATAAAGTTGCCTTGCCTTGCCTTGCCTTAATTCAAAGTTCTGTTCTATATAATATTGGCCTACATACCATATTACTGTTTTATTATTATTTTATTATTTGCTGTTAATTGATTGTCATCATCTGGACATTTTTCACTCAGTGAAGTCCAACAGGAAGGAAAAGATAAAAGTGAGTTGACTATGCTCTCGTGCTCCCTGATGTGAAATTAACTCAGTGTCACACACAAACTGCTGGCCAGTGTTTGTCAGCTGTGAGGAGCAGATGGTGGCGATGGAGACACCCTGACGTCACACACATCATCATTAATCTCTCTCTCTCTCTCTCTCTCTCTCTCTCTCTCTCTCTCTCTCTCTCTCTCTCTCTCTCTCTCTCACACACACACACACACACACACACACACACACACACACACACACACACACACACACAGTGAACAGTCTTATTAATGTAAATTGTGTTATCAGATTATAATAATAATAATAATAAATATAATACATATAATAACAACACATTTAATAATAATAATTAATATAGTAAAAATACTACATTAAATAAGAATAAAGTGCTTCCCAGATTAACATAGAATAAATAATAATATTCTGAAGCCTGTGTAAACCCAAATACAACAATTACAACATTACAACTGTGAAAGTAGTAGATTTAAGGCATTAAAATAATAAATAAAGTACAACATAGTATAGAGTGTCTTGTAAAAGTACAATAAAGGGGATAATTATACAGTAAAGCCTTCATGTGATAAGATATAAACATGGTCTTTCGTTTGGCGCCACCTTCAGGACCAAACTGGGGAAGAAAAACACAGCTCTGCGGTGCATCATGGGGGATGAGAAAGTAACCAATCAGAGGACGGGAGGACGCGCTTTACCCGGAAGTAATACTTCACAACATAAAAAAATCCCGGGAAATCGACCGCTCCGTCAAAGCGGCTGCTGAAGTCGCGAAGGAAGTTTTAATAAAAGTGTGTTCGTCTTCAGGTTAACAACATTAAGTCTTCGGCTTGTGTCGTGTGAGCCGAGCCGAACCGAGCCGAGCCGACATGGACGAGTATGACGTAATGTACGGGCTGCAGGACGACTTCGAGGAGCAGTTCGCCGACGAGCTGGACGCGATGGCCCAGCTGGAGGGTGAGGGGCTCCCCGGCAGCTAACACTCTTATCCGGCTTCATGTGTGTTCACAACCCGGGGACACAATGTACTAACGTCCCGTACACGTCCGAGTGTTGTACTTGTACTTCACTTGAGTTTTTCCATGTTTCTGTTTTCTTCAGAGGGAAAAGTGGCTTCACATTTATTTGACAGTGATTCAGACTTCAAATCACGGTGTATTCATATAAATGAGCTCCCCAGCAGTATATAAAGTAGTTATAATCCTCCCCACCTGTTGTGTACACAGGGAGTACTTTTGTATTTTAGTAGGATTTTGAATGCAGGGGTTTTTAACTTAATCTGCTGGTGAAAATACAATGTAGTTTCTAATATCAGTTGATGTCCAGTATACAGATAAGTGTTGGATATCTATTGTCACATTTGATAGAATTAGAAATAAAAATTCAAGACCGAGCCCAGAATGTTTATCAAGTAATCATGGAGCTTAATTAATGTGAGAAAGTAGTGAAACCTGCCCATCACAATTCCCCAGCTTTGCTTGAAATAACAATGAATTGATGAATGTTTATCAGTTATTTTTCTATTGGTTTAATCACTTCATCACTGATTATATGTGTCTTTTCTTGGTCGGCTCAGAGGCATCCTCGAAGCCGGCTCCAGGAGGCGACGTCCCTGACACGGAGCCCCTGCCGGACGATCCGCCCATCAGTGAGTTCACTCAGAGTACAGCCGCCGCTTTCTCCTGGAGGTCGTAAGTTCCGACCTTGAATCTGACTTTGTCCTCGCAGCTCCGAAGTCGAAGCGGAAGAAGCATGACGCAGGAGTGGCCAAGCGGCTCTTCAACTCACAGGAGACTCAAGAGAGTCCCGACATCTCCCCGCCGTCGTCTCCAGAGCAGTACGAACCGCCTCACAGCCCGATGTAAGACAGATGCTTGGGCCGGTTTCACCGGTTTCACAAAGTAAAGAATTTACATGTTAATGAGGCTATTAAAACACACTACATCACAAGGATGAAACAAGGCAGTGAACTATTTTTAGAGACACCAAAGCACCTACTTTCCTGTGTAGACGGAGTATTGAACAATCTTTTTGTTCTATTCCTTTTTTAAAGTCTTTTTCAGTTCTTGTTGAGCACTTTTATCATGATCATCAGCATTCAGCACTGCCTTGTTTTGATACTTAACTTATTTAGATAATTTTTGACGTTTTGATTGTTAAGACAAAAAGTAGGACTAAACATAACTTTTTCCTTTTGAAACATGATGGAAATGTATCATTTCTTCACATTTGACAGCTTGAATAATAAATATATTATTTAAGAACAGACTTCTGGACGTGTGTGTGTGTGTGTTCCAGATCGACCCCGGCCGTGTTGGATATCAGCGGCTTCGCTACGATCCCAGAGACGCCCAGGCGACCTCCCTCGTTGGCGCCGGCATCGCTGCATGTGCTGAAGCGGCCTCCGTTGGAAGGCGAGTACATCAGCGTGACCGACTCGACGGGGAGTCGAGTCTACCTTCGACAGAGAGAAGACGCGGGGACAAAGGTGAAAACTCCCAGCATGCTTTGGGCAGCATCTCGTCCTAAACCCCGATTCCGTGCCTGTATGTGTTTATATGCATGTTGTGTCTCCAGGCAGTGAACTCCAGATTGGACTCAAACTCCCAGGGTGCACTGGGGCTGCTGGTCGTGCCAGTAGGTGTGTTGAGAGAGCTTGAGGCGGACCGGGTGAGTGACCAGGCTGCTGTTGTTTGTGTATAAAGTAGCCTGCATATAACCACACTGTTCCAAACGTTTAATCAGTACCCCTAAATCCAAACATTTCATTCTGATGAGCCAAATACAGAGAATAGTACGAGTGGTAATGTAGCCAAAAAAACATAGTGTGACGTCTGATACAAAACATGTATACCTGAGCAAATGTTTGATACTTTTGCATGATAATAGCCTCCGAATTTTAAGTCATTACTTTGGAAAAGCACTAAAATAAAATATTTCAATGCCTCGGTTTGTGTATACATACATTGATTGGCTTTATTTGTTGGTGTACCTTGTAGGATGTATTTCGGCATATATTTTGTGAACCGCGTGTGCATGAGTGAACCCTGAGGCTGTTGAGATTGAAAGCGTGGTTACATTTCTCCCCTCTCTCTTTGAAATGGTGCAGCGCCACCAACAGGTCGTGGAGGAATCTCATCGTCTTGCAGATCTACTGGCCAGGTTACTCAGCACACATCACGATCATCATGATTACATGCAGCAGCAGTGCGTGGGTTTCTGATTCCTCGTTTTTTAACTTCCATTCCAGCAGTGTGAACGATGTGCTTGTTCAGCCTGAAAGCAGAGGAGACGAAGAGAACGAGGATCCCGAGTGCCGAACCTCCCGACTCTGGGTGGACAGATTCTCTCCTCGACACTACACGGAGCTTCTCAGTGATGATGTGAGTCATGCTTTGTGTTTCTGTGACCTGACGTCTGCATGCATACGTATGTTCTCTCAGGGAACGAAACCCAGAGTTCTGCTCACACAAAGCTGCCTCCAGATCAGCAAATGGCAAAATTAAATTGCAGTAGCTGGGTTTCAGCCTGTAGAGGGCAGTCGCTATGCATGTTTATAACACAGTATGCAGAATTCACTACTTTTCAATACATTCAATTGCATTAGTATGTTGAGATGTTGGACCTGAATCAGCTCAATCAATAACTCTACTGAATACCCATATACAAGTGTGTGTGTGTGTGTGTGTGTTTCATTGTAGTTCACCAACCGCTGTCTGCTCAAGTGGTTGAAACTTTGGGACACTGTCGTGTTTGGAAGAGAGAGGAAGGCCCGCCCAGTCCGGTCTGACAGACAGGCTCCCAACCAGAACTCATTCAAACCCAATCAACCCAATCAGAACCCAGTTCGCTTCAAGACCAAGGTTGAGATGACTGAGGAGCTCCTGGAGGCTGAACTGGACCAGTACAAACGACCCAAATTCAAAGTAAACACTCCTGTCGGTGCAGTTTCATTGGAATGGTTGGATTTTGCTCCAAGATGTCATTTATTTTGCTCTTTCTCCAGGTGGCATTGCTGTCTGGTCCTCCAGGTTTGGGGAAGACCACCCTGGCTCATGTTATAGCAAAGCATGCTGGGTACAATGTGGTGGAAATCAATGCCAGGTTAGAAGAACCAGATTAAAACTGACCCAATCATCGCAGTAGGTCATAAATGTGTTCACAATAATGTCCCTGTTGATGTTTTGCAGTGACGATCGCAGTGCCGAGGTGTTCCAGAAACGCATCGACACGGCAACGCAGATGAAGTCCGTTTTAGGAGTCAATGAGAGGCCGAACTGCCTCATCATCGATGAGATCGACGGAGCACCTTCGGTATGTTCCAGATACTTAAAATCAGTATAGTCATGCCCTCCTTCAGTCTTTGTTAAGGTCATTCTTCATCTGTGATGTTCCACAGGCTGCCATCAACATCCTGTTAGCAAATCTGAACAGGAAAGACGGAGCGGGCGGAGAGGCCGGGGCGGAGACCACGAAGAAGAAAAAGAAGAAGGAGTCCATCCTGCTTCGACCAATCATCTGCATCTGTAACGACCTGTAAGAGGCCGTGGATGTTGATTTTGAGTTTTCTCTGCAGCCGTGACCTGATTTCTTGTTTGTCGTTCCGTTTAGTTATGCTCCGGCTCTCAGACCTCTCAGGCAGCAGGCCTTCCTCCTGGTTTTCCCTCAGACTCAGCCTACCCGCCTCACACAGAGACTAGGAGAGGTCAGCTCACACACACACACACACACACACAACCACACACAGGAGCACAGAAACATGTGCAAACACACCAACAATCAGAGGTTTGTATGTTTGCAGATCTCACACCTGCAGGGGATGAAGGTAGACACGGGCACTCTGCTGTCGCTGTGTGAGAAGACCGACAACGACATCAGGTCTTGCATCAACACACTGCAGGTGGGCCGGCAGCACTGTTTAAGGAAGGTTTTGTTTGTGCTAAGAGCAGTAATATACGATACAATTATATATGTGTGCCACAGTTCCTCCACGGTCGCGGCCACAAGCAGGTGAACACAAAGACCATCCAGTCTGTCTCTGTGGGGCAGAAGGACCAGAACAAAGGCCTGTTCCATCTGTGGCAGGGGATCTTCCAGTTACAACGCACAAAACGGTACAGTGTGTCCTCTCTGAGTTCCTCCTTTGTCATGAAATAATCATAATTGTAGGCCACATCCTCGTCCAGATCCACACTAGTCTGAGTGTCTGTTTGCACTCTTATGGGCGACCTCCGTGTGCTTCGTGGGTCCTGACTTACTCCACGTTGACTAAAGGTTTCGATCTGTTCCTTCAGGAAACGGATTGGTGAGGGCTTTGATGAGGCGCCAGGTTCAGGAGGTGGAGCTCAGAGGTTTCAGCACATTCTCCACTTGGCTTCATCCAGTGGAGAGTTTGAGAAGGTTTCTCAGGTAACCAGAACACCTTCTTGATATTTTACTTTTATCTTCGTGCACAGAAAAAAAATTAAAGTCAAATATTCTGAAACAACAGTAAAGCCACATACTCATGGTTTATATTACATGTATGATGTCTTCGGTCTGATATCATGTCTTCTTCAGGGTCTGTATGATAATTACCTGTCCATGCGTGTGAGGGACCCCAACATGCTGAGTGTGTGTGAGGCCCTGGACTGGCTGTCCTTCTCAGACAGGTTGAACCAAGTCATTATGCACGGGCAGAACTTCTCCCTGATGAGATACCTTCCCTTCCTGTCCGTCACATTCCACTTCCTGTTTGCCCACACACACGTGCCCCGCATCAGCTATCCCCACAGCCAGCATGAGGTACGAACCACCACGCGTGGAGCAGTATTATGAAAACATTTGTTTCACGTAGAATAAACTAACACACGTTTAGTCAAGATCATAATGATTGTGATCATTATTGAGCTCATTGAATCCTCTCCAGGCCTCCACCCGGCTCCTCAGCAGCAAGAACGCTTTGTCCACCATGTTGGCCGACATCCCAGCATGCATCAGGACGAGGATCAGCCAGCTCAGCTTGTCTCTTGATGTTCTAACGCTGCTCCTGGACATCATCTGTCCCAAACTACGGCCCGTAAGTAAACGTGTGTGTGTGTGTGTGTGTGCCAGTATTAGATACACCTGTTAAATCTCATGCAATACAACAGTGCGGCCATAAATACAAAATAAATAAAGCTTAAGATCATCAGCTTTCAGGGAGGATTAATCCACTTATTTACTAATTTAAATATACTTCATTATATTGAGAGGTTTTTCCCCTTTTACCAACATTTCAAACTACACATGTAATAATAATACACTTATAGTTGAATGAATGGTCTGTTTTTCCCTTGTTGTTGGTGTGATTACACTAAACTAACCCCTAAATCTTTAAGTTTAAGAGTCGTTTTTTAAACTCTAAAAAGATGCATAAATGTGCATTGGGTGTTTTCCTTTTGGTGAATCCTTAATCTTTTGGTAGGTATGGCAGGATGACAGAAGAGCAAGAAAAGTAGAATAGTTGTTGTAACTTTGATAGACTTGGATTGAACACAGTCTCACTGTGTGTGTGTGTGTGTGTGTGTGTGTGTGTGTGTGTGTGTGTGTGTGTGTGTGTGTGTGTGTGTGTGTGTGTGTGTGTGTGTGTGTGTGTGTGTGTGTGTGTGTGTGTGTGTGTGTGTGTGTGTGTGTGTGTGTGTGTGTGTGTGTGTGTGTGTGTGTGTGTGTGTGTGTGTGTGTGTGTGTGTGTGTGTGTGTGTGTGTGTTTAGAAGTTAGTAATGAGTATAGGTGGGCTTACATTCACACATTGGATGTTGAGAGTCGTGTCTGATCTCCAACCCTGTGTGTGTTTCCTCCAGGTGAATCCTCAGCTGTTCAGCAGCAGAGAGAAGGAGCAGATGCACGAGCTGATCAACACCATGCTGGCATACAACCTCTCGTACAGGCAGGACCGCACGCCAGAGGGGCAATATACGTACATCCTGGAGCCGTGAGTACACACACACACACACACATACACACCTGCACTCAACTGTATATTGCATGTGGACACATGCTGGGCAGATGTGTGTTTCTGGGGTGCTGAAGGTCACTGCTCTTGTCCACGTTGTGGTTCTCTGCATGGAGGCTTAGAGTGTAATCCCCTTAACACCTGGTGTGTGTGTGTTTGATGGTAGTGGTGTGGGAGCAGAGTAGCAAGCTGGTGGACAAACGGATGAAAGGATTCTCAAAATAAGGGGGAAAGAAGTTTAGAGGAGAAGCAGGAGATGATCTGAGATATCAAGCATTATAAGCGATAATCGATAAATGCAGAAAGGAAACTTTAACTCGGGGAAACCTTCATTCATCTCGGACTGTTTTTTTTTCTGAGGACAGCAGAGACTCCAGTGTTGGTAGAAGGATCTAACTAGCTGTATATCTCAGCCATGCCGACCCAGGTTGGGGAGCAGCGCGGCCCCCAGAGGGGCTCCTTCCTGCAGGCTCGCTGTGACAACGTGCTGGTCACCAATGACTGGTGCCTGCCGCTGGTGCTGGCTCTACTGCTGCTGCTGCTGGTCTACACCTTCCTGTATCTGCCGTCTCTAGCTCACCACAACAACTCTGTCTGACTCTCTCATGGATAGAGACTCGGAGCGCGGTTATCGATATATAAACATCACAGGCAGCCGATACGACCCCAGTCCCAACAGGGTTATCTGGATGGACGGCACTGTTATTGATTGGTCAGCATTATTACGTCACCTGGTGTCGAAGGTGATGAGAGGGAAGGGACGCGCAGAAAGAAACCTTTATTCATCACAAATCAACCTGTAAAACATTCTGTGCTTTAATGTGGAACTCCTATCTCAGGTCTGTCGTGGAATATTCTCAGTGCTGAGTTTGTCTCTTGTATATTTGCAGCGATATTTGTATATATATATCCAGAATGCATGTGAATGTGAGTGAAAATTAAACACTAAGACAGTGGCTTAAAGTTAATTACATATATTTTGGATTTACTTGAGCTAAATTGTACGTAACTTCTGGTAAAAGATTGACTGGGATATCATAGGTGAAATGTTTGTTTTTTAATAACAGACAAACCAATACTGTAAATGTGTTTGCCAGAGGATAAACTACTTAATATTAGCTGCATAGTGTATAATCCATCACGCTGAGCCATCCAATCAGCTCTTTCACTCCAGTTTGCCAAGTTCTGTCGATAACACTGCTGATATTTGAGAGTGATAACTTGCAGTAAATAGCTCGCAGTCACACCGACTCTTATAATCTTATTTACGTTGTATTTAAGTCCAGCAGCAGAGTTGGAGCTTATTGGCGTGTACTGTGTGTGTTGGAGAGAGATGGAGATCAGTGCTAAGAGGATTAAGGGTTTAGAGATTTTGGAAATTTGGGGTTTTACTCTGGAAACATGAACTATGGCACCAAAAGAGGAAGTGTAAAGTCATTTTGTTTGTCACCTGGCAAGGTTCACCTCGGAGTCAGATAAACGTTGTTGTGTGTCTTGTTGTGTTGAGCTTTTTTACTCCGTATGTGTGTCTGCAGGCGTGTTGAGGACGTGGTGAGGTTTCCCGGCCTGCCTCCTCGCCGTCAGCTGACCTATCAAGCCAAACAAACCATCAGCAGAGAGATGGAGCAAGAGAAGATGAGGAGAGCCGAGCAACTGATGCTGCAACGGAATCCCGCCGTGGTGAGACGGATTGCAGGGTTTGTTGTATACGGCGGCGCATGCGGCCCATCAGTTAATAATCTAATGTAATTATAATCTGCAGAATGTGAAGCAGAGAGAGGAGCAAAAAAAGAGCGCTGCTCCTAAAGCCGCCAGGAACCATCAGCAGAGGCTGGAGAAAATCGTCAAACAGACCACAGTGGAAGTCCGGGTGAGTCCCAGGAGATGCACCCAAACCTTAACCTCAACCCCATCTCACCTAATCCCAGCCCCGAACCATCTCCATAACTCAATCTTAATAAAATAACATCCACACATGGAGAAATACAAGCAGACACCTTCCTGTGGCCAGGGATGAGGATGTATGAGTTCTGGCACCCTAACGTGGTCCATACGCTAGCCCAGGCTTTTCAACATGTTGATTTCCAATTTTTATTTAACATTTTAATCATGTTTTGCCATTTTGTTTAAAAAAAAAAAAAGTAAATGAGCAAGGAGAAATTTACATGAACTGTTTTATGTTATGATGTCAAACATCAAAGTGTATGAAATAAAAAGAATTCTGCTAAATATGCAGTTATGCTCCAGTAAAGATCAGTGACATGATCGCTCACACACACACACACACACACACACACACACACACACACACACACACACACACACACGGTTGACTTGGCAACACAAGACGTTTTCCGGCAAGCGAGATTTCCAGATACACAGCAGTTACAACTATTGACCTCGTGCTGAAAATAGAGCTAAAAAAAAAAGCTGTTACATCTCAAACCACAGTTTCACATAACCAAAACTAGGTCATGTTCATTTTGAATTAAAAAAAACATACACAATAACATATTTTACTTATTAGCACACATGTTTTTTTTTTTATTGAGCTGTAAATCCACATAGAAACGGCTGATTTCCTTCCTTTTCCTGACATCTGTATTATTTCATTCAATATTGATATTGGATGTAGTCGTATGTGTGTTCGCTGATGTGTGTAGCCGGAGCCAACATCTGTTCAGCATCTCTGCAGTTAAAATAGTTCAGTGATAGAGAGTGATCCTCTAGAGGGCAGAAACCAGGACGACGAGAAGCCACTGGGTTCCAGTCTCTAGTGGGGAAACTGGGAAATCAGGCTAATGAAAGATGGTTGTGTGTGTGTGTGTGTGTGTGTGTGTGTGCGTGTGTGTGTGTGCGTGTGTGTGTGTGTGTGTGTGTGTGTGTGTGTGTGTGTGTGTGCGTGTGTGTGTGTGTGTGTGTGTGTGCGCACATTCATGTTATTGACCTCCTTATTCAAGTCAAGTCACTTTTATATAGCACACTTGTGCTTCCAGTATAAAAGAAATCTGTTGGAAAACAACTGAAAAGCCTCACAGTTAAGATCAATAGTACAAATAGAATACAAGGGGATTAGAAATGCAAATAAATACAACTCAAATATTAATATATTAATAAAAGCACATCAAAATTCAATTAATGAATAGTCAGGCTATAAATGAGGCAATAAAGCATGTAGTAAAAAAAGGAGAAAACTAGGATAAAAATACTGTTTCAGAAATTCCTGATTAACTGTGTCCTCCTCGTCTCTGTGTGTTTGTTCTCGTTCTGCAGCCCGAGGTGGATTTCTTCGGTCGAGCTGTTGCCCCCAAACCTCAGAGACTGCAGACCAGCTCAGAACCAGGTACTGTGGAGACTTTGTGCTCCGTGACACGAGTGTTGCTTAATTTATCCCAACGCTTTGAGAGCACGGTCTGTTCTGGAGGAAAAACACCTCCAGGCACATCGGGTCCACATTAGAGGTCATAACGATGCGTGTTGTTCAGATTCAGAGCTCACTCCAGGCAGCAGACCTGCACCTCCAGAATGTTTGTGATATCAGATTCCTCCTGGCATCTTAAAGGCCCGACCCGGCCGGAGCTCCGGTCTCTTCCATCCGTACAGCAGCCAACAAAAACAATATCATACTGAATGTATGGAGATGAACGCTGCATGAATGACTTCTGTTGTTCCTGCTGGTTGGTTTGCCGGCAGCTTTGTGTCATTGGAAACGAACATGCACCAAAAACAAATCACACATTTACATAAACGATAAAGCAGATGTGTGAAGATTCCTCCCGGGTATTAAAATCCATGCAACTTTGGGGGAGAAAAACGCATATTATTGTTCCTCTGAGATGTCTTATAATATCCAGTAACCGACACCCCGTTATTGCTTTTGTTTGTATGCAGTATTTCTCATGTGCTGCATGAAGTAAAGCCTTAAAATAGGAATAAAAAACAACAACAACAATCTAAATAGTCAAACAATTAGACATTGCAAGCAATATTTGCAGAGCGATGAAAATCATAAAGCAAAATTTAAATGTCCAGCTCAGAAAGGAGTGAGAAGAATAACTTATTTACTCTCATGCCTTCTCCATAACCCTTCTTCCATATTTAATAATCAGTGAATTAGTAATAATTATTATTATTACTATTAGTACCATTTCTTATAATAATAATAAGAAACATCAAGTGCTACAGCAACTTTCAATGTGGAGGAAAAACACCCTGATGCCCCAGAAACCTGTAGCTCTTTATTGGCCCAGATTCAGCACTCATTACTGCACTAATGTTCCTTAAAGCACTGCGTTCCCCGATACGGATCAATAAGGTAGTCGGGATGGAAACGCAGAGCTGTGGCTGATTGGAGGTCAAAGCAGGAACAACAGCAGCCTCCTGTTCCTTTTGGTTCATTAATCAAACCAATAGACACGCTTGCATGAGTGTTTGATGGAGATGATCAGACATCACTTTCTATTGTTTACTGATGGGAGTTAAGCCACTGGAATACAGTAGAGTACCGCAGTACATGTACACGTTCATACGTCATGTAGACGGGTTACTCGTGTACACACGCTGATGAAAAGGTGTTTCTAATCACATGAGAGTGCTGCAAAGCCTCAAAGTCATTAATTTACTTTCACTTTAGAGGATTAAACTAGAGCTCAATCGATTATTACAATCAATTAATGTGTTAAGTCGTGCTTTAAGCTAAAAATGACAGAAACTCACTTGTTCTAGAGTCTAAAAATGTGAATATTTGCTTACTTGTTTATGAGGTTCAAACAAAATACTGGCCCATGGAACGTTTTATTGACAATCAAGGCCCATTTCTTTTTTAGCCTGATATTTCTTGCATGTTTTTTGTCTTTTACTTGCTATTTACACATATCTGTTATAGTTGATTCTTGACTTCATACAGTACTTATTTTTCATTATGCACCAAACCACTGAGGCAAATTCCTTGTTTATGAACACCTTCTATGCAACAAATGTGGTTTTGATCCTGAAAATAAACCTCTAAAATGCTCTGTGTTGTCCTGCAGGTGAGAAGTGTGAGGTTCTCTCGTTGGGAACGGCGGTCGGCAACAGTGACGTGTGGTTCCGGTTCAACGAGGGCATGTCCAACGCCGTCAGACGCAACATCTACATCCGAGAACTGCTGTAACACACACACACACACAACCACTTCTATGTAACACACACACATAACCGCCATTTCTATGTCCGATGGAAGCGTTTGAAAAGAATCCAAAAGTCCAGTTGTTAAATTCAAAACAGTCTTTATTTTGATTGACAGTGTAAAGAGCCAATAAAAACATGTTGTTGAACATTTCTCAGCAGTCCATGGAAACAAACTTCTAGAAAGCTACTCAGTGCTGCACACACACACACACACACTCACACACACACATTAATAGCATTCAGGAGTCTCCCAATAAATAAACATGATAATACCAATAGAGTGTGGGTGTCTGTGTGTCTGTGTGTGAGTGTGTGTGTGTGTGTGTGTGTCTGTGTGTGTGTCTGTGTCTGTGTGTCTGTGTGTGTGTGTCTGTGTGTGAGTGTGTGTGTGTGTCTGTGAGTGTGAGTGTGTGTCTGTGTGTGTGTGTGAGAGATTCAATGAGTTAGTGCAGCGTGACTGTGCTTGAGAGTGCATGATTCTTTAGTTTATATGCATCTGTGAGTGTGTGTTTTATATGTGTGTGTGTGAGTGTGAGTGTGAGTGTGTGTGTGTGTCCATTAGAGGATCACACACTTGCCCTTCTCCACCCAGGGGTTGGCTCTCATCAGCTCAGGGTTCAGAAACGGATCTTCACAAACACAACCCTCGATCCACTTCACCAGCCTGCAAACGGAAACACGAACACTGTGAGAACAAATCTGATACTCCATACTTCAGAGAGCGTGTGTGTGTGTCTTGTGTGTGCGTGTGTGTGTGTGTGTGTGTGTGTGCACGTGGACCACACACTTACTCGGTAACGGTGATGGAGGATTTCTCTCTGTTGATTGCCAGCTGATACTGAAGGCTTTCCACTTCTCTCCTCATCTGTGGGACGTCTAACTCCTCCATGATGCTGCTGCTGCTCAAACACACACACACACACACACACACACACACACACACACACACACACACACACACAGCAGAATGAAGCTCCAGTAGATTAAGAGTCCAGACACACACAGACTTCACATCAAAACTTAGCTGTAAATCAAATTCTCTGGAGAAGTCTCAAACGGATCTGGTGATTAAATCAAGTGTTGCTCTGATGCTCGGCTTGTTTCTCTGAAAACTTAATATCCAGACGTTGGACGACTAAACTCCAAACATCTGGTTAAAATATATAGGTAAAAACGACCCACATCTTAAAAAGCGTATTCTCTAAATGTGGATTAAACAAACAGTATGACAAGAGGGTCTGATGGCCAAATGAAACGGACAGTGATTAACATTCGTGGAGACATTTGGGATAATACACAACTCAACACAATTAATTTTACATTTGCATGTGGAAAGGTTACATATACCTTCTTTACATCTTGTGCTAGTGTATTCTTCTGTGTAAAAGTCTCAGTAGAAACAGTAGATGTCTGATTAAGTGTTACTTTTCAGAGGAATAAGCAGAATAAACTGCAGTGTTTCAGCTTTGTGACAAAACATTTTATTTTGTTTCAGCGTCCTTAAAAAAAGAAGAAACTGTCAGATTGGATGAAAGTTTGTGTGAAAAAGCTGATTTGTTCATCTGCGCTTGTTTGAGAGATGAATGATACCAGATGGTCACATTCACTTTGAAATAGTTTGCTGTCAAAATGCCACGTCGACCCGTTTAATCTTCCTGTCAGTTGCTTTAAAAACAATAAATCTAATGTCAAGTTATTATCAGAACTTCTACTTGTGGAGGGTTTTCTGTCCCTGACTTTGTTGTGTAACTGATGTAGTGAAGTATTGTATTGTAGTGTCATTTGGGGCTAATTTATCATCTCACTGGAATCGTATCGTGATGAAATCCTCTACGTCGTCTAAATGAATAACGAGCGCGTACTAACTCAAATTTCTCCAGAAATCTGATAATTTTGCACGAAAGATCTTGACAAAAAGAGGAAATCCTTAGCAGTAAATGAGCAGAAAACATTGTATATCGTTATCGAGGCACACACGACCTATTTTGGGCCGCATGGCTCGGGCCTACGTTTGCGTTTGTCTGTCCGCCGCCTTCATCAACGAGGATACGCTCTAAAAAACAACACACACCTCCGTCTTATAGAGTTCAACATCTACATCTCAGTTGAATCGACGCGTCTTTAAACCAGCCGAGCTACAACCTCCATGAATGACAGCAGTCTGTTGTTTTAGACGGCATCAGTTCAGGCCTAATACCCCGTTTCCTGTCAACAGACTGTGTACTTTCTGTGTATTTGCAGAGTAACTGTATTATAGAGTACAAACACCTCGTAGGTATAGCTGTGGAGTAAACACAGGAGGTTTTTTTTAGCTGTCACACATAAATGAAGTGAAAATATAACAGAATACAGCGTATTTATAGCCAACTCTCAGGTTATTGCTGTCTTTTATTTATAAGTGCGCCCCACCCTGTCACAGGCCACGTGACAGCAGGAAGAGGGGGGGTTCAGGCCGACCAGGCATCAGTTTGATGGTCTCTCTTTCCCTCCTCCCACTTCCATTTTTGTTTATGGATCTATGTTTCCTCCACCGGCATCCATCCCTCCATCCCAGCAGCTGCTCCCGCCGAGAGGCCCTCCATGATAATAATGATAATTAATAATTATATATATCTATATATATATATATATATATAAATATAAATAAACATCACTCGGCTGTTTCCAGGCCGCTGGTCGCAAATAAAATCACATTTAATTCACATTTAATTGAAGTCGCTGTCGTTTAACGCGAGCGTGTGTGAGGATGACGCGGTCACCGTGCAGCTCAAACATCCGTGATTATTTCTGTCGTGATTATGTCCGTTAATGGAACCCCCCCCCCCTACATACACTCAAACGGCCGCTCTTACCGTCAGGCCTACCGGAGAGGACCGCGGGTCGATTTTGCGTGCAGCCGTCTGATGGGAGATGCACACGGGGGCTCCAACGGCGGCGATAGCTGCTGATAGGCGGGGGTCGGTGCAGTTTCTTCCCCGGCAGAAGAGTCCGGCTTGTCGGCTTTGTGTGTGTGTGTGTGTGTGAGTGTGTGTGTGCAGGGTGACTCCCCTGCGCTCGTCTCCGGTAGCGACTGGATGCGGGATGCGCAGGGCGGAGGAAGCGCCGCCGTCCTGGTTTGACAGTCAAAGGAGGTCTGCGGGACGAGGACGCACCTGTATGGAAATGCGCACACGAACCGGCAGCAGGCACGCAAATGAGGACAGCGCGCTCCAAGAGGGGACGCCAACCGGGAGGTGTTTTTTTAAATTAATTAATTAATTCAGACCGGATGTGTCGGTTTCTGCGCTAATAATAGGCTGCGTCACATTCATCAGAGTATCCAGTAGAATCAGAAATGGAAGACGTTTCCACCACTGCCAGGGAACAGACATTTACTCAGTATCTCACTTATTCTGACACTGATTATATATTATATTTGGAGATACTAAGTGATTATTTTTGATTAAGTTTCACATTGTGAGATACCAAGTCATTATTTTAAGAAAATACCAAGTCATTATTTTAAGAAAATGCCTTTCAGTGGCAGAAATAGTCTGAAATCTGAGGTGAAATTCCAAAGTCACAAGAAAAGAATCTGATGGGACAAAACCGCAGTGACTCCGAGCTGCATCAACACTCACTCACCTCACTTTAATGCAAGTTTATAAGTATAATTAAGATCTGTAATCCAAATGTCAAAAACAAGATTTCAACCTACTATTCCTCCCACATTAACTTTAGAATATATTTCAGAACTAGAGCAGATTATCCTCTGAAATGTTTGTTTTACAGGAAAGAGCCCAGCGATTTAAATGATGTGTTTAAGTATTTGCATCTCTTTGGCGATGTGAATACACAAATATAAGGCAAGTCAAACAAGTTGCACCTGCAAAAGGAACATGCCGACTGGATTATACGAGTCCATTCTGGCAAACAAACTGCTTTTATCAGTCACATTATGGCTACTGTGTTACGAGGCAATTCAGTTTCATTTAAAAACAGGCAAGTGAGAGAAAGACGTTACAAGTATTACTGTTTATTCAAACAAGTTACAGCTCGTTATACAGACTTATTTTGGGATTCGATAAACATAATTGTAGTTTCTTCATTCAGGTCTGGCAGCAGGTTTCTGGTGTTGGGGGGGGGACCTGAAAGAAAAATACAGTTCAGACAACATTTGTGACCCAAATGGAAATGTCATCATTGTAGTTAGAATCAGGAGCACAAAGCTCTCATACGAGGTGTCAAGAGATTCATCACTGCCTGCGTCAAACATAAACACAGGCTTACCGTTAACATAAACCAGATCACCAGTCATCAGCAGGGTCATGCAGTTTACGTTCCCCTTTGTAAAGTCACGCATCAACCTGTAAAAGAACGCCATTTTAATTCACATAAACTACCAACAGTTTCACAAGTCTACTGTAGGAGCCTCAGGAAAAAAGGTAGAATCAGGAGCTGCAGTGCAGCTCTCATAGTAGGTGTCAGAAAAGTAATTTGATTTTGTCATCACAGGCTGCAGGTTATTAAAATAACATTTCATGGACTCACCAGCTCTTAAACCCAGCGAGGTCCAATAAGATCGTCGATCTTAGGTTGTCGTCTCTGAACATTTCAGTCCTCATTATTACTGAAACAATTGAGAAAAAGTTAGTAAAATGTACAATTTTGGAGGTAAATACTACACGAATACACCAATAATGAAGCCTCAGAAAAAAGCTAGAATCAGGAGCTGCTATGCAGCTCTCATAGTAGGTGTCAGAAAAGTAATTTGATTTTGTCATCACAGGCTGCAAGTTATTAAAATAACATTTAATGAACTCACCAGCTCTTAAACCAGCGAGGTCCAATAAGATCGTCGATGTCAGGACCATCTGAATCACAGCCATCTTAGGTTGTCATCTTGACAGATCTGAACTGTTCAGTCCTCATTCTTCCTGAAACAGTTTCAGGGAAAAAAGGTGAGTAAAAATGTACAATTTGGGGGTAAATACTACACTAATATACTTATAATAAAGCCTCAGAAAAAAGGTAGAATCAGGAGCTGCAATGCAGCTCTCATAGTAGGTGTCAGAAAAGTAATTTGATTTTGTCATCACAGGCTGCAGGTTATTAAAATAACATTTCATGGACTCACCAGCTCTTAAACCCAGCGAGGTCCAATAAGATCGTCGATCTTAGGTTGTCGTCTCTGAACATTTCAGTCCTCATTATTACTGAAACAATTGAGAAAAAGTTAGTAAAATGTACAATTTTGGAGGTAAATACTACACGAATACACCAATAATGAAGCCTCAGAAAAAAGCTAGAATCAGGAGCTGCTATGCAGCTCTCATAGTAGGTGTCAGAAAAGTAATTTGATTTTGTCATCACAGGCTGCAAGTTATTAAAATAACATTTAATGAACTCACCAGCTCTTAAACCAGCGAGGTCCAATAAGATCGTCGATGTCAGGACCATCTGAATCACAGCCATCTTAGGTTGTCATCTTGACAGATCTGAACTGTTCAGTCCTCATTCTTCCTGAAACAGTTTCAGGGAAAAAAGGTGAGTAAAAATGTACAATTTGGGGGTAAATACTACACTAATATACTTATAATAAAGCCTCAGAAAAAAGGTAGAATCAGGAGCTGCAATGCAGCTCTCATAGTAGGTGTCAGAAAAGTAATTTGATTTTGTCATCACAGGCTGCAGGTTATTAAAATAACATTTAATGAACTCACCAGCTCTTAAACCCAGCGAGGTCCAATAGGCTTGTCGATCTTAGGTTGTCATCTTGACTTCTCTGAACATTTCAGTCCTCGTTATTACTGAAACAATTGAGAAAAAGTTAGTAAAATGTACAATTTTTAGGTAAAGACTACACGAATACACCAATAATGAAGCCTCAGAAAAAAGGTAGAATCAGGAGCTGCAATGCAGCTCTCATAGTAGGTGTCAGAAAAGTAATTTGATTTTGTCATCACAGGCTGCAGGTTATTAAAATGCAGACATTTCATGGACTCACCAGCTCTCAAACCCAGCGAGGACCATCTTGAAGGAAAATGCCCTTCCTTTATCTCAGCCTTCAACTCCAGCAGGCCTCCATGTGACTTTACTGGGAGGAGGGAAAGCAAAGGGTAAGGGTAATTAGTGAAGCTGCACACATTGTAATAGTATTTTAGACATTTCACACAATAACTCTAATAAAAGACATGCTTTATGTGGGCTGGACCTGTGATTTATACTATGTTAAAAGGTCCCCATGCGCAAAGCATTCTTATGGACTAGGAAATTAAACCACGTTACGGCTCCTTGCGACTAATTAACTAGCCAAGACTTGATTTTTGGATAAATCCAAGTAAGTAAGTATATTCAGAATATATATATATATATATATATATATATATATATATATATATATACAAATATATAAATATAGAACAGTTCTAGACGTGGACATAGCACCACGTGGCGGCTCGGGCCCTTACAGAACATCCACGTGTTGCCGTCCACAGCAACGCGTTAAGTTGGTCAACATATATAACACGTTAACAACGCGATCCTCACCTACTTCACCGGTCACGGTTCGTTCGCATGAACTAGCCCGCTCCGTTCATCTTTGCTGCCGGGGGATACAGTCAGGAGATCCCGCTGAAAGAGGCACCGAGGGTCCATCTCTACTGCCTTGCTGCACACCACGAAGGACTGACGACGCACCAGAGGATGCGCGTTAACCTACACGGCTTCCGTCCAATTTAAAGCGGAAGTCCATCCCCTTTCTGGGCTAGCTAGCTCGCTATGCTATGTAGCATAGAGATCAAGTTTGCTAAACAGCGGCCCCTTAGCTACATTGCGAACTGGTTTAGCTACGCAGCGAGCTAGTTAGCTACATAGCATCTGCTTTAGCTACACAGCGGGCTAATTATCTACATACCATCTGGATTAGCTACACAGCGAACTAGTTAGCTACATGGCATCTGGATTAGCTACACAGCGAGCTAGTTAGCTACATAGCATCTGGATTAGCTACGCAGCGAGCTAGTTAGCTACATAGCATCTTGTTAGCTACGCAGCAAGCTAGTTAGCTACATAGCATCTGGATTAGCTACGCAGCGAGTTAGTTAGTTGCATAGCATCTGGATTAGCTACGCAGCGAGCTAGTTAGCTAGGCAGTTAACTAGCTAGCTATCTTGGTCAATTCGTTGGAGTTTCTAAGAAGTGGAGGCTTTCTGACCATATTCGGGCCTCATTGATGTCTTGGACAAACAACGGAGAATTTGCATAAAATGACATTTGAGCAATAAATGAGCAGAGCTGCTGCATTGATTTTTATAAATACAGAGGTCCTGATTTCAAAGTCCACCAGCAGAGACTGGACACCAACCCAACCCCTTTCTGAGGATTTAAGAAGCCACTAAATTAGATTTCTTAAAAATAAATATATATAAGTATATTATTTATCCAATTACATTTGCTGTGGTTATAATCTGCCAAATGTTGATTCAAAACCTCCTCTACACTGCCAGGAATGTTATAGAAATATAACCTTTTCAGTTAATTTAGTTGTTAGTTTTCTCCCCCAAAAACTGTCTACATTTTAAACATGTAGTTTAATTAATATTAGAGTTGGCCTTCCCATTATATTTAATATTTGTAGAATGTACACTCAAAATAAATATATAGTGACAGAATGGAAAAATGTGGAATGTAATTCATGTAAAACTGGTGTTGCAGAGAAGAAAGAGTCGAGAAATAGTTTCTGACAAATCGCTGGCAAACAAGGCCTGAAAAAAAAAAACACGCTTAAGGAGTCACGTAAGGTTTAATTTATACATTTATTCTGATCACAGCTGTACAGGAATGCATCGTCACAGCAGAAACACAACCTAAACCCAACCATGGCACAACAGCCGTCACAACACTCAACCATAAATGTACAGGCTCAATCAGCTCACCTCAATTCAATGTTTAATATCATCATCATCATCATCACTTTTATTATTATTATAATTATTATTCACATATAACCATCTGTCTCTCAAATATATCTTTGTTTTCAAAGAGCATAAAAATACAAGTGGACTCTTCATTGGGATAAACACTAGTGGTTTGATCCACTGTCTGGCCTACATGGGGGACCACAGAAAACCGGGGAGCAGAGGAGGAGCAGAGCCCATTTATTACAGCTTACAGAGGGGGCTTATATGGGCTCGTACAAGGCTTCTCAATGGTTACAGGAGGAC
Source organism: Eutrigla gurnardus (assembly GCF_963514095.1). Classification (NCBI taxonomy): domain Eukaryota; kingdom Metazoa; phylum Chordata; class Actinopteri; order Perciformes; family Triglidae; genus Eutrigla; species Eutrigla gurnardus. Next base: position 27,926,230 of record NC_139917.1, on the reverse strand, counting down.
TGCAGACTGGGTGATTGATTTTAAGGGACTCACAACTCAACCTATAAGCTAGTTTTGACATCACAGACACATGAGGGTTTGTAAGGAAACAAATAAAAAAAACATTAAACATGTTTGCGTGGAAAACAAGAAAAAAGAGACAAAAAAAAAAGAATATATGAAAGAACACTACCAAGGCACAGAGAGATGCAGAGTTAACAAAACATACACAGGGGGAGAGATAAGGGGGGGGGAGAGACATGTTGGAAGGTGGGCAGATTAGAGGCAGTTTCACTAACCAACACTAGAGGGAGCTCTAGCAGCTCAAATACCCAGGTATAATAAACTCTATGTATGTTTACTGGATGTACTATATAAAGCATTGAAATATAGGATTATCTTTTAAAAACACTGTTCACTGCAGCAGGACAAAAGGATACACCGCATGAGTGTGCTTGTATATATATGTGTCTTTTTTTATGTAAATGTGTGTGTGCGGATGTGTAGATTCATTTCCAAGCAAACCTCCATAGATGGAGCTAAACACCAACAAAGTAAAGACACCAGCGAGATCAAAACCAATGTTGGTGTGTGTGTGTGTGTGTGTGCGAGAGTGTCTCCAAATTCATGGACACACTTTTATGTCGTCGTTTAGAATAACTACTGTACGAGTGGGAGGACATTGACATGAGCATCAGCGGGGGAGGGGGGGGGGGGGACTACGCACACTCGTAACGATAACAACGGCAACAATAACAACAACAACAACAGCAACAACAACAACATGAAGAGAGAGAGAGAGAGACAACACACAGGTCAGGAAGTCCGGCTAATCACAATCCTCCGCTCATACAGAAGAGAAATAGAAGCTACGATTCAGCTGGAAAAATGCATCCTGACATCGCAGGAGTAGGGACAGACTCAGAAAGCGGCCTGTCTTCCATGTGCTTTTGAAAAACTCTCTTTCCGGCACCTCATCTGTGTGCATCTTGTCTATCTATCTAGCTATCTGCCTATCTATCTGCCTGTCTGTCAGCCAGTTTATGTGCTTATTTGTTGCAAGCAATATGCTTATCTGTCTGCCTCCCCGTCCGACTGAGTACGCATCTCTGTCGGAGTCGGTAGAGATAAAAGGATGAGGAACATGATTGTGCTTCTGGGTCCACACAGCCGCCTGAGGCTGGGCGGCGGCGACTCGCTGCTCTCCAGAGGTCAGAGGTTGTGTGGGAGCGGCCTCCTCGCATCGGGAGGCGGTCTAGAGCTACTGCGCCAGGCGAAGAGGACTCCCTCCTCAGTATTTCTGTACAAGGCTACATGAGAAGCGCTCACGCAAGGAGGGACACACACACACACACACACACACACACACACACACACACTGTCAGAGCGCCAGCATCGAGCCTTGGTCGAGTTTTCTTGATACACCTACGCATGATGGGGGAAGGGAAAGAGTGGAAAGGGCTTGTTGGAGATGAGAAGTTGGCGGCTGATCAGTCGAGCATCGCATCCAGCTGGTCCGCCAAGTCGTCAAACATGCTGCCGATGTCGTCCAAGATGGAGACCGTGGACTTTTTGCTGGAGTGAGAGCTGGAGAGTGGGAACGGCAGAAACAGGAAGCGTTAGTTGTGAATGAGGCCGACACGGCGCAGTCACAGTCGATGATAGATGGGAAGTGGAGAGTGTGAGCTGGTTTATTTCCCTCAACACAGACACGCAGTATTAATATTAGGGCTGCAGCATTGAATTCAGTTCAAAGTCCCCACAGACTTCACATCATACTGTTTTAAGAGGATTTAAAAACGCATTCAATTAGAGTAAAAAAGAAAGCACTTATTTATTTAATTGGACAATTATATCTGCAGTCATAATAATAATAATAAACAGTTGCCTGCAGCAGTTCTGCAGCAACATTATCATGTCCTGAGAGAACTCCGGAGGGAAATATCTGTCTCTTAATCAGCTAAATGCTGCACTCTGTTCACACCAGCTAGATCTCCGTGTTACCGCGGCGACAGCCAACCAGAACAGTAAATCTCCGCGTAGCCGACAGCAGCTGCAGAATGTGATAATAATGTGCAATAGCCTAGTTGTATCTACATTTCATGTAATTATCCGTATAGATGATGGTTTTTATTTTTAGTCTTCTAAGATTGAGAACAAGGGATTCTCGGCGTGTAATCAGTAGAGTTTGATCCAGTTCAGAACAGCGTCACTGTGTGCTGTTCCCTCTCCTAACAGCGTGTTACAGCCGCATTAAGTCACTGCTAATGCAACACCAGAGAGAACCTGCTGCCTGCCGCTGCTTTACTTTAGCAGCATTACTGTTAAGCAGCCGCAGGATATGTGCTGCGTGTGGTTGGTTGAGCTGTAAACAGACACACCGGTTGCTTTTCTTTTGCATGTGTGAGGATGTAGCAGCTCCGACGTGTTTGCTATAGTATTAAAACTAACTTGCTGTTACCACGGTAACCAAGGTTTCTATCCAGCAGGTTTACGTCATGGTTATAAATACTCCAACCTGTTTGTTTTGACGTGAGGCTTTAAATACCACCGTACGCCCTGAGTGTAACCATTATTATACTTTCGTTGCAAATCTCATGATGCATAACGATCTTTAGAGCCCTAGTAACCGTCGCTAAGGTACAGATGCCAGCCACAGGCACAAATCAGAGCTGTGATAACGTTACTGCCACTTAAAATGGGAGTGGATGCGATTTAAAACACTGAATGTTTTATCACGTTTCCACAAAGTGTAAACTTCCGCTGGCTTTGAACGTAGTGACTTCATGTTTCCTGGGAGTTTCAACATTAAAAAATATTCTCTGTCTTTCTGAGGGTGAGATGAAGGAAGCAAAGAAGCATATGTCCTAAATGCTTAACTGTCACTTTCAGGTTTTATGTTCACAGGAGAGTATCATGTTGGAGGCGCTCCATCTGCCAGAAGATGAGCAGGACTTCTACCTCCATCACACTCATCATCGTCAGTTTGGACGACAACAAGTGGCCTGAGAGATTGTAGGTGCGTTATATGGGGAAATCTGATGATTCACTTCATACTCACTCATTTTGTGTGTCCTCCTCTTTTATTTTATGTTCAACAGCCTGCACAGCTGCAGCCAAGGAGGCGCTGGTCTCCTCCAAGCGATGCTGCACCTCCTGCTCCTCCACTGCTTCCCCTACTTCACCTTCCAGCTCCCTCAGATTCTCTTCCTCCGCCCTCTTCCTCTCCTCCTCCTGCTCCTTGTGCCTCTTGTGCTTCCTCCTCTCCTCCTCCTCCCTCCTCCTCTCCTCCTCCTCCTCCACCTCGCGTGCTCCCAGCAGGTCGATGGAGAGGCCGGCGATGGAGGAGCGGGGAGGTTTCACAGGGTGCGGGGAGGGCGTGGAGGGACTCTGGGCTGGAGAGGGGGAAGCCAGAGGGAGTCCCGGAGAGAGGGACGGAGCCGAGGGGGTGTCAGGAGCTGGAAGAGGAGCTGGAAGAGGAGCTGTCTGGAGCGGGGAGGAAGGTTTGGGGGCCGGGGTGGGGCTGGCTGAGGCTGGGCTGGTTGCAGCAGGACTCGGGCTCATGGCGGCTGAAGCCACTGTTGCTTTGCCTGGTTTGGGTGCTGTTGGAGGTCCACGGGGTTTCGGGGATACAGGAGGAGGGAGGCGCTTGGGCTCTGCTCAGAGAGACAAACAGTCGTATCAGCAACAAGTGGTCACTCACACATATGCAAGACCTGTAGAGGACTGCTGCTGGATACGAAGGCAGATCTCTATTTGGTCAAAATGTCACAATAATAAAAACCTGCAAAGGAGCTCAGATCACTATTATTTAGTTGAGCTAGCAGTACAAAATCATCAAATACTGGTCTTTTGATTACAATGATGATCATGATGATAAGACTGAATTATTGCACATTTCTTTTGATGATATTTTCACTGTTTCTCAATATAGAAACACGAGTAGCGTAGACTAAACTTCGACTGCAGCCGAGGGCCTTTGATGCATCTAACCTCAGGCTTCCTGCAAACTTTAATGCTGTAATCATATTGAGAATCTGTTCAGAGTGGCTTTGAAGTGTTCTGTCTACCGAGGGGCTAAATATGCATGAATACAGAAAGGAGCTAGACTCAGCGACTGCATATCAAATCTTCAGTTTAGTGAGTACTTGTGCATCTCACCCGGGCTTTGTGCCGTGTCTGTATTATCCGGCCCGGGGATGGGGACCCTGCGAGTCGGGGTTGGGGGGTCAGCTTGTGCCTTCCTCAGGGTGACTGTGGATGGTTTGGGTGATACCGGCGGCTTCAGGGACTTCCTAGCCTCCATCCACTCGCAGCTCTCTCTCCTGTCAGAGACCTCGGACACCGGCCTCCGCCTCAGGACCACGCCGCCGTTCTGCTGCGGCTCGCCCCCGTTCTTTTGGCTACTACTATCTGTCTGACTGCTGGGAGAGTCCAATTGGTTATTGCTTTGAATGGCACCTTCCGTCCGCTCAGACGTGCACTGTCTCCTGCGTATGGTGTCGGAGCCAGTTGTCATGGCGACAGCGCTGGTATCCACGGACGCAGGTGCCTCAGAGTCTGCTGGCGGAGGGCGTGGCCTCCTCCGGAGCGTCGCCGTGCCGTCTGTGATCTCTGATCCCGAGGAGCCCACGGTGGAGCGGGGCCGAGGCTCTGGACGTTGCTTCGCTGGTTGCCGTGGTAACGGGTCGATCTGCTCGCCGGGGAGGCCCTCTGGTCCGCTGATGGTCCTGCGCCGACTTAAGACATCGTCATCCTCAGATCCCAGACCGCCTGCACCTGACTGCCGACGAAGTACAGGTGGACTCACCTGGAGGTCACACGATTGTTACACATGCATGTCGCTAATAAACATTTAAAAGACAACACACACACACACACACCTGTAGGTAGTTGGTGCTGCCTCCCAGATTCCTTGGCAGGGTTTTGGCTCCGCCCACGATGGATGTTTCCAGCAGGGCGGCGAGGCTGCGAACACTCCCAGAAGTCCCCTCTGATCTCTCCAGGCCTGCCGAGTCCTGAGATCTTAAAGCTGATCCCAGGCTGCCGCAGTCGCTGGCTCGCCGCTCTCGATAGGTTGGCAGCCCCAGCAGCCCCTCCCCCTGTCCCTCCACCTCCCCGTCAGCCCCGCTAATGGACGAACAGGACCGCTTAGGTGGCGTCGGGGGCCGACCTTTCCGACGGGGACGGAGGGTGACAGATGATTGGCTGCGGTTGACGGTGACATCATTAGGGGCAATGTGCGCGGAGCTGCTGCGGCACACGGTAGCGTATCGAGAGTCTGATTCAGGGCCAATTAGGCTGTGAGTCCTCTGGCGCTCCTCCTCCTCGTTGGGCAGGCGGAGCAGCGGTACCGATGAATCCCCCACCGTTGTCTGAGTGGAGGGGCGTGGCCGAGCCCTGGGCGAGGCCTGCTGGGTCCGGCCGTGTGTGGGGGTTTGTGGTGGGGTTGGCGTCGGTGTGCGGGGAGGGGTCTGTGACTGTGTGACACCTGGGCGAGGTTTGGCCAGCGGGCTGGGTGCACCATCCTTCTGCTTCCTCTTCTCCCTCCGGGGCTCCGAGCCGGTGCTGCCGCCCGGGCTGGATGGAGGGGTCGAGGGGCTCTGAGGAGCCTCGGAGCTCCTTTCCCCCCGTTGGAGCTCCTTCAGCCTTTTCACTCCCAACATCAGCTTCTTCTGATGGCCTGAGGCGAGGCAGTGGTGGGGAGGAGAGGAGTTATTGTGACGTAGAAAGACAATATTAGCAAGGTTTAACTTCAAACTTAGAACCATGAAATAAACCCTTACATTTACCAATCCTGCACCAGAATATACGATCACATTTTTTTTTTTTGATTTTGAACCCCATCTTTATAATGTTGCTGTGTCTTACCGAGTTTAGAAATTCCAATCTCTTGCAAGTCTTCCAGGCTGATGTCGGAGATGAAGTCAATGTTTTCATACCCGTTCTGCACCAGAACCTGGTAGTACTGACTCAGACCCAGGTGAGACAGCCAGTCTGCCAGATTGGCCTAAAACACACAAACATGGACACAATGTGAAAACCTTGTGGACAGATTACAAGATGTAGTTAACTGATCATGAAATAAACTATGTATGAATGTATATATGGTATTTTTTTCTAGTGTAGTACACGTGAGAGCCTTACAGGCTTGTGGTCTGGCAGCCAGTCTGTGGAGGGCAGCTTGCTGATCTCTGATGTTAACTTCTTTCGATGTCCAGGCTTCATGACCCCGATTGCCGTCAGGTCCTTCAACACAAAGCACACTTAGTCACATCAGGAAATTCACCGCAGCTACTGTGAGTATTTTTTCTCTCTCAAAGGTAAACAATTTAATGCGTACGTTTGACATTTGTACATGAACTGTGTGTGATATGCCTTCAGGAACATTTTTGCTTTTGAAAATCTCAGATGAGTGTCCCCTGCCCTTAAGGCGTTCATGTCATACCACTGTGTCCGCTTCAATAAGCACACACACACACACACACACACACACACACACACACACACACACACACGCACACACTCAAGGATAAACACAGGGTAGCGTTTACAGCACAGACTGGAACACACAGCCATGTGTGAACACGGGTATGTGAATGAAGCAGACATGTATGAGAAGTGACTGGTTGAGGCTCAGGACTCACACCGGGGGGTCAGGTGACAGAGACAGGAGGGTCATGATGACATCATCCACGTCAGTGGGGGAGCTGATTTGAGAGCTGTGCTGGGCGGAGCCTTGACAGACAAGGGGGCGGGGCGTGAGGGGGTCAGGGGTCATGACCTTACCTCAGGGGTCATGCGGCTAATGGTGTCTAGATCATATCCGGCGGTGAGGAAGTGGGTGGTGTAGAACTGCAGCTGAAACTCACCCAGCCACGCCACTACTGCCTGCTTCTAGAACACAGAACACAGAACACTACTGCCTGCTTCTAGAAGAGTCCACGGGGTTCTTCTAGAGCACGGGACACAGACCTGTTCTAGAACACAGCATAGCAGCCTGCTCTAGAACACAGGGGAGAAGACGACTGTAGAACACAGCATAGCAGCCTGCTCTAGAACACACCATAGTAGCCTGCTCTAGAACACAGGGGAGGAGACGACTGTAGAACACAACATAGCAGCCGCTCTAGAATACACCATAGCCTGCTCTAGAACACAGGGGAGAAGACGACTGTAGAACACAACATAGCAGCCTGCTCTAGAACACAGGGGAGAAGACTACGATAGAACACAGCATAGTAGCCTGCTCTAGAACACAGGGGAGAAGACGACTGTAGAACACAACATAGCAGCCTGCTCTAGAACACACCATAGTAGCTTGCTCTAGAACACAGGGGAGAAGACGACTGTAGAACACAACATAGTAGCCTGCTCTAGAACACAGGGGAGAAGACGACTATAGAACACAACATAGTAGCCTGCTCTAGAACACAGGGGAGAAGATGACTGTAGAACACAACATAGCAGCCTGCTCTAGAACACACCATAGTAGCCTGCTCTAGAACACAGGGGAGAAGACGACTGTAGAACACAACATAGTAGCCTGCTCTAGAACACAGGGGAGAAGACGACTGTAGAACACAACATAGCAGCCTGCTCTAGAACACACCATAGTAGCATGCTCTAGAACACACCATAGTAGCCTGCTCTAGAACACATCATAGTAGCCTGCTCTAGAACACAGGGGAGATGACTACTATAGAACACGTCATAGTAGCCTGCTCTAGAACACACCATAGTAGCCTAGAACACATCATAGTAGCCTGCTCTAGAACACAGGGGAGAGGACTACTATAGAACGCAGGGGAGAAGACTACGATAGAACACAGCATAGTAGCCTGTTCTAGAATACATCATAGTAGCCTGCTCTAGAACACAGGGGAGAGGACTACTGTAGAACACAGCATAAGCCTGCTCTAGAACACAGCATAGTAGCCTGCTCTAGAACACATCATAGTAGCATGCTCTAGAACACATCATAGTAGCATGCTCTAGAACACATCATAGTAGCCTGCTCTAGAACACAGCATAGTAGCCTGCTCTAGAACACAGGGGAGAGGACTACTATAGAACACACCATAGTAGCCTGCTCTAGAACACAGGGGAGAAGACTACGATAGAACACAGCATAGTAGCATGCTCTAGAACACATCATAGTAGCCTGCTCTAGAACACAGCATAGTAGCCTGCTCTAGAACACATAGTAGCCTGCTCTAGAACACAGGGGAGAAGACTACTATAGAACACGTCATAGTAGCCTGCTCTAGAACACAGGGGAGAAGACTACTATAGAACACAGCATAGTAGCCTGCTCTAGAACACAGGGGAGAAGACGATTGTAGAACACAGGAGACAAGACTACTGTAGAGCATAGCATAGCAGCCTGATCTAGAACACAGGGAGTGGACAACTGTAGAACACAGGGGAGAAGATTGTTCTAGAAAAAGAGCACATAAACTTCCACTGTAATCCCAAAATGTATCCCTGCTCTCCCACAAAATCTCGAAAGCATTCACTAGCAAGGAATGGGAATCTGTTCCCGAACAGAAAACACCTGTTCAGCTTGTCAATTTGTCTTGAGCTTACAGAACAATAACCAAACACCTGCACTAATTCTAAGAATATTACTGCTGATATTACTGTTCTAACATCCTGCTGCTAAAAATGTAAAACACTTTGAGGTCTTCAGCAGTAACACAATGGATCTCTCTAGATCTTTCTACCAAGGGTAAGTGGGAAAGAACGATTTTGGGTTGACTGCTCCATTTACAGGTCAAATTAGAAAACCACTGGCATCCTTGCTATATTTTGTGAATGAATTTAATAAGAATGTTGGATAAGAAACTACTGCTTTAGCCTTTGTGACAGATCGGTGCTGTCGCCTAGCAACCAGTGAACGCTTGCTTCTAGAGCACACACTCTCAGCTTCTCTGGTTCTAGAGCAGAGCGGCAGCATGTGAGGGCCTGGTGTCTCAGTGTGGTGTGAGAGGACCGGGGTAGGGTGGAGGGACAGAAGGCAAGACAGCGACCGATTCCTCAACGTGTCTGTCTCTCTGCCCGTCTCCATGGTGACACGCTTGCATGCCCATTCTCAGGGTGTCATCTGTTCAGGTGCAACACAGCCACCCTGGAGGAAACCTCTCAGAGGAAACGGGAGCAACAGAAAGAGGAGGCTCCATAGTGAACCAATCTGCCATCCAAGAACTCACTTTCCCATCATCCTCCTCTGCCTTCCGCTCAAATGACCGCTGTTCGTGAGCTGTGCAACTGGAGGAGCCTTTGGGTGGCGGTGGAGAGGTGAGACAAGGGAGAGAAACAAGAGGGAAAAGAATAAAAATATATTACTTTTAGCAGTAAAGCAATTTTGTTATTTCACACTTTTGTATTCTGTTAATTGATAAATATTTCACATACCTATAAGTCTGTATGTAGTATGTTAATGAGCAAACATTTTGTTTTTATTTGTATAAATTAACCCACAGGATGTCACATGACACATCCAACTATAAAGCAAGGAATCTCTTGCATCCAATCTACTTCATATATACAATATAATGATAATATCTGAGCATGATTAATCAGCACAACGTACTTAAATTTACTTCACCGGTGTTTATTTAAATTCTAACATGACGCTGGATAGTTTAATGATAATGCATCATATTTGTGGTGTTATATTTTCATGAGTGAAATCTGAATCCGCAGCATCGACCGGTAATATTTCTGTCAGGTCAATGTATGAGTACGATGATTTCCTCTGAAGTAGAAGCACATTGTGTATTTTTGACATGCTATTTAGGAGTTGGAGCAGCAACATAATTCATCGTTTTTCATATCTATTTTCTCTGTTCCTTTTAGTGGTTTGTCTACACTGCAGTCTGCCCCCTGGTGGTCCAGAGTGAACTTCACCGACGTTTCTGACCGTGAGTAGCCACGACTCGTGCGTGTGATGTAACTTTGCCATGGCGGCCGTGTTGCTCAGGGCCAAAGGAAGCCCGTTGAGTGTGAAGTCATTTGTACGAGCGGTTCTCAGGAAAGCATCAACACAGGCCAAGAGGCCATGAACAGCCATGTTTTCAACGCTACCCTGCACTTACGCATATTTTATATGTCAAACTAGTTCAAATGCTGGTCCGGCAGTGATTTAACTTCTGGGTCCTGCAGTCTCTTAGTAATTACTTTGAACAGAGTTTATTTGAAACTGATTGTTACAAATAAAACGTCATTATTTTAGAAATTAGCGTGGAAATAGAAACAAGTACTGCACTTGTGGTTGACGATGATTGTTTAATTTAATTTGTTCAATCTTGTTAAATTACAAGTAACCCTGCAGTCCGTTTTTCCAATTATTTTCTAAATGAACAGCTTCTCATGAACCCTTTTACCTGAAATCAAATCTAATGAGAACTCCGTTCTCTGGTTTTGGCGGTAGGCCGGCTCTGATGCTCTGTTTCAGAACTACACTTCCCACATATCACTTAAACGACAGCAGACTGAAATATGCTGATTGATCTGCTTCTGTCAACGTGAGATTAATAAGCACAACTACTTCTTATGAGCAGCTAAAGCGTAATAATACATTCCCAGGACGGAGTGACCTTCCCCTGGCTGTTAGAACAGCGTTTTTAGAGCAGCTTTAATAAATAAAGCAGAACAGGAACAGGAAGTGACTGATGGGAACAGACAGGTGGTCTTTAGAGGAACAGGTTGACCAGAAGACGATTCCTTAAAAGCAGAGATCAAAACGAGGCCTCGGGCACTTGTTGTACTTTGTACCTCGATCTCTATGGTATACTTGTTTTAAACTCAGAAGTAAGAGCAGACTTTGTAGCATCTGTTTAAATCAATACTATCTTTTATCAATTAGCAGAATACGACAGCAAAACAGACTTGTGCGTTGTGTGTTTGCGTTCTTACTCGCTGACTGCTCAACAGACTGCGACTGCTCCAAGAGATGCTCCTTGGCTTTTACCGACTGGGACAGCACGGTGGCCAGGAGCTAAAACACACACACACACACACACACACACACACACACACACACACACACACACACACACACACACAGTGAAACATTTACTCAAGCATAAGCATTCACATCCAAGAGGTCCCTGGTGACTCAGCTCCGTGGACTAAGTGCACATCTAACAGATAGATTCTGGCTTTGACCCTGTTCCACCTACATTTCCTGCAGTTTGCCAACAACAGATACAGCAGAAGTCCGAGACTAAAAAACTTTAACTAGACGATGTCCTTCCAGCGTAACACCCTCCAATTTGGCTCCTAATTTAGTATTTTTAAGGCACTAATTGGGGATAAAATTCTATTTAGAAAGGTGTTGGAGACCTGCAGGGAGACATCACAGATGTTAGAATTAAAGCATGCTAGACCACGGAGGAAGAAAAAAAACCCTTAAAAACATCATGCATGGTGCACATCGCTCTCTTGAACCTAGTTGACAACTTTATGTTGCTGGGGAGCCAACAGACTGTGATCTTGATCATTAAAGGTATTATTTAGAGTTTCACAGTGTGATTGGGGAAACCAATGTCACCTGTCTAATAAGGCTCGTCAATATATGGATATATTGATATGAGACTAGATATCCTCTGAGATTTAAAGGCTGCATTGATGTCTGAACAGTTCTAGCTGTTCTATTATTTGTTTTTCATTTGTCATTATATCCACATTACTGATGATTATTTAACAAAAAAAGTTGAACGCTCCACTAGTCAGCCCTACAATATTGACACTGAGGTATAAAGAGGTCATATATATTGTGACTAAAGCAGTACCTGTCTATACCGTCGTCATGCTGATCTCTCCAACGGAAGAACAGAGCAGGAAACAGAATTGTGGTTAACCTGATGTTTTCAGGAAACAATCACAGGTCTGTTTCCTGAATATGTTTTGCTGTTTCCCAGAAATGACATGCTTTTTTTTAAAATTTGGTTTTGTAAAGACATCCAGCAGCAATGTGATGGGAACGGGTGCAAACGCGGATAAATGCCACGGGGCTGTGTACCTTCACGCCTTCGGCTTGTGCGTGCAGGCCCGGCGCGTTGAGGCCGTGTGTGTTGAGTCCCGGTGTGGGTGCCGGGTGTGGACTGGGTGCAGGGGTGGTCAGGACGTGTGTGTTTCCAGAGCTCTGCAGGCTGCTGGTCGACCGAATGCTGCCGATGCTGCCCACGCTGCCGCTGCGCTCGCCACCTTCAAGCACAAACATTGCGGTTTTACACGTTCCCTTGAATGCATCGCCGCACATCGTCACCCGAAAGCACCCGTAGGAGTTTACCTGACAGCGGTTTGCGTAGCACCCAGATGTCCTCGCTGGCGCCACTCTGCTGTCCAAGAGTTGGAGAACCTTGAGGACTCAGTTCAGCAGTCCGCGAACCTGTCACACACACACACACACACACACACACACACACACACACACACACAAACACATTTGTTACAGCCACAATTTTACTTAAAGAAAGTTCTTATAACTAAAACCAAACTCATCAACAGCCTCACAGCCCCCTGTGATTATGTGTGTAATATAGTTTCATATGTAAATGTGTTTAGATCTTTAAATAAACTGCACATTCTTATAGCCAGAGTGGTCGCACCACCTCGAAGCGTTAATGATAATAAACTCCACCATTCCCTCATGACGAGCAGCGTTCAAAACAAACTTCAATCTCAATGAAATCCCAGGATTCAAGCCCAATTCTAAAATAATAATCATACATTTGTGAATTATGCCGTTCAAATTTGATATAACAAGTGAAGTTATAAAAATGCTGCCGTTCATCTGAATATTTCAGTTAAAGGCTCAGTTCACTCAAATTACAAGAAAGCTATTGCAGAACAATGGAAGTGAATTGATGGAGAAAAATACGTTTTAAAAACTGAAAAGAAAATGGGTTTGGATAATCAAAAGAATTATCTGTGGATGTATGAAATTGAATGGCAGCAGCACTGACACCACCGGGAGTCAAGAGGAAAATATACCTTTGTGTCATTAGGGTGAACTGATCCTTTAATATATATATATATACATATATAACATACATATAAACACACATATATGTGTATGTAGCTGCAGTGAAGCGCTGGAACAAGCAGATAGATAATAGATTCTGTATGTGGTCTTGTCAAACAGATAGGAAAGGATGCTTATCTGTGATTTACTACAGTATGTACCTGTCTGACTCTGCTGCTCCTGAGAAGTGGAGAGAGGAGGAGGAGGAGGAGGGGGAGGCGGAGGAGGAGGAGGAGGAGTAGACAGAGATGGAGGAGAGATGGGAAGAGGAACGTACCCAAAGGAGGAGAACCGAGGGAGGGACTGTGTGTCGGGGTGAGGGGGAGGAGGGGGAGTCAGATGCAGGGGGAGGACTTTGGAGGGGGGGTATGAGTGTCCGTTGATCGTGGCAATGGGACAGGGGTTGGGCCTGCGGAGCAGGAGGGTGTGGCACTGCTGGGAGGGGGACTGGCCTGGACACGAGCCAGGAGGATGACGGAGGTGCAAAACAACAACAACAACAACAACAACAACACAACAACCCATCAGTCAACTTGAAACAAAACAAGGCTAATCATATCTGAAAATGTACAAAATAATAACTGATTAAAATCAAGATGTGAGAAAAGAATACATCCATAAATCCACAAGGAATGTATCTCTATAAATTAAAATATAATATCACTATAGCAACAACGCAAACAAACAATATGAACAAAAGCATCACAGTCTAGCAGAGCGGGGTTGGTCGGACGGGTGTTTATTAATAAGGGAGGGCGACAGAAGGAGCAGAAATATAGAGGAAGGGAGGAAGGTTGACAGCCAATAGGGGACAGTATTGATCAATGGAGATGATTGATAGGTTGGTAAATAAAGCCTTAAGAGGCCGATGATGCTGCAGCTATCTACGACTAATGATCAGCTACAGCTGCTGAACTCACACACATACGAAGGCACGCACATCCTCCCACCCATACACACACACACACACACACACACACACACACACACACACACACACACACACACACACACACACACACACACACACACATACAGCTGTGATGTGGGTGGTCACCTGCCCTCTTGATGACTTCCACCATGTTGGAGGGGAAGTAGCCCACGCGGTCATTTCCTGTGCGGTTGTCATGAATACAGCCTTTCCATCGGCCGTCGGAGTGCTGCTCCAAAACCTGACCGCACACACACACACACACACACACACACACACACACACACACACAAAATGGGGACAGCATTAAACTGTAGAGCTGTCTCACCACGTGTGAATAGGTTGCTAGGAAACACTTGTAACACCAGTCAAAAGCAATCAGCCATGTAAACATGAAGGCACTGGCATCATGAGCTGTAATATAACAGACTGCCTTAAGTAACAGTTTTAAGGGGGCATTCTTTGTAAATATAGACTTTATTTTATTCATATCTGCATAGACAGAGGAACATGTTTAAATGTCAGTGTGCAGTTAAAGCTACAATCTTGATGGTTTCCCTGTTCGTTCTGGTTCTTTGGTGACACCTGTGGCGATAAGTGGTAACTGCAGGTGTGTTTTTTGGATCTCGCTTCTCGGAGAGCCAACCAGTGTGTGACACCAGCTCTTTGATTTGGTTATTCAGTCATAGAAGGCCTAACGTTTACTCGTAATGCCAGCAGACCGGGAAGAAGTTGTGATTTTTCCTGCATCTATTAGAACAGGTTAGAAAGGTATTGTAATTTTGGGATCATCAGATGTCTGTACCGTGATAATGTCTCCAGCTTTGATGTTGAGGCTGGTCAGGTCGTAGTTGTTGCAGTAATCCTTCAGTGCACGCACCTGCATCGCAGCCGAGGCATCTGCAGGACGAGAGGACAGAGTTAGTGGTGAAGGAAAGGACCTGGAGAGAGTTTCAGGAAGTCAAAAAGTAGAGCAGAAAGTCCTGAAGCAGAAGACAGTAGGGCGAGGTGCATGCATGGTTTACTTCTATGCTGCCAGTGAATGCATGAAATTACATAATTTGTTCAGTAAATTAACACAATTAACACAACATTTATCATTAAAAAGAAAATCTTAATGTTTGGCTATTTGGAGGTCATGAAGCTCTTTATGTATGGAAACAGAGAAGAACATTTCTGTTCAAGAAATAAAACACAAATGAATAAACAGTACATAACCACGCCGGCTACAGCACATTTAGGCAGTTCATCAAAAAACCACAAGATTTCACAACATTGCGATGCTGTGAAATCTCACATGAAAGTGTCGACATCCATGTTCCCACGATTGGGTTGGTATTATTATTATGTGTGCTTCGCTCTCACCTCTCAGCAGTTGCTTGATCTCCCGGCTGGCTTGTGTGGTGGTGAACTGGTTAACGATGTCCAGGGCAGTTTGACTCAGAGTGTTTCTCACCCCGGCACTGATGCCACTCTGGACGGGAGAAGAAAGCATGATTAAAGCTGCGACGTGAGATTCATAATAGTGGGTTCTCGTTGTGTCTACATGCTGACAGCTGACATTTGTTCCGCGTGTTGTCTCGGCAACAACCTCCAAAAAGGGGGGACAAAAGGGTCGCAAACGGAGCTGCTTTAAATATTGCGTGACAGGTGGGACGCCGGCTGCACTCATGTAACAAGCCAACGTATCAGACGGACAGACAGACAGACAGACGGACAGACAGACAGACAGACGGACAGACAGACGGACTTACATCCAGCAGCAGGCGCACTACCTCTGTCTTCCCACAGAGGGCTGCCTGATGTAGCGCTGTGCCCGACTCGGACTGTCTGTTGATGTCTATACCCGCCTGAATCAGCAACCTGCAGCACGAAACAATGGCAACCTTTATTTGTGTCGCATCTTCCATGACATCGTTTCATCAAAAGTGCTCACATGGAAGAACAGCAGTAAAGTAAATATATACCCAGATGAACATTGTAGAATTAAAAAAAACCTCAACGTGAATAAAAAATAATAAAAGTATGTCAGTAGAAGCATTTTAAAAACATTTACTTTGTGGAACAATGAGTATTTTACAGAACTTCAATAGAAGTACAGATACTTGTGTTCAAAAAGACTCTGGTAAAGTACTGATTCAACTCCTTTACTCAAGTAAAAGTGACAAAGTACAGACAAAGGAAATTTCTACCGAATCTCACATCTTATAAATGAGAAAACAAATAATCGATAATTCCCCTCAAATGCATTAAAACAAGTCTGTTTTGAAAATGTGAAGAGTGAAAAGTATTGATATTTATAGGGAGTAAAAGTAAAAAAGATACTCAAGTAAAGTACCTGAAAATTCTACTTCAGTACAGTAAGGAAGCATGTGAAGTATTTGTACTTGTTACTTCCCTCTGGTGCTTTACATCATAACACTTTGTTACATCACAACTCAGATTATTTTCAGACCGTATGACATCGATGTGTCCGTTCTTGGCGGCGAGATGAAGAGGCGACACTCCGTTGGGGTCCGAGGGTTTGGGTTCCAGCATGGCTGCACACATGTTGCTGCTGAGCAGCAGCTGGACCACCTGAACACACACGGATACACACCACGTACACACTCATTCCAGCATCAATCTGATGTTTACGGAACATATGATTATCATATTTTATGGTTTCAGGATGTCTATGGGTTGTTTCAATGTCCTGTTGCAGGTTTTTATAGGATATAATCTTTGATAGGATTCATTTTTATGTGCATTTCTGTTAAATTTGAGGGCAGATTTTATGATTTCTGTGTTATTGCGATTTTTCGAAATACTGCACACAGATTGATGAAGACACTTGTTGTCTTATCTTGTTACGTGTCTTGTAAGTTTTCTTGCGTTTAGATCTATCATAAGAGAGGGTTTCCTGGTTAAGCAAAGGTTGAATACATGAAACAAAAATTTATATTTATGTATATTTCTACTCACTCCAACGCGACCAAATTCACAGGCGAGGTCCAAGGGCGTTTTCCCAGCCGAGTCTGAGATACAAGGGTTGGACTGGTGTTGTAGCAACATCTCCGACTGTAACACACACACACACACACACACACACACACACCTCTGAATCTCTTTGCTCGTAAACCCCCCCCCCCCACAAATCACGCGTGCATCACAAAGCAGACGACACCTCACATAAAACATGTTTACCCCGTCGTAGTGGCCATGCTGAGCTGATAGGTGGAGAGGGATCTGCCCTTCATCTGACTGGCCGTTGACTGACGAGCCTGACTTGAGCAGCATTTTCATTGGCTCAGTCTTCCCCTGCCACGCAGCGTAATGCAGAGGACGCATCCCTACACAAAATACACACAGAAAGGTTTGACCCAATAAAAACCAGAACACACAAGACCCCTCAAGGATATAAACGGACACGTGTGAATGCATGCAAATACACACACACTCTGTTTTTGTTATTTCAATAGAAAGACTAGTTTGCCAGAAGCCATATTCAGGTAAATTACATGATTAAACTCACAAATTCACTCAATTGGGGCGAGAAGAGCCAATCAACCCCAACACAGACGTGGTGAAACTGAGAAGGGTGGATCATTTATTGTCATTGTACAACAGGGTTGCACAACAAAATGCATTGTGTAATCCCCGGATAACATCAGGAGTCTCACAAGTCTGAGTAAGAAGAAGCTGCTCTGAAGTCTGGCGGTGCACCGGCTGATTCTCTGTATCTCTTGGAAGACGGCAGCAGGGGGAACAGGCTGTGACTGTGGTTTTGTCTTTTAATATCCTTTGGGCTCTTCGCGGGCACCCCTTGTCACCAACATTGCTGATGTTGGGTAAATGGGTAGCAACGATGTTCTCTGGGTTTTAATCACCTTCTGTAGAACAATCAGCTCCCTGCTTTTACTGATGTTGTTCTCTGAGCACCACTCTTCTCTATATGAGGTATCATCATATATAATCCGGCCGATGTTGGGTTATCCCTCTTCTATGATAGCAAACTGAAAATCTTTCTACAATCCGTCGAGTCATTATTAATGACAACAATCGTTTTTTTCAGTCCTAATGTCGATGCAATTTCTGTAATATCTGTTTTAACAACGGATTTATGCATCATCCCTCAGTGCTCTCCTGGAAATCTTCTCGTGGCCGTCATGCTTGTGACCCTTTGTGACCGTCACGTACTGTTTGTACCAGCATCATACTCATGGGACGTTGCAGACAAACTGCTTTCAGACAAAAGGGCAAGCCAAGAAACCAGACCTGAGAGAACCATGCAGGGAACTGGACAGTCCATGCATGAAATGCGAGGTGATGCAAAATCCAGCTGAGCTCAGCACAAACATCCACGATGGACTCATTACCAGTGCCTCTAAGCAAGAAGACATTAAGCACCACTTTGTGCTCGAGGCTCCAAGGAGCAGTGAGCATGTTTCTCATGGCAGCAACCCAAGACCCCTAGTCTCCATACCAGCAATGAGCTGCATCATCTAGCTGAATAAAGCCCTCCCCCCAGGCCATGGCTTGCATGAGGGAGGGAGTCCTGACTCAGAAGAGAGGAGCTGGCAGGATAAAGAGAGACAGCAGCTGTAGGAGTTACAGAAGATAAAGCCTGAGTATATGAAGAGATGTGATAGAAAATGACTCTCACGCAGCCTCAAAGAGCTTCTAAATAGTGTGCAAGGAGGGCTTGTTTGAAGATTGGGGGGGGGGGGGGGGGGGGGGCTCGGGGATTTCTTGACATACTGCCTCAATTCACGAGGTTCTTTTGGAGGAATACTGATACGAGCCCATTTCCTTCTCCGTGGTCGATGGCGTAGTTAATCTTGAAATCCTGAAAGTTCCCGTGTGAATTTCAGGAATAGTGTTTTATTAGTCAGGTGGTGTTCACTGTGTGGGTCATCAACAATTTTTTATTTTTTACAGCAATACTGATAATAAAGGTCCCACGGAAATGTGATAACCACAACCAAATTAGTTTTCTGATTTTGGAAATACCCTCGGGAGTATTCTGGCAGAGTTGCTGAAAACGCAGTTGCTTGTCCCATTTTCTCTTCACGATTTACTTTTGGACAGGATGTCAAGCCCAGGAGCCAAGGCCTGCAGGATGTGCAGGTCGGCGACCTTAAGTTGGCATCGCAACAGTTTGTAAACAAATGTGACGTGGTTTGGATGAGGATCAGAACTTCCCAGTTCTAGGAAACTGTTCTTGTGCCCTGTCCAAGTGAGGGATGGATCTTAAACCAAAGGCAATAAAGGATTTCTTGGCCACTTGGGGGCAGTGGAAACGAGCTGTGACACAACGTTAACAAGTCTCAGCTCCTATGGAGAAGTAGTTAGCAACTAGTTGCCCATTTACAGGTCGTTCCCAAACACGTGGAGAATCCACGATGCTTGGGAGGTTACGCGTTCCTTGCACGCATGCCGTGACAAAGCCGCCAAAACTTGTTGCGACGTCCCTTACTGGGCGGCGTGAAGCCTGTGGAGCTGATTGGTTCATTCTTGCCACGTGACCTGCAGCACGCTTGCTGAATTCGAAACTCTCCTTTTTTTGCTCCATTTTGTTCTCCACCGACTCCCGAGGGAAATATATGCTTGAGCTTGGTCGGCAGCAGAATGATTTGCGGTTTCCCTGCCGCCTCCATGGAAGCGGGACCACCTCTTGAGGAGGCCTGCCTGTTGTATACCTCTATCTAAAGCCATACTGGGGCATGACTGAGCTGCCGGGGCGTTGGAGACGGTCGGCATGCATCCTGGAGGGATTATATCTCCCATCTGCCCTGAGATTTCTCCTTCGTCTTGTTCTGCAATCCGCCAGGGTGAGAAGGAGACGTTTGCTGCTCTGCTTCCACTTGGCTCCTGCAGGCTTGAAGCTCTTCTATTGTCTATTGTTTGCTGTGCACACAAATCTGTCACCTCTCATAAACACCGTATACCACGCTGAGAAAAAAATGGACTGCATTTCAAACAAGCTCTTATTACACACGGTGGTGTTATTGCTCACGCACGGAAAGCCCGAAATATGTTTGCTTTCCTGTCATTGGTGATTGTTTTCTGGCCAGCTGTGTGCATTTGTCCCTGTTTCATTTTTACCTTTATGATCTTTAATATCCACTGCTGCCTGGGCCTCCAGCAGCAGAGAGATCAGCTCCTTGTTACCACCCAGGGCAGCATGGTGCAGCGGCGCCAGCCTTCACACAGAAACACACAGCGGGTTTAAAAATACACATACTCACGTACGTTAGTGTAAAACCAGAGCATAACTTTGCTGAAATAATCTTCGGCATAGAGCCGGCTCCGCCCCTCAGCTCTGTGTGAGCGACGGGAGGGGGCAAATGACCTACTTCCATTAATAAGCAATCTCTCTACCCCAGAGCCAAGCGTACACACAGCTCGTCCCTGTGTGTGTGTGTGTGTGTGTCTAATAGATCCCTGGTGAATAAAAGGGCCGGGCCCTGGAGTCAAATCAACGAATCATCAGTCATTACACAAGGAGTTGCGTCCAATTATCTGATTCCAATCAACATAATAAAAAGATCTTTGTTATCCGATGGGGCCGAGTGTAACAAACCGAGCATGTGCACATAAAAAGCTTAACCGTCTAAACATAGCCGAAATCCATAGTTGTACATTTACAGAGTTGATAAGCGCACATTTCTAGGCTAATTAAGAGCTAGAAATTGAGGTTATCCCCGTCTCCAGCTGGCGTCGCGTGTCGGAGACGGATATACAAGACGAGGGTGTAAAATGTGGATGATAGTGTTATTGATCTGGGAAGGAGAGTCTGGCCTTCGTTGCTGTCTGTCGGACGATCACACTGTGAGTCGGCTACAGAACTCACAAGTGTTAAGAGGCTTGTAGGATTTATGTGTTTTGATGTCACGCCGTCCTGAAGTAAACCTGTACATCACTTTGGCAAGGTGGAAAGTTAAGCCGCAGGGAGTCGGCGCAAACTACATTTCCAAGGGGGAGTTTAAAGGACCAGAGTGTAGGATTTAGTGGCATCAGGCGGGGAGGTTCGCTTCTCTTTTCCAAGAGACGGAGAATACGGGGACTTAATGGATAAACGTGGTGGGTCTACAACATGGCGGACTCTGTGAAGATATGTAGATGTGATGGGCTCGTTACAAGCTAAAGAAAACACAATGACTCCTAGTTTCAGGGATTACACACTAAAGACAACAATCAGTAGTATATCCCATCCAAATCCTGCACACTGGTCCTTTAAGTGACTCTCTAGGTTGATATGGGGAACTTTGTTAGCAAACCACCTGCTGGAGTCCAGTATTCACTCAGCTGTTTGTGTCTACCGAGACCTGAGGGGAATATCTGGCTCCATAGCTGCTAAACGTTCACCAGCTAGATGCTATGGGTGTCCGGCTGCTGTTTACTGCTGTTAGTCTGCAGAAGGGATGTTTCTTTTTACAAAATGATGCTGTGAGAATGAACCATCAAGAGCAGTAAGAGTTGAGCATTGACCCGTTTCACATTGTCATTTAGGCTATTGCATTAAAATATTGATTATAGGCACATTTTGTAATCCCTTGGGGGAGAAAACCACTGTCCTAAATACTACGTTGTTATACTATGACAGGTCCTGTTCCCAACATATTTAGATATATTTGGCAACTGTTGAGTATTAATATCTTGCATCTCATCAAAAATCTGAATGGGAGCAAATCTAATATCATATCAATTCAACTCGGCAGCTACATGTAGTGTTGTTTCTGTTGGCCTGTTTTACTTTTAGTTTGAGTCTAGTCTTTGTCTCAAGCTAGCATTTTAGTTTTTATTAGTTTTAGTCACGTTCATCCTATTTTTAGTCTTATTTCAGTCAGAATTGTCCATGACTATTTTAGTCTAGTTTCAGTCAAAGATTGTATTTAGCCAAATTTCACAATTCAAACAAGGTTATCTTACTATTATATTATTATTACCTTATAGACTCAAGAATACATCCATCCCAGACACAGAAGACGCTCTGATTTGAATTTACAACGTATTTATTTTACCAATCAATATGTTATCGTCACATGACCAGCATGTGCTTCGTCTCGTTTTCCTCACGTGATAAAGGTTCGTTGATATTTAGTCATAATTTTCGTTAACCAAAGCAACACTAGCTACATATGTGGCTCCACATACTTATGTGGAGCCACAGCGAGGAGAACATGAAGGAGAAGAGTCTCTCACCCATCTGCATCCTGGATGTTGACGTTCACTCGCTTCGCTGCTCCGAGGAGCTCTGAAACACAGACGACAGATACAGAAAGACACATTTAAAATCTCCTCAGAGTTCAGTGATTCATTCTCATAATTCATATCCCGTGGGTCGAGTTGACAGCAACGCTTTGATACCTGCTGTAACACAACAGGTTCCTCACTGTCGCAGCAGCAGCAGCAGAGGTCAAGCAGTCGAGGTCATTCTGGGAACGCTGGCCTTTCATGTGCATGTTAATTTGAGTTTATAGTTTGAGTACCGTACACAATTATTAAAAATGATACCCATTTCATCCACAAACATGAATATCTTTGATTTAGTAGTCGTTGAGTGTGAGTGCTCGTATTAAAAGACTGTCAATCAGTTTGAGAGAGAGAGAGAGAGAGCAGTTTTCGATCATTACATTTAATTATATGTAATCAAATATATTAACATTATGCACTAGACACATATTTTTTTTTTATTAAAAATGCATTTCAGTAGAGCAAGGTTTATTTTACCCTCAAATAAAATGAATAAACTTGAGGGTTCAATTATGTTTTCCTTTTTTTAATGGAGAATGTTTGGGTGTCTATATCCATCATACAGATGTGTGATTAACATGCACACGTGTGTGTGTGTGTGTGTGTGTGTGTGTGTGTGTGTGTGTGTGTGTGTGTGTGTGTGTGTGTAACCTTGATCTTTTCCCGGAGCATCACAAAGACACCAGACAGCAGGAAGAAGCTCATAAAAACACAACACACTCTGAAAGGGACACAGAACAAGCGGCTTGTTTGTCTCCCTGCCTTTACTTTTTTTTTTTTTTTTTTTTGGTCAAACCCTCATAATCCACGGGCTGTAATCTGTAGCTGTTCTGTAATCTGGGGAAAAGCTTCTCCTTCTCTCTGCAGCTCTATCTGCACTTCATCCCTTCATCCCGCTCTCACACTCTAATTTTCCCTGTAATTTGCTAAAGAGCGCGTGCTGATGATCGGTATAGTTTCTGTTTACACTACACACGTGTGTGTGTGTGTGTGTGTGTGTGTGTGTGTGTAGCACGTGTAGCCCCCCCCCCCCCCCCCCTTATCTATCTTGGATTAAAAATACTAATCATCCCCCCCCCTCAGCAGATGAATCAATGAGTGCAGATATCTGTGTCACCATCAGAGAGTCACATGACCCCACCCAACCACAAATGTATGCCAAAAACATCCCATACCACAACGGCGTTCCAGTGAAACTACGGTCTGATGTCAGTGAGACTTGGTGGAGTGCGACCCGAATTACAGGGCGGATACACAAAAATATTTGATTAACATTGCTAGATGACAGGGCATGGCCTTTTGGTTTGACTATATTTCCCTCAATAGATTATCCTTCTTTTGCTCCATGCAGTCTGGATCACGGCGTGCCTTAATAACGCCCCCCTTCTGACCCAAAACCAGGATGTGTATTTAATATTTAATCAAATACTCTGATGCGGCGGAGTAAGACTGTGATCGCTCTCAATACCGATCTTCACGTCCAAACTAACACTTCATTCATAACCATCTCATTCATAATCGGATACGCAAATTTATTACCGTAAATGTTTAAACGTATAAATTCTGACATGAACTGTTTGTCGTGCATTAGCATAATGTCTCTCTGATGGTGTCCTTGGACCAGGGTCAATTTGTTCTCCTTTTTTCTTTTTTGAAATGATAATGTTAGGCATAATACTGCAAGCGAGACCCAGTTACCATGGTAACCCCTCAACGTGCCATTCTCACAGCACGTCAATAACTTGGCATGGATTACGATGACATTATTTGTGCAGCGTCTCCCTGAAATTGTCTGTATTCAAGAGTTTATTTGTCATGAAAATATGTCGTTTTTAATTTGAAACCCTTGAAATGTCATATGAGTACAAAACGAGTGTGTGGCTGCTGGCGAGGCGAGCTTCGGTATGAGCGAGCGGATTCCCAAAGGTCAGGAGGGGCGAGGTGAAGGGTTTCTCAGGGGTTCTCATTACCAGAAATGTTGTGAAGTCCAGTTCTCCTCCCCTCTGACTTCCTGTCATCATGCATTCTGAGTTTCCGTGTAACGCGTAGCCTAAAACAAACTCCATCGCCGACATGTCTGTCCTCGCTCCGCTTCCAGACGACTGCACACATATGTTCAAGTGACCGGACTCAGGGTCACAATATGTTCATAGTGCAGGGACGAGGTCACATTTTCATCGAAAGTACACAACGACAAGGTTGACGAGGCAACGGGATGTACGCTCATGATCGGAAAAACAGAAATATGCAGATATGAATGTTAGAATAGTTAACATTCTGAAATTCTTTAATAGTTTGTATTAATATGTGTTCAAGGAAATTGTTCATACTTCAAATATTTCAGGTTTTTAGGTCCTTTTACTTATAATGACATCGTCTTTCAGTTAATTAGACAAGAAGAGTCAAGACAATAAGAACAAACTTTTTTTTTTTCATAATAAACTTTTTGGAGAAAAGAGGTTCAAAGGTTTAAACAAAAGCTGAAGATTAATTGTGCATCCAAGTCATTGGTTGAGGTTTCCACGCTTTAACTGCAGCGCCACTAAAAGCCAGATATGATTCTGTGTTTATTCTATAGCCAGAAAGAAAGTAAAGCCGGTCACTGTGGAGTCTTTTATGGGAACGCTCTGTTAAACTGCACAGTGGCTCGTATTCATGATATCATAATAGCACGACGTTCTGTTTCATTCAGTTTGGACTAGATTTCAAAAGCCCTTTTGTTTCTCAAAGATCAAAAACAAAGAAATTATGAAAGGATGCACACTGCACCTTCTTGTTAGTCATCCTTCACCTGCATTTCTATCTATGAGGCTACCTTTAAAGAAGGAAACATGATTCATCGTGCATTATGCGTGTTGTTTAATCTGTTGAAAGATGTCACAAAAGTTGACGTATTAATAACAGCGAAAAACCCAGAAGATATTCAGTTTACTAACATTTAAGCAGCTAATAGGCACATTTGAGAAGCTGGACCATTTTCTTTTGTGGTGTTTTTGCTTCATTCAAATGATGAATTTGTTATTTAAACAGATTGAAGTTTGTATTCCGCCTGGTTGGGGATTATTATGTTTGCTGGAGCTCGGTGCTGATGAGTATCTGGGAACTTCATAGAGTTTTCTGGCTCTTACTTTTTATCGGACCGCTCCAGCGTGTGTATGTGTGTGTGTGTGTGTGTGTGTGTGTGTGTGTGTGTGTGTGTGTGTGTGTGTGTGTGTGTGATAAATCTCCAACATCTGTTGTATCCAGAAAGCAAACCAGATTTTTAACATCTCCTTTCTCCTACTTACTGCAGCTGTAGCACAGTACTGCTGATTTGAGATACAGGTGTTTACTTGATGTTATAGGAATACTAGTCAGTACTTCATGAACTATACTACACTTTGCCAGAGCAGGTCAGTGCCGTTGCACTTCCCTTATCGTTGATCCGGAGCAGACATGCTGAATAAATTACTCGGTGCCCATTTCAGCTGCGTCCTGCATCAGAAAAATACGAGATAAAACTACGATACGGATGTTCTTGTATCTCGTAGATAAAGAGCTTTATTGCAACGGAGCCAAAGATAAGGAAACCATTACCAATTACTTTGTGCAGCGCTGGCTTTTAATGTGATGTATTTAAAAGTGTATACCAGAAACTCATCTCCCTCTATCTGAACTCATTAACTCTGATTCATTAAAAAAAATCTACTTTCATCCACAAAATCAACGAGTTCATTGATTGCAGCAAGACTCGAAGCTTAACGGATAAATCTGATGATATTCTTTCTGTTTCTTGATGTCAACGAACCCACCCCAAAAAAAACCAACAAAGCCAATCATGGATCATTTTAAACAAGTACCCTGCAGCCAAAACCTGATATACAGGACAGGATGGAGGCATCAGAAAGTGTTTAGATACCGAAGAAGACCTTCTGAATGTCCGAAATATTTAAATGATCAATACAGAGTGTATCCTATGATACAAACGACCAAAATATTATTCTTGGCATCAGAAGAGGAATCTGAAGTTGATTTTCTTCTGGCGTTAATGTGGGTTTATTATGGGAGAAACACGTTTCTGGAGGTTAGGCGATTCTGTTGACACCTCAAGGAAATATAATTTTAGATTGAGCTTAATTACTTTAAAGAAAAAACTTTTAAAAAAGTGTCAAAAACATAAATCTGCCGTTATGTGAGGGGAGAGGTGGGGCGGTTATGTGTTATCATCTATCTTGGTAAAGCTACATGTTAATGAGTGAGCTGAGAAATTGTGTTTCTGTGTTTCTTTTCTCTATCAGATGCGTATTTAAGCTGTATTTCTGGCGTTTTGTCACATATTGGTGCCTATTTTCATTCCATTTCTGCCGTATTTGACAGTGTATTTGTCCTATTTTGAAAGTATTGTGACTGGATTTGACATTTTAGGGGGGTTGATATGCTCTTTATGTGGGGTTTTATTTGACATTTAGAAATAGAGAGGAAACTAAAGAAGCAATCGTGGCAAAAGAGACAAGAAATATAGATCCCACTGTGAAGTTCAGTGCTGGTGAGCAGATTTGGATGCCTTTAGACAAAACCACCTGTTTGCAGTCTTTATGCTAAGCTAAGCTAACGGCTGCTAGCGCTGATTACATATTTCCCAAAATGCCTAAGTACTGCTTTAGTTTGATGGCGAAGATGACATGCGATGGCGAAGGAGGGCGTGGCCTCGCGCCTTCCTGTCACCACTTCACTTCCTTAAAAATACCTTCATCCAATCCTGTCCTTATCACAAACAAACGGTGCAGCCACGCCCCCTCACCTGCTGCCCCGAACACCATCACTGTTGATTGCAGCGCCGCGCGTCACATGACCAACACCTGACTGTCTGCGAGCACGCCGAGGCGTTTGTGTGTGTGATTCTCCAGCAGAGAAACCTGGCTTCCTGTTTAATTATTCACACATAAACCTGGATTCATGCAGTCAGTCACACACACACACACACACACACACACACACACACACACACACACACACACACACACACACACACACACACACACACACACACCTGCCATAACTCACCCTTCAACCTCTCTCCATCACTTCCTGTCTCGTCGCATCCCCGTATTCATATCTCGTAGTTCCTCTCCTTCTGTTCGGCACTCACTCTTTTTCTCTCCCATTCTGGCCGTTCTCCTCCTCACCCCTCACGTCCCTCCTCCCTCCTCCCTCACCCTCCTCCCTCCTCCCCCTTTCTCTTTGTCAGTGTGCAGTGGACTGAGCACTCAGCGCTGATCTGTTCTGGCATTTGAGGAAAAGCATTTTACTTTTCCGTGGCACTGCTGGAATGTCCAGAAACAAACACATGAGAGGAGGGAGGAGGTGAGGAGGAGAGGAGAGAGGACAGGAAAGGAGGGTGGAGGAGACGAGGATATGGGCGAGAGGGGGAGAGGAGAGGAGAGAGGAGGAGTGGAGGAGGG
Organism: Eutrigla gurnardus; assembly: GCF_963514095.1. Taxonomy (NCBI): domain Eukaryota; kingdom Metazoa; phylum Chordata; class Actinopteri; order Perciformes; family Triglidae; genus Eutrigla; species Eutrigla gurnardus. The sequence goes on along the minus strand of NC_139917.1, from coordinate 27,898,608 downwards.
AAGAGGGGAGAACAGATGATAACATGGAAAAGGAAAGGAAAGGAGGGGAGAGGGGACAAGGATGGAGGAGAGAAGAGGGGAGGAGAGAGAAGAGGAGAGAAACAATGATAAAAGAGGAGAGGAGAGTAGGGGGCGAGACAAGGAAAGAGGAGAAGAGAAGAGAGAGGACAGAAGGGGAGAGGAAAGGGAAGGAGGAGAGGATAGGAAACAAGAGGAGAGGAGAGGACAAGGGTGGAAAAGAGGAGACAAGGGAAGAGAAAAAGGAATGTAGGCAACAGGAGGAGAGACGAGAGGTAGCAGGAGGAGAGGAGAGGAATAGAGAGAGGAGGAGAGAGGGGAGAAGTAGAGAGGAGTAGATTGGAGGAGATAAAGTAGTGAGTAGAGCACCGAGAGGGGCCTGGTGATGAAATGGGAGAGAAGGAGAGTAGAGAGGAGAGGAGAGGAGGAGAGAGGAGGAGGTAAAGTAGTGAGTAGAGCACTGAGAGGGGCCTGGTGATGAAATGGGAGAGGAGGAGAGGAGATTCAAGGCTGTAATTGAAATCTAATTATCACCTCAAGTCCCAGCTGACTCCACGTCAACACACACACACACACACGCACACACACACACACACACACACACACACGCATGCACATGCGCGCCACATATGTGCACATGTCTGCACGTGTTCACGTAGATCATCACATTATTACCACCAACATCTGGCATCTTCACACACCACTAATCCCCCCGTCCCGAGAGCAGTAGGACCTCTGTGTACTTCTACCTCCCACTAATACTCACATCCTCTCTGGTGTGCACACAGATTTTTGTGCATTCATGCAGACACACACACGCACGCACACACACACACACACACACACACACACACACACACACACACACACACACACACACACACACACACACACACACACACAACACACACAAATGGTCAATGGTGGCGAATGGATGACAAGCATCCTCCTAATTTCTAATTTCATTCTGATGACTGTCCTCACACATGTGCAACGTCATCACATTCACACATTCAACGTCATAGCACACACACAAACACACACACACACACGCACACACACACACACACACACACACACACACACACACACACACACACACACACACACACACACACACACACACACACGCACAGTGCACCATTTAGCCTAAATGGCATCACATTAGATCTAGCCTGCACTGTCCTGACCTGGTAATGACGGGTAGTGCGCGTGTGTGCGTGTCTGTGCGCGTGTGTGCGTGTGACAGGGGGATGGTGGGATACTGACTGGCTTTCCCTGGCCGAGGTCTCTGGAGAAGCCGCTGAGCTGTCAGCAGGTCCTCGGTCTTCACGGCCTGGAGCAGCTCCTGGTCCTTCCCCATGTCCCGTCCGTCCCGTCCGTCCCGCCCCGGTCCTCCCGGTCCGCCCGGTCCCGCGCTCTGAGCGCCCCTCTCTCCTCCGTTAATCCGCTGCTACATCCTGCCGCCGCTCCGGGCCTGCCTCCCGCTGGAGCTGAGGCGCGGAGGGACGGATGCTGCCGGGAGTGGGATGCTCCGATTCGGCCAGGAGTCCAGCGGACGTTCCGCCCTATGCCTCCCTCTCCACGCGGTGCCGTTCACCGTCACCGACCCCCTCGCGCTCCGCCGCGATGCTCTCCGGCCGCGCAGGAGCACGCTCTCGACAGATTCCACCGATTCTACCCGCGTGACGATTTCACCGGCTCTGACGTGCACGCGCGGCGGAGCTCGAGCGCCCTCCTATACACTGGGTCAAATCTCACGAGCACCTCAATCCGCAGAATGACACGCACGAGTCGCTGATGTCTCACGTGTGACCGCTGTTGCCGCCGCGGCGCTGGACCAGCTCGCTCCAGCAGACCCCCCCCACACACACACACACACACGCACGCGCGCGCACACACACACACACGCATTCACAGTCACATATGGCATTACATAAACATGAGCTACACCAGTGCGCGCCCCTCTCCAGCGGTTGTAATCCCAGTCCGCGTGTCTGCGCGCGCGCGCGTGCGTGCGGACGAGTCAGGAGAGGTCGTTTGACATAATAAAATTGTAGGTCGCGTGCAAGAGGTGCACTCAGAGCGCGGGACAGTGGGAGTCCGGGCTCGCGCGGACCCACGAGACATTCAGCGGCATCACAGAGAGGAGATCAATCAAACTCTCTAATGATTTTATAATACATGTTTCTACGTCACTCTGATGCATTTTATAGTCATATAATATAATATAATCGCCCTCACTTTGAAGTGTTGTTTTAAGGTGCCGCCTCTTTGTGCCACACTAGTGATGGCTTTTACGTCAACATTGTTTAAGGTTAATGAGGCAGGGATGATTCGGGGACAGGGGAAAGCGTGTGTGTGTGTGTGTGTGTGTGTGTGTGTGTGTGTGTGTGTGTGTGTGTGTGTGTGTGTGTGTGTGCGCGTGTGCGCGTGTTTGTCCCTGGTGCAGGGCTAATTTCGACTAAAGGGGCCACTGGCAGTCAGATTGAGGACAGGAAGTGGGACAGATGACAGGGAGACAGGAGACTGCTACTCAATCACACGGTGTGTATGTGCATGCTGCATGGATGTGTATTAGATAGTTTTCAGCCCCCCCCCAGAATAATAAAAATAGGTGTGTGTGTATATATAATATATACACTCAACAAAAATATAAACGCAACACTTTTGTTTTTGCTCCCATTTTTCATGAGATGGACTTAAAGATCTAAAATTCATTCCAGATACACAATATTACCATTTCTCTCAAACATTGTTCACAAATCTGTCTAAATGTGTGATAGTGAGCACTTCTGCTTTGCTGAGATAATCCATCCCACCTCACAGGTGTGCCACATCAAGATGCTGATCTGACATCATGATTAGTGCACAGGTGTACCTTATACTGCCCACAATAAAAGGCCACTCTGAAATGTGCAGTTTTGTCTCACAGCAAAATGCCACAGATGCCACAAGCATTGAGGGAGCGTGCAATTGGCATGCTGACAGCAGGAATGTCAACCAGATCTGTTGCTCGTGCATTGAATGTTCATTTCTCCACCATAAGCCGTCTCCAAAGGCATTTCAGAGAATATGGCAGTACATCCAACCGGCCTCACAACCGCAGACCACGTGTAACCACACCAGCCCAGGACCTCCACATCCAGCAGGTTCACCTCCAAGATCGTCTGAGACCAGCCACTCAGACAGCTGCTGAAACAATTGGTTTGCATAACCAAACAATTTCTGCACAAACTGTCAGAAACCGTCTCAGGGAAGCTCAACTGCATGCTCGTCGTCCTCATCGGGGTCTTAACCTGACTCCAGCTCGTCGCCGTAACAGACTTGAGTGGGCAAATGCTCACATTCGATGGCGTCTGGCACGTTGGAGAGGTGTTCTCTTCACGGATGAATCTCGGTTTACATTGTTCAGGGCAGATGGCAGACAGCGTGTGTGGCGTCGTGTGGGTGAGCGCTTTGCTGATGTCAATGTTGTGGATCGAGTGGCCCATGGTGGTGGTGGGGTTATGGTATGGGCAGGCATCTGTTATGGACGAAGAACACAGGTGCATTTTATTGATGGCATTTTGAATGCACAGAGATACCGTGATGAGATCCTGAGGCCCATTGTTGTGCCATACATCCATGAACATCACCTCATGTTTCAGCAAGATAATGCACAGCCCCATGTTGCAAGGATCTGTACACAATTCTTGGAAGCTGAAAATGTCCCAGTTCTTGCATGGCCAGCATACTCACCGGACATGTCACCCATTGAGCATGTTTGGGATGTGCTTGACCGGCGTATACGACAGCGTGTACCAGTTCCCACTAATATCCAGCAACTTCGCACAGCCATTGAAGAGGAGTGGACCAACATTCCACAGGCCACAATTGACAATCTGATAAACTCTATGCGAAGAAGATGTGTTGCACTGCATGAGGCAAATGGTGGTCACACCAGATACTGACTGGTTCTGAGTCCCCAGACCCCCAATAAAGCAAAAAAAAATGCACATTTCAGGGTGGCCTTTTATTGTGGACAGTCTAAGGCACACCTGTGCACTAATCATGATGTCAGATCAGCATCTTGATGTGGCACACCTGTGAGGTGGGATGGATTATCTCAGCAAAGCAGAAGTGCTCACTATCACACATTTAGACTGATTTGTGAACAATGTTTGAGAGAAATGGTAATATTGTGTATCTGGAATGAATTTTAGATCTTTAAGTCCATCTCATGAAAAATGGGAGCAAAAACAAAAGTGTTGCGTTTATATTTTTGTTGAGTGTATATATGTGGTGGAAGTCAGTGCACTCGGGGCTGTAACCCCCAAACTGGGACATCGGCTCCAGCAGAGTCCAGGATCAACATCCGAGAGTCCAGTCCTGGGAAAGCTGGAGGACCCAAGCTTGAAGGTGGAAACACAAGACCGCCCATGCAGGGTGAGTGGCACATTTATATTTATATATATATATATAATAAAATAACATATGGATATATCTTCTTCTTGGGTCTTGGGGAAATTGTTTTGTTTCCTCTTGTGTAAAGGTGTGTGAGGTTCACTGGAATGCAGCAACTTTCTTCACTTTGATCAACAGCCAACGTGCACTTATGTGTCATTTCCTGTTCATAGAAAACAATAAAGTATGTGGCTTTGTGCTACAAAACCAGTTAACTCTAAATTATATTCATATATTATATATGATATTATAAGACTTGTTTCTTTCTCATGAAATCAGGCTTTTGTGCAATCATCGAGAGAAACCGACCTTTTCTGAGATCGTTGACCCGTTGTGTCCCGAGAAACGACTCATTGTCCTGAAATAAGGAGATAAGTAACTCACGATGCAAGATAACAGGATTAAAAACAGAATCACAACCTCGGGACTTCCGTTTAAAACCCGGGAAATAGGAAAGAAAATATCAGACGTTGCTTCCTCATGTGGCCACAAACCAAAAATATACATTTTATTATTTAACACCAACATTTCAGCCACAACATGATAATATGTCAGCTTTTTATGTTTGCCCTCTAGTGGCCAAACATCAGTTAAAACTGCAGCAAATACATTCATGGACGTTACAACAGATATGTACCATGAAGTCAGCGGTGCAGCCGTCACACAAAATAAAAAAACGTCCACTTCAGAACAATAATGATAACATGTACCATGAGTACTGCAACATGATAATCACCCTCAAACAAACACAGTATGTGTGTTCTTTATAATAATCTAAAAGAAATAAAACATGGTGTCTATATACAGAAGGGGTAGGCGTGGACATAGTCTTTCACTCGAGGGCTGACTCCAGGTAAGCTACTGATATCTCCGGCTCCACACAAGCCCATGACGGCCCTCCGGCACATCTGCTGGAGGCGCTCCGGGCGCTGGTGGCGGTACGGCGCCGTCAGCTTGCAGGACGAGCTGGTGTAGTAGGTGAGCAGGGCGAAGAGCGACGCGAAAGTCCTGTGGCTGCCGTGCAGACCGAAGAGCAGGTTGCTGAGCTGGACGCGGACGCTGGTCGGCCCGTCGTCGCTTTGGTAACTCAGGGTGAAGAAGACATCCGGCTGCCCGCTGTCTCTGCAACACACGGCAACATGCACGGTCACGTGACGCACGTTTGGAACATGGGACGAGTAGTCACCTTTGAGGTGCAATGCATTATGGGTCCCAGTCACCCAGGTGATTGACCCTGTATATTCATATATGCTATTTTGACCTAATGGTGTTTAACTAAAACAATAGGTAGAGAAGGCTCCTGACAACAACACGAAGTAGCAACGTTGGTCACTTGTACTGTAGTTTCCAGACTATTGAGCACACCTGAATATTGTATATAGTAGGAGGAAGTACAACCATTCATGTTCTGAATTGCTATTAGTAAAGATTGAGAATCGGTTGTACTTTTTTTGTGTGGAGTACTTGATGCGGCCCAGCCTCACCCAGACTCTACCTGCAGACAGAGTCGAGTCTGAGCCCCTGGTCTAGACCTCCCTGAGGATGTACCTGATGAGGAAGGTGCCCGGCGGCGTCCGTACCAGGGCGTGGTGCGCCTCCTCCATGGTCATGGAGCCCCAGTAGTAGCCGCTGTGCTGCAGCTGCTTGTACGTGTGCTTCACCAGCCGGTACTCGGCCTCGCTGCTGAACGGACGGAGGTGTGTGGGGAAGCTGTCGGCATCCGCTGCACCGTCACCCTGCAGCAGGAAGCAGCAGAAACACATTCTGTTCATGAAGAATGAATAGTACTGTGGTACTTTGAGGTACCTTTACTCTCTATGTTATGCTACTTCTACTTCTACTCTCCAGTACAGTTATTTAGAGCTGGCGTTACTTGATACTTTGCAGATTAAGACTACTTCTACTACAGACTACTTCTACTACAGACTACTTCCACTACAGACTACTTCTACTACAGACTACTTCCACTACAGACTACTTCTACCACAGACTACTTCTACTACAGACTACTTCTACTACAGACTACTTCCACTACAGACTACTTCTACCACAGACTACTTCTACTACAGACTACTTCTACCACAGAATACTTCTACTACAGACTACTTCCACTACAGACTACTTCTACCACAGACTACTTCTACTACAGACTACTTCTACTACAGACTACTTCCACTACAGACTACTTCTACCACAGACTACTTCTACTACAGACTACTTCTACCACAGCTACTTCTACTACAGACTACTTCTACCACAGACTACTTCTACTACAGACTACTTCTACTACAGACTACTTCTACTACTGACTACTTCTACCACAGACTACTTCTACTACTGACTACTTCTACTACTGACTACTTCTACTACAGACTACTTCTACTACAGACTACTTCCACTACAGACTACTTCTACCACAGACTACTTCTACTACAGACTACTTCTACTACAGACTACTTCTACTACTGACTACTTCTACTACAGACTACTTCTACCACAGACTACTTCTACTACAGACTACTTCTACTACAGGCTACTTCCACTACAGACTACTTCTACTACTGACTACTTCTACTACAGGCTACTTCTACTACAGACTACTTCTACTACAGACTACTTCTACTACAGACTACTTCTACCACAGACTACTTCTACTACAGACTACTTCTACTACAGACTACTTCTACCACAGACTACTTCCACTACAGACTACTTCTACTACAGACTACTTCTACCACAGACTACTTCTACTACAGACCACTTCTACCACAGAATGCTTCTACCACAGACTACTTCTACTACAGACTACTTCTACTACAGACTACTTCTACCACAGACTACTTCTACTACAGGCTACTTCCACTACAGACTACTTCTACTTATGACTACTTCTACTACAGGCTACTTCTACTACAGACTACTTCTACTAAATACTACTATATATATATATATATATATATATATATATATATATATATATATATATATATATATATATTTATATACATATATTTTTACTTGTATACTATGTTTATATACTCTTTATTGATGAGCACATACTTTCTCTTTCTTCCTAACTCTTATGGAGTGATTGCAGCTGTATCATTTCCTGTGTGTTTTGATTCAGATCAATCATTTAAAAACTACCATGAAGCCGTTCAGGTTGATATTAGCTCTACTTTTACCAGCTGCAGCATTAAAGCCACACTTCCTCAATAACAATCACAAAGTGTTTCTTTTACCACCGGATGTTAAATCAAGGAATCCCCCTGTTTGGTTTCTGACTTTATCTCGCTCCGGGCCACCTGTGCTCTAATAAAAAAATCCATATCCCAGAGCAATAACATCACAAACGTTGTGTCCTAACCTGGCACCAGTTCTCAGGGTCTTCCTGCAGGTTGAGTTTTTTCCAAAGCAGTAAATCCAGCTGCCTGTCTGTCGGCTCGTGGCTCTCTGTTGGGTGGACCCTCTCTGGGTTCTGGGCCGGTTCTGGTCCTGCAGGTGTCTCGGGGGGTGGACTTTGGTTCTGCGTCTCAGCTGCTCGGGTCTGTTTTCTGCTCGCTGCTTCATCCAGATCGTCTCTGACCATCCTACAAAGGAGAACCCTCCTCTCGGCCACCGTTTGAACCATTTCCTCCACTTTTTGCAGGCAGATCCTCCATCGCTGACTCCTTTCTGGTCGGTCATCTGGCGCTCGGTCCTCTTTCGGCCTCCATGCTACTTCTTATGTTTCACAAGAGCTTGAGATTGGAATAGAGATTCATCAACATCGTCACAAACGTGTGGAGGCGAGCAGAGGCAGGATCTGCTCAGACATCTGTCCTTGAAGGTCCGGCCAGAATCTGATGAGCTGAAATACAAAACAATATATATTTTCTTCCTTTCTTTTGCTGCTTATTTAATCATCCAGCAGTTACGGAGCAACCGTATCATTCATCAGTGTTTAGGGCTGCAAGAAATAATTATTTCCTTGTTTTTCTTTCTGGGCCCTAGTTTCATACACCAGGCAGTCGGGGCTCAGCGGACTTGCGCCGCGCCGACTGTGTGTCCGCCTGGACTTTGCAAGTTTCGTGCACGGCGCAGTCGGGCGCAGGCACATATGCGTGCCATCCGCCTTTGATCTGACAATCTATATAGATATAAATTCACGTGTTGATTCAATTAGTTGCATTAAATAGTGTTTGTTGTGATCATTTATTGCATTTAAATGTGCCTGGAACTGTGGAAACCTGCCTCTGAGGTCTTGGTGACGTGTACGCACTGTGCGCCTGTCGGCCAAACTGCCACTCCGCCAGCTGTAATTCGCCTTGCGCCAAAAGTAGACTAGGTTGGAGCTGGCGGGCTTTCGGTGAAGTCTCGGCGAGGCTTTTTGGCATGAAACTTCCGCTGCACCAAGCTGAATCTGTGACGCCTCCCCCTGCTGCGCCGCCACACCCATCTCGGCGCAGGCGATCCACCAAACTGCCAAACTGACCGTGCGCAAGGCTGCGCGGGTCGAAACTTGCATTGCGCCGGCTCCGCCACCCTGCGCTGCGCCACGAAACTAGGGCCCTCTCTCTCGATTACTTATTTGGCCAACTCGGATATATTTCATTAATAAATAAGAAACCAGAAATAACTCACATTTTTTAGGCTGCAATCAGAGAATTCTGTAATTTTTTTCTTTAAAGAAAATATGACTCAAACAGATGAATCAGATATCAAAATAGCATTTTTGATAACTGAACATTTCAGTTCTGTTTTTGGTCTCTGGAGGGAAACGCGTGTCCCTTAAGCTGCTAAATGCTGTTCGATGTTCACAAGCTCGGCGATAACGTCATCTGCCGGCTGTTTTAGAGATAATTCAACTGAAACCAGCCTGCTGGGCCGTAAAACCAGAGAATATGGTCACATGATTGATAATAAATCACATGTTGGTGTATCATCGTAAACTGTGAAGTTCTGATGTAACATATTTAATAACAGGGAAAAATACTTTCACTTCTCAGTCAAGCGAGACAAAGATGAGAAGAAAAAACAACTATTAGGATTTCCTTCCTGCACAAATTTAAACACAACTTCAGACCTGTTTAGTTCTGCTTTTAATGTGACTAATGCTGTTTGTCTATTCTATTATAACTGTGAAGCCAAGTCCAACCCGTTAGAATGCAAGTATGCAACTTCACTGTAGTTTTAAAACAAAACTATAATTATATAGGATTATATTACTATATTATTATTTCCAGAGCAAAGTCACAAAGTGCCTCGAAGTAAAAGATACGAGCAGCAGACTTTATGTACAAATGCAGCACAAAAATAGGTCTTAATATTGCTTTTCTAAGTAATTTACCTCTTTCTTTTCTGTTATGATGTCACATTTTGCTTTTATGTTTTAGAAGTGCTGTATAAATAACGTTTAATATTCAATATACTATCTATTACTTAGATCATGGGTCTTTTTACATCCTTTTTTCGTACTTTCTTTCCCTTTTTTGATAGTAACGGTCTGTTTGCGGTGAAGAGACATGTTTCCATCCCAGCACAAACCTTACAAACTGGATTAATCATCTATGTGTGAGGAGGAAGTGTGACGGTTTACAGTAAGTCGTGTATTTTCTACACATCTGTGCTGCATCACACTGGAGCTGAAATGAAACGATGACTACGAGGTTAACGTTCAGTTTCAGTTAAGGCTCATGCATCCATAGGGTGATTATAAATTAAAGCACTTTAAGGTCATTAAGTTCACAAACATTGCAACCAAATCCACAACGCGTGATATTGTGTGCAAATATTGATGCAACAAGTCAAAGTGCTAAAAAACGTGTCCTTAGTGATGATTATGGGATGAGGTGACGTGCGAATTAAATTAGAAATATGACTAATTAAAATAGCGTTACTAGTGATGCTCCAATACAACCCCAAAGAACGCCTTACAGTAGTCAGGGATTCTGGATTGTAGCTGTGCAGCTGATGAATGAATGACGGAATGCATGAATGCATTAATGAGTGAACTTACTTAGTAACTGGAGGTCAGTCAGTCTGGTGAAGCTTCTCCTCGGCAGCTCGCAGCTTCATGAGAAGAAAGCAGCTACTTTCGGTTTAAGTCGGTATCTGCGTGAGGCGGAGCGCGAACACGAGAACACCACGGGAACACGCTCAACTGGAACACAACAGGCTGACGTGTCATCACCGGCTGGGACGCGCGCGCCCCATACACACACACACACACGCACACACACAGAGGCGCACGCGCTCCCTTTCTCCAGCTGCGCTTTTGCTTTCACTTTGACCCGCCGATTCCCTTAAATCACGTGATCTTCAAGCAGCCCGCGTGCGTTCTATGTGAGCGCGCGTGCGTGTGTGTGTAAATGACCCTGTTTACCTATTTAAAAACGCATTTCAACCTTTTCATGTTTTGTTTTGTTTTTAAAACATGCTGACGTCATTTCAAGGTTTAATGAACAATACAGACACGGATTTTTTTCAAGCGTTTAACTCGAGTTTAGTTTTTTTGTAATAACAGAAATATGCAAAACACTTCCTGTCAAAAATAACGTGAAACTAAATGACGTGAACGTGTTCAGCAGAACAAACATCATTATTATGATATATATATCATAATTATGATGTTTGATCTGTATATATATATATATATATATATATATATATATATATATATATATATATATATATATATATATAAAAACAACTGCATATATATATGATCCCCAAACCCACAAAAAATAAGTCGTTTCCATAGGGCTAATGTGCTTTATTATTATCATTATTATTATTTATTTATATATTTTTAAGCTCCTTTAAGATTTTAAATGACTAAATAGAAAATAAATTCACTCTGCAAGATTAAAAGGTTTTCATTTTATTTATTTTATTTAAGAAACGTCACTAACACTCACAGGATTTTGACTTTTGAGTTATTGATCAGCTGATTCAACGATGGATCTCTAAAACTTACAGCATATTTAAAACATAAATCAAAGTTTAGTCGACTGAATGACCGAGAGTGCAGCTTGTCTTTTGAATGCAAATAATCGTAATAATCCTAAAACTCAGACATTATTTCGGTTTCATTGAATAAAAAATGAAACTTGAAGTGAAACGCTTGCAGATGCTGAGCCATGTCTGTAAAACCTGCATGTAGTCACGCCCTTCTTTAATCACAAACTGTTGTGTGAGATAATAAGTAAAAAGTGTAATGTGCCGTTTCTTAGCAACAGATAACTACACCCACTGATGCCATGGTAACCAGTGTGGCTTCTCATCATACAGAGTAACGATGAGTCGGGGTGTTTAATAAGCATTTATTAACAAGGTTGGATCGAAGCTTTGAGCTTCCAGACTCTGAGGTAGCGTCACGTTGTTTCCTTCTGTTTCTTCAGGTCAGAACTGATCTCCAGGGCGTTAAACGCGGCCGTCGGGGGCGTTGATGTCTCAGGCCGTGGAGCTGGACGCCTGCTTTGCTTCCCTGTTCTGCCTGTGCATCCAGTAGGCTGCTGCTGTGACAGCAAACATCCCGTAAGTAGCCAAGACACACTGGAAGAGAGCAGATACGGCTTAGACTGCAGGCGGAACAACTTTCAGTTCATAGTGAAGTGCATGTGTGTGTGTGTGTGTGTTATCTACATTTCTGCGGCCATGCAGGGTGTAGCTATTAAAGTGCTTCCTCCATCCAGTCAGTTCAACGGAAGCCGGGGCCTCGATGCCAAACAGCTGCCTCTGAAACACAACGATCCCCCCATCAAAACGTTGGTTTGAGGAGCTGATTGATCACAGGGGATGTAGTTTGTAAACATTTCATGTCACGTTAATTCAAATAAATCTTGCAAATAAGACATAAAAAAAAACAGCAAATAGGATAAACCACGTATGAAAATGAAAGTGAAAACTGTTAACCACAAAACCATATGCGACTTCAATGAAGGCCTGCGGCGGAGGAGGCGGAGCGGATACATGTGTGTGTGTGAATGTGTGTGTGTACCTGTGTGTGTGAATGTGTGACCGCAAGGTAAAGACTGTGCCTTAAGGTAGAAGTCGGTGCTCTGAATGTGTTATTGGCCCACATCAGACAGCCTGAGAGTCAAAGTGAATGTGAAACAATACGACGGGGACTCGAACCCACCGTGTGCCGAAAACAATCAGATGAGATCCTGATCTCTGACACACTCTGTGTCTGTTTGTGTGAGGAAGTGGAAACGCTGCACACAGCATCACTGCAGGACTTTTATCTCATGTTTTTAGTTATTTCATTTCCCATGGTTGTGTTATTAATAATAATGTGATACATGTTGGTCTGTTCTGGATGTTTGAAGCTGGGTGGGACGACGAGGCAGAACCGCGGACCGAACTGGTTTATGGGGGATTGAAATCACATTCACCACACGCTCTGAATGAGATTAAACTGAATTATTCATCAGCTGGAGCTCCGGCTAATCAGCTGGTCTTCTCTCCACAGACTCTCTCTTTTTACCACCAGGAGAATTAAACTGTGTGATAAAAGCTTAATGCTTTAAATTCCTTAGGCTGAGGAGTTTGAAGGTTTTTTTCTTTTAATGCAAGTACTGAGATTATTAACAAAATATCTCAATTCTGAAATAGCTGCGACCGGAATCCATGAAAGCTGCTGGCAGCATAATTTACTTTTTATTATGCTGAAAAACACATTTGTCTAAATTATGCCACTAAAAAATGATGTGTGTGTGTGTGTGAGAGACCTTTAGCTTATCGTAGCTTAGCATAAAGACTGGAACAGTGGTCTATATCTGCCTGCCAGCACCTCTAAAGCTTATTCAGTTAATCCATTAAAAAAATCTTTATGCTAAGCTACGCTAACCATCTCCTGACTGTAGCTTTATTTGAACATTTGTGGAATAGCCTTAATTTCTTTCTTGCAGAGCTAAATGCAAAGCTAAAGCCAGGAGACAGTTAGCTTAGCATAAAGGTAACAAACTCTGTGACATCTTGTTTTTTTTTAATGCAAACACAAACCAAAGTGTAAAACCAATAAAGTCGTTGTTTTACAGGAGGTTGTGTGTGTGTGTTTTAGCCGCTTCCAGTCTTTATGCTAAGCTAAACTCTCTCTGCAGTACTTTTTAAAAGGTGCATTTCCCTGAAATGTCATATTATTAAATTTAAAGAATCTCATAAAATCAGTTAGTTGGACATTTTCTCTTTTAATTCAAAAACACTGAAGTGTTCATGTGGAACATCCGATTTACTGAAGCCTCCGTGAGGGCGAGAAGGCAAAATATGTGGATTCATGCGGAAAGAGGAATCATTTCCATCATGAATGTTATAATATGAAGCGTGCCGGAGGCGGCAGCGGAAGTGCTGACGAGGCTGCTCTGCTCAGTAATGCTGATTTATTCTGCAGCGTATCGGCAGAGTGGAGAGGACTGAGGGTGTAATTGCCCTTTAATTCTAAATGACTAGACCTGAGTTAGCGACATCTATGGATAGAATGACGGTCTGGTTTCAGACGGGCCTGAAATCAGCTCTAAATGTCACATCAGACACCTCCGTTACAGATCTCAGACCAGTGGACGAGGGTTGTGTGTTGCTGTTTCGTTACAGGAAGAAAGTCCACATAAGATTTTAAATGGCGACACGTGTGTATTGTTTTGTTATCCTATTATCCTGAAAACTTCATGTGTTCAAGCTTCTTTTTATTTTAACGTTTAGAAGCTCTCATGAGAAGAGAAGAGGCTCGAAAAACAGGGTTGGAAAGTACTGAGATACTTGAGTTTTTCTACTTTCTGATACTTTATACTTCTACTGTACAGCCAAATACTTTATTTCTTTTACTCCACTATGTTTATTTGATAACTTAAATCAATAATTACTTTGCAGATTCTGATTAATACAAAGTAAACCAACAAATAAAATCTTGATATAATGTTTCTATTACTATTAAAACTTTAATGGACAAGCCATCCAACCAATAAAGTATAAACGTACTAGTTAGTTAAACGTGACTTATTACAAATTAATGCATCAATAATTCTAATCCAATAATGTAGTATACATAATTCTAAAATGGGACATTCCGGATAACACTTAGTACAGTTACTAATTAGCTAATTACACTTCCATAAATATAATATAGATATGAGGATGAAGTTAAAGTGTAATTGGCTCACTGCTGCCCCCTTGTGGCCACTGTGGAGGAAAACACCCACTACAACTGCAGTTCTCACCAACTGCAGTGTGTTTGCGTCTTTCGGCCACAGGGGGGCAGTAACGAGTCGCACATTTCTACTTTCAACAGTGTTTTTTTTTTTTTTATTAAATGTCCTTCAATATTATGTATTAAACGATAACAGATGCCTATATTTACCAGAGAATAAATCTATTAATCTAATCTATTTATATAGTTCGCTTAGCTCTACACGTTTAACTGATTAAATTCATTAGAAGAGAAAAGTGATTTATTTCTAAATGAATTGACTTCTCCACCAAAACAGAAACATTTCCTATTAATCCACTATTTTCTTTTAATTAATTTCATGCCAAAAATGAAACCGTCGTTCTCACCTTCACCTCCGTTACGAGATGACCGAAACTGGTGAGGGGGATCCGCGTTTTTACCGGAGAGGTCGGCATGCCTGCAGACCGGAGACAGAAAGTCCCGTTTCACCCGTGGTGTTCCGGGAGCTCTGACGTCACAGCGCATCCTATCCAATCGTGTGTTTTCTACGCAAAGCGCGGACCAATAGGACACGATTGACTGGGCGTGGCTTGCAGGTGGTTACACAAACAGGGAAAGCTGCCTGTCATTCCTCTACTCGGCCACAAGAGGGCGCACGATTAAAGTCTATATTATCCTCCTCCGCTCAGCTAAACTACTGGTCACCATGCTTTCCTGCTCACTTCTAAGTGTAAATACATTTACTCACACATACTTATGCTTAACCTGAGTATTTCCATTTTACAATTCAGAGGGAAATATGTTTTACTCCACTGTATTTATTTGAACAGCTATAATTATTCATCACTTTAGCTGTCAGATAAATGTGGCGGAATACGAAGCAGAATATTTACTACATTAATCTGCTCAAACTAGATAATAATTTCCTAGAAACTCAATTATGATGACGAGTAATACTCAGTAACCCTATTAACTGGACACCCTCTTCATTTCCCTTATAATGATTACCAAAATAATAGCTCAAAGTCCAATAGTTGCATACCTGCATACTTAAAACATTTCTTTAAGGGCCTAATAAAGCAAAGCTTTACAGCCATTTTAAACAGACGATCAGTCGATAGGCTTATTAACACATGGAGGAACTGGCCAGTTTAACCAGGAGTTGGAAACATGTTCTGCAGCGTTACTCAACAAACAGAAGCTCTGCAGCCACAAACACCCCGGCTCCAGGCTCTACTCTTCCTTTTGTTTCTCTCAGCAGCGTTGTGAAAACAGAAACATTCACCTTTGTTACTTGATTTGCATACGGCAGAAACTTTCCGCCAACATTGTTTATTTGCCCTCAAGATGTTTGTCTAAAACCTGACATGTAAAAACCCCAAAGTAAATGTTGTTCACAAGGTCTGAAGCAGCTGATTTCCAAACTTCCAACCAGCGAGCGCATCCCTATGTGCAGAATCTACTCATTTCTTCCCCTTCGTCTTCCTCCTTCTTCACTGCTGAACTCTGTCGACGCTGAGGCGGCAGCGATGAAGACGAAGCTTTGACAGATGAACCGTGTGAACTCACTATGACCAGTGTCTCCACCAACATCACACAGCCCAATATCACACATTTGCCTCAAGGAGCCTTACATACAGCGTCCTCTGACCTTTGACAGTTGGATGACATGTTTGTTGTTTGTGAGGGAGTGATCCAACGGATCATTGGAGGAGCTGAGTGAGGTTGGAAGGTTTCCGATCATCTTCGCCACCGTTTATTATGGATTTATTTATTTATATTAAGTCTCCCTGGTTAGCACTCGATACCACCTCAGGCTTTTCATTCTCTCCATGAAAAACTTTCATTTTCTCAACAAATGGAATATTAAAATCCTCGGAGATATGCCAAACAGCAGCAAATACTATATAATAATAGAAAATACTAATACAAATATTTGAAAAATGTCAACAAATTATTAGAATTTTTTTTTGTAAATATTTAGTTAAAATAAACTAATACTTTTCTATTCAAATACTTTACTATTTTAATAAGAAAATACCCCAAAATATCAAAAAACATCCAAGAATGACTAAAATATTATATTTTATATTATTCGAAAACCCAAACCATATCAATAAAATACCCCCAAAATATTAGCTACTTTGAATAGAATATCCAAAAATCATTTCTACAATTTATATAAAATAATCATCAAATATCCAAACTGTATTAGCACAATACCCCCAAAATATTAGTAAAAAATCACTTAAAGATATGAGTAAAAAAGTGTCTCCTTTGAGACTCACAGCATTAATTAAAGGTGTTTGATGTAGTCATAAAACTTCTATTCCAGAGGAGCTAAAGCAAACTAAATGTGATCAAAAGTGACCCAAATTCATAATAGAAGAAGACATAAAAACCCAGATCAGATCAGAACCCTGACTCTGATTCTGATCGTCTGAATGATCTGAATTCCTGCTGAACATTGAAGATTGTGTTTTCTTGTTTCCATCCAACGAATGAGATGAATTGAGGTGCCATGTGTTCCTTTTGATTCCAAATCCTCTACGTGACGTTTGGTTATCAATGACAGACAGGAAGCTGTCATGTGACGGGAATAATGCGAGTTAAAAAGGTGTCCATCGTCTATCACAGCGATCACACAGCCATGATATTGATTCGCTGTTAAATGGAAAAATCACTGGCATGAAAAGACGTTGACACCTTTAATCAATGCTGTGAGTCTAAAAGGCCTCTTCATTTATGTGCAATAACACACACACACACACACACACACACACACACACACACACACACACACTAGAGGATGGGTTTAAGTGTCTTAAAACAATAGTCAGGATATGAAGATTGTAACAGGATTTATTCTCCCTCTTTTATACGATCATCAGTTGAAGCTTCCACTTTTACGAGGAGTAAAATCCACATCCATCCTTCTGTGCACAAATACATTCCACCGTTAATCCAACGTTGATACAAGGCTTCAGCTCTTTCAGCTCCACGACTCACATGGGGATCTTCCAACGTTATGGCCCCCGTTTCTTTTTTTTTGTACAAATCTCCCCCTGAGGTGTGAGCTGTTCATTTAAAGAACCATGTTCTCAGATGTTTGTTATAGCATAAAACTATCTGGTGTTTCACAAAAACAAAACTATACCTGAGAAAAGTGAGAGAAAATGCACATATCGTTATTGTTATACATTAAACACACGATGCAGTGCAGAAAAACCTCAGTTCATATCGTTTGCAACAACTTCCTTCACACGTCTGAAGGATAAATATGAAGCTGCTGGTCTAAGAAAATGGAAACAGCTGTCCGAAGGCACAACAACATCTGGCTGCCAGCAGCTGGACACCTCACATATTATTAATACCCGTTTGTGATTTCTCGTTTCTTCTCTACAAGAGGGTAATGTTGGGGAATGGTAAGGACAGTATACTTCATCACCTCACGCTAAGCTGCTCAATGCAGTATTCAGACATCCTGCAGACTGGAGAACCTGCATATCAGAGTGTGGAACTATCCCTTTAATGCCAGTGAACGATATTTAACCTGGATTATGACACGTGACAATTAAGGACCTGCTTTCTTCAAATGACCAGAACCAATTAACCTTAAGGGCCCTGGTTAGTGTGTGTGTGTGTCCTTTAATCACAGAGCACTGCATGTGTGCAGGTATGCTGTTGACCAGGAATGCTTCATAGGTGTGTAAACAGCTGCGCGCGCACACTCATATCTGTGGTAGTTTTGACAAGGGTGAGAGAGAGAGAGAGAGAGAGAGAGAGGGGGGGAGAGAGAAACAGAGAGACGGAGAGAGAGGGAGGGAGGGAGAGAGAGAGGAGGGAGAGAGAGAGACAGAGAGAGAGAGAGAGAGAGAGAGAGAGGGGGGGGGGGGGGAGAGACAGAGAGACGGAGAAAGAGAGAGAAATAGAGAGAGGGGGGAGAGAGAGAGAGAGAGAAATAGAGAGAGGGGGGGGAGAGAGAGAGAGAGAGAGAGAGAGAGAGAGAGAGAGAGAGGGAGAGGGAGAGAGACACAGAGAGAGGGAGAGAGAGAGAGAGAGAAATAGAGAGAGAAATAGAGAGAGGGGGGGGAGGGAGAGAGAGAGAGAGAGAGAGAGAGGGGAGAGAGAGAGAGAGAGGGAGGGGAGAGAGACACAGAGAGAGAGTTGTAGGCTGAGCAGCACACTGGTGGAACAGGGACGCGGGCGCGCGGTGCGGGGACCCGCCGGAGACAAGCAGCAGCAGTATCAGCGCGAGCCGGACGCAAACCGACAAACAGCGGCTGCACGAGCGACACCGAGGCGGTCCGCCTGGCGGAGAGGAGGAGGAGGAGGAGGAGGAGGAGGAGGCACCCGCACCGCGACTCGTTCTCCCCCTGCCGCCGCCGCCGCCGCCGCATCGCTCCCTTCACCCCGCGTCCCTCCGCGCCGCGCCGCCGCTTCCTCGTTAAGATGGCTGACCCCGGCAGCGACGGAGAGGCACCGGAGAGCGCGCGCGGCTTCGCCCGCCAGGGAGCTCTCCGCCAGAAGAACGTGCACGAGGTGAAGAACCACAAGTTCATCGCGCGCTTCTTCAAGCAGCCGACCTTCTGCAGCCACTGCACGGACTTCATCTGGTGAGTGTGTGTGTGTGTGTGTGTGTGTGTGTGTGTGTGTGTGTATGTATGAGAGAGTGTGCGTGTGTGTGTGTGTGAGAGAGAGAGAGGCGAAAGGACACAGGTGATTCACTTGCTGCTGCGGCTCCGGTCGGCCTCCTTTCACACTGACGGTGTTCCGGCACCGCAGTCTTCATTCATTGTCCAGAAAACACACTGTGACGCGTCATCAGTCCGGTTTGCACGATGCGACAGGGCCTGTCAGTGTGTGTGTGTGTGTGTGTGTGTGTGTGTGTGTGTGTGTGTGTCTGCAGCCGCAGCCGCAGAGCTGCTCGGCGTTTACTGCAGCGACCCCCGACACCCATCTCTGAAACTGGAGGTCTGGTGGAGGAATGCAGCTGGAGACACAGGGCCCACTGTTGCTGCTGCTGCTGCTGCAGCTGTGTGTGTGTGTGTGTGTGTGTGTGTGTGTGTGTGTGTGTGTGTGTGTGTGTGTGTGTGTGTGTGTGTGTGTTTCCACATGTGTGTGTTGTCAGTGTGATTCCTTTTTCCCTAAACCTCACCCTGTCTTCTGTCCACAGGGGCTTTGGGAAGCAGGGATTCCAGTGCCAAGGTAAGAGCAGGCTCATTCACAAATCCCCGCCGTGCTGCTGCATATGGCTGTGTGTGTGTGTGTGTGTGTGTGTGTGGACTGTCTGAAGGAGTGTGTTTGTTGTGTTGGGGGGGGGGCGACCTGTTGGCTCTCTCGTTGACGGCGTTGGCAGGCAGGTGTCAAACTGGGAGCAGGTGCCAACGGTGGTAAACGAGTGAGAAAACGCTGTGAGGAGACGTGAGTGAGACGTAAGAGTAGAAGAGGCTGAAAGCTGAGATGTCTGGAGGAGAAATGAGACCAGGAAGTTAGATCCCCCCCCCCCTAACATCGAGACGTCTGATTGGACGGGTGAAATGGTGGGTCTGCGTGCGGGTGGGTGGTGATTCGTGTCAGCGGGTGGGCGGCTGGTTCTGCAGTGAGGGGTGGGTGTCTTGACACGGACCTCTGCACAAAATGGTTTCACCAGCAGGCAGCAACGTAGTGACACTCCTCACTCACATGCTCACCACAGGAACAGCGGACCTTCTGCCCGTGGTATCACTTCCTCCTCCACGATCCACCTCGGAGACCCGAGTCAACCCATCTGGCTCGGGTCATGTGACCAGCCACGTGACGTTTAGAACCAGAGCTCGTCGACTAGGAGGAGTTGTGCAAAGTTGCGTAATTGCACGATTCTGGTTTTACAGGAAATGCGAAGGGAAAATTGATTTTCACACTGAAGACACAGAAAGGAGGCGTTAAGCTTCCTAGTCAGGACCGATGTGGCAGGTCAAAGGTCAAAGATATCAGAGATTTGGAAAATAAACCGGGATAAACTGCACTTTAATATTATTAAGCTGCACGTTAATATTAATAAGCATTGATCATATCAATTGATGGATTCAGCTGCAGGCAGCAAACTACAATCATTAACTTTAGATAACATGATGGCGGCTCACCTTGTTTGTTGTATTTGTTGTATATATATATACATATATATATATATTCGTATAGAAACGAATTGGCAACTGTTTTGACAATCTTTTCATTGTTTTTTTTTTTAAGCAAACGTGCTTTATAACCTCCTTGAACCCACTTTTGGTTCTAGGGTGTTTTTTTTCTAATGTTACATATTCTAAGAAATTAAATATATTTAATTGAGTAAATGTTTAACATTTTTTGCAGACCTATATTTGGTTAATTTAGAGAAAAATTGGGTTGTGTAATCATTGAAATTCCATTCTAGCGTTATTAGGAAGTTATTTTGTCATTTGATTGTTTTGGAGTTGGGAAAGAGGACACGGGGAAGATGATGTGAAACCGGTTGAATGCTCGTTCCCGATGTTGTCTTCATGTAATTAACTTTAAACGGATCAAACTGAAGTGTGAAGAAAGCGGCTTTAACTTGATCTAAGAAACAGATTTCACGTCTAAAGGTTTCTTCTCGTCGGTGTTTACAGTGCAGCTATAAATAGTGAATGTGCCGTTTAAATATGGGTCAAATGAGTCTTCACCTCAAATACCCAGGAAGACGGTCTGGAGACGTGCAGGTTGAAGAGCAGCTTTTTATTTTAAAATGTACATTATCGTTAACCTAACATCGTTCTCCTGCCACGAGAGTTAAATATACTTATAAAGAAACCTGTTCATCTCAAGTTCTCAGCAAATGTGGATTTACAGAAGACGTTCAGGTCAAAACTTAGACATTTAAGGTTGCAAATACCTGAAATCTAAAAGTCCATCTCAGTGAAGGAGGCCCATTCGGTTTGTTCTAATCCATTTTAGTAGTGTTGGTATGTGAGTGTATTTAGATTTTTGGGGTGTAATTCTGCTATTCGTGCACATTTGAATGGTCTTAGTGACTTTATTACGCCTGATTATGAAAATGAATCAACTGTTTTTGATAAACGGTGTGTGTTTTGCATGGTTTTAGACCTTTGGGTCATTCATGGTACTCTGTAGACCAAAGGACTAACTCACTGGAGCCTCGGATCGTATGAGAAGCCTGTTTCCACGGTCAGAATGTAAAGGTCAGGTTAGTTTGAACATGTCCCGTCAGAAGGCTTTGATTCGGCTTCTTGCAGGTCATAACAGGATAAAACCTTGGAGATTTTGTCTGGAAAGCCTGCGTTTGAGGCTCCATTCAAACGGCGTTTGATTTGGATTCCAGCCTGTGGGTCGAGACTTAATTAACAGTGTTTTAAATAAAGTGTTTTAAAAAAGGTTTGGTCTTTCGGAGCAGCTTTGAATCACCAGAAACCCGTCGTTTGGATTTCTACGCCGGGAATGCAGCGAGTGTATTTTCTTTTCCTCTGTTTCACCCGACACGAGGGAAAAGTGGGAGATTTGTTTGAGTGCTGTGTTTTTAAAGCGAGGAAGAGGAGAAGCGAGGAAGAGGAGGGCTGTAAACACGACGCGCACACAAACCCTGTCTTCTCGGTCGGGAGGAATGTCAGACATGCAGCAGACTTGTTCTGACGTGAACGGCAGGTCGCCTGGTTTCAGGCACCGTTTGTACCAGAGAGGTGTCTTCTGTTGCATTGTGGGAGTGTTTGTTATACTGGTTCTGCAGGTAAATATACGTGCGCTGCCTTTCCTGCCTTTTTATTTTTTTATTGGTGTACACTTTATTGGAGGTAATTTCCTCCCTCAGAGAGATCCAGATGTCTGATGGGAGGTTGAACTTGAGGGTTATGAGGTCATCTTGATTCTCTGTTTGTGTTTTTTTCTGATTTGGAACCACGTTTTCTTTCGTTTAAAAGCAAACATTTAAATGCAGCGAATGATTACAGAACGGTTCTCTTTAGGTGACAAAACGATGCCGAGCGTTGAATCCAGAAACCAGCTGTTGGTATTATGTTTCTGCAAAAGGCCCTTTTTTCACTGCAGACGCTGGAACTGTTTATAGATGAAAACCTCATTATTGATACATCAATCATTGAAAGGATCAATGATGTTTTCAGTGATGGTGCAGAATACCAGAACCAGGACACCGAAGATGAATTAAAAAAAAGCTGCTTGTCCACCTGAACAAAAACTCACCAAAGAAAGAAGATGAGGGTCTTTAAGGGTCATCGTTATTGATTGACACAGGCTGAGGTCGAGGCCTGATCAGTGACTGATCAGCGGTTAAAGAAGTGGCTTTGTCATTGATCGGATGACAGACCGGTCAGTCTAAAGATATTGATTGTGTATAGAAATTGATATGTTTTGTGGTCTGCTCGGCGGGGGAACTCCTTCACGATGAACCTTCAAGTCGGCGGATCTTTCCAGCGTCAGGACGGCCGACTTTATTAGCCTGGAAAACTACACGGAATGTTTTCACCAGGAAATGAACAAATCACAGCTAATTACAAACGGGTTGATGGTCAGAAACAAGCAGTTTAGCTGTTCTTCAATCTGCTAATGATAGTAATTCATTTACAAAAGTGTATTTTTTTTACCTGAATGAGTTATAAAAAGAACTTACCTAATGAATTAATGATAGAAAATAATACATTTACTGGAGTTGTTTCAGCTCTCCCAGTATAAACCAACACACACTGAGCATGTGATTTAAAGTAGCATAGGCATTAATACTCTATGTATTTTTTTTATCTGGAATTCCTTTAAAGTTGGCACAAACGTCCGCCTGAATGCCACGATGAACTGATTTGATTTTGGGAGTCAGAAGCCTCGGTGACCTGTGACCTCGGAGCCGACCCATTCATGTGAACCAGCGGGGTTGAACTGATGAGAGTTTGGTGCTCAAAGGTGAAAGTCCCCGTATCCGCAAAAAAAACAACATGCTTTTTGAGTGCTTAGTCAGAATTCCGTTAGCCGGATTAGTTAAGCCACATATGTAGAAGAGTGTTTTACTGTTTGGGTGTCAAAGTACGGATGTATATGATATATGAATATAAATTGTGACGTTGTTTTGTATACTGGGAACGTCCCACGGCGTTAATGCGTTAAAAAGATCCCACGTGATTTGGACAGCTCTGATTCTCTTCATTGTTTCTTCTTCCATGGAACCGATGGAGACTTTCTGACAGCTCGTCACCTCTGAATTTATCCTGTTGTTGCGTAGCGATCTCGCTGACTCATCATTCCAGCTCAGGGGCTGATGGGAATGTTTTCACTGAATGATTGCGGTCTGAGACGACGTTGGCGTCGGTCTTTCAGAGACCTGTTTGTGGTTTTATTCAGGCTGAGGCCTGAAGGCCGTTTCAAGTCTCCGCTTGTGGTTCGTGGTCGTCATCCAAGATGGAGGAACTTCCTGCTCCCGCTGATGATGTCGTCCTGGCTTTTTTTGTTTGTTTTTTTGGAGCAGCTGATTTGCCGTTATCGCTGTCGGTCAGATAAAACGTGTGTGTGTGTGTGTGTGTGTGTGTGTGTGTGTGTGTGTGTGTGTGTGTGTGTGTGTGTGTGTGTGTGTGTGTGTGTGTGTGTGTGTGTGTGTGTGTGTGTGTGTGTGTGTGTGTGTGTGTGTGTGTGTGTGTGTGTGTGTGTGTGGTGTGTGTGTGTGTGTGTGTGTGTGTGGACTCGACTGAAGGGCTCAGCCTGGTTGCTAGGCAACAGAGCAAAGACCTCCTCGGCAGGTCACTAGGCCTGTCTTTCAGTAGTGTGTGTGTGTGTGCGTGTGCGCGTGCGTGTGTGTGTGACAGAGCAGATTTATGAACACAAAGCTATAAAGTGTGACTGCGGTCCTTCTCTGTGTTTTCTGTTGCTCCAGTTCTGTTTCTGTCTTTTTGACTGCAAACACAGACATGAATCCTCCTCCCCCTCACACTGCCTCAAACCCAGCTGTGCCCCCTTTCCTTCCTGCCCACACACACACACACACACACACACACACACACACACACACACACACACACACACACACACACACACACACACACACACACACACACACGTCTTTCTGTTTGACTTTATTTCTTCGGGACTCTTTTTTTTTCTTCTCTTTCTCTTTGCGTTTCCTTTTTCTTTTTTTAAAACATAACACACCAAAGTCATTTTACGTTCTGGCCGTTTCCATGACAACGGCATTTTTAACGACATGTAAAGTGGTACCAGGATGTTTTAGCGCCATTCAAAGAGTTTTAAGCACATTTTGATGATTATCGGGGTTAATATCTTGAATCACAACTATTTTGGCAGCATAATCTTGACATGAAGTTTTTCATATCGTGTCATGCCAACTTATGGTCTGACTTCACACAGGTAAACACAATTACAGGCATAAAGGGCAATAAGACAATAGAAAAGTAAAAAAAAAAAGAAGAATAAAACCAACCGTAGGTTTAAAACCAGTCAGAGCATGTCGGAAACAAGTAGTGGATCAGAACTTGGTGATCTGGGACTTCCAGATCCTGGGAATCTCCTGCACAGATAAACAACGTGTGTGAACAAGCATGAGCACTCTGTTGCTTCACTGTAGAAAAGCCACGTGCTGCCCGTTGCCACGGCGCCTCATGAAAACGTAACGACAATGTGAATAATTGAGATCAAAGCAGAGCGTATGTCACCCTCTCCCTGTGTGTGTGTGTGTGTGTGTGTGTGTGTGTGTGTGTGTGTGTGTGTGTGTGTGTGTGTGTGTGTGTGTGTGTGTGTGTGTGTGTGTGTGTGTGTGTGTGTGTGTGTGTGTGTGTGTGTGTGTGTGTGTGTGTGTGTGTGTGTGTGTGTGTGTGTGTGTGTGTGTGTGTGTTTTCTTGCTGTGGTTGCAACATGTCTTCACGATGACGTCGATACACTGTATTGACGACTCAGTTCTATTTTCGGGGTCAATCCTGCAAGTCACTGTGGAGCGGATGTGGTTTAGAATCGACTCTGCACCAGATTTGTATGTGAAAACTTAGCTGTGAACCACAAAGACAGAACGCTGCCCTGTTTATCTAAACGGATTCCTGCTGCTGGTCTCCGTCTGCTCGACGTGGCCGATCAAACTGTAACGGGATTGATTGTGCTTTTATTTCCTCCGACGGCGAGAGAGCAGTTTTAAGGTCGTTTTGATGCCGTTCGCCATCTCTCAGGGTTTAACGCTCATCAGGAGTTTCACTTCAAACTCGGCTGCTGAAGCTACAATCATTTAATCACTGATTCATCTGCAGACTTTATCCCCTTTATAATTCATTGTTTCCTCTTTAAACGCTCAGTATTGAAAAAGGGCTTCATGTTGCTTGTTTTGTCAAACCAAGAATGTTTTTACAAACGTATGAAACACAAAAAAGCATGATGAAACATAGTTACTGATTATTTTTTAACAAACTAATTACAGCTGCTTACACACGTGTTAACTGATATATAATCTTATTTATACGTACCAGTAATTACTAGAAACGGCCTCATTCAAGTGATTATTTTTTGATCCAAGAAAGATCTGCAGAAAATGGCAATTTGAATTTTGAAAGCCAGTTAATTATTTGAATCATTTCACTGATTTCAGCTTTTCAAATGTGAATATTTTGCTGCTTTTCCTCAGCAGACTATAAAACGAGCTATTTTATGGCGTCAGCTTGGTTTTTTTGGGGGGAGTTGTAACGGACATTTGTTCGTTGCAGCCGTGTTGAAATTCACAGCGACGGATCAGACCAGCTTGTCCGTCTCTCCTACTCAACTCCTGTCAACGTTTTGGTATCTAATCACATTTTTTTTTTAAATATCTGCGTTTCTCAGCATTCAAAAGTCCGTTCAGTGGGTGAAGCCTGTGAAACGTTCACATTTAAAATGCACACAAATGACATGTCTGTCCCTTTATTTAAAAACAACAATAAAAAGCAACTGTCTGACATGTAGATGATGTTTTCTGTATAAACCCTCATCTAAAATGTTTCACCATTTATTTACAAACAAAAACAACATTTTAACTTCTCACGGTTATTTAAAAATGCTTTACATTTTACAACATCGCTGCCATATTGATACAGAGGTATTTAGTAAAAAATAATGTGATTTTTTGTGACTGCTTCAGTTCCACCGGCCATCCTCATCTTTAAAGTACTTCCCTCCTTAAAAGATGATGCGCTGAGTTCTGTGTGTGTGTTTGTGTGTGTGAGTTCTGTGTGTGTGTGTGTGTGTGTGTGTGTGTGTCACTACGCTAAATGATTTCACACACAGTCACCAGGTGTGTGACGCCCGCCGCCTCTGTGCAGCAGCTTGAGTGTTCTGGCCGCTGCGGTTAATTTAAATCCACGTCAAACTGAAGCAGTAAAACTAAATATAGGCGTCTGACAGCAGGAAGGGAACGATGGGAGCTGAAACCCCAGCAGTCTATTGTGCACTGACTAATACCATGTAATTGACGTATTGATTCACCTCTCTGTTGTTATTGTTTTGCCTTATTTGGAGTTGCAGTTTAACATTTCTTTGTCTCTCTCTCCCCCTCTCTCTCCACTCCACCAGTGTGCTGTTTTGTGGTCCATAAGCGCTGTCATGAATTTGTCACCTTCTCCTGTCCGGGCGCCGACAAAGGACCCGCCTCCGACGTGAGTAAAGCAGCATCACGTTGGATATCTGTTACACTGCTGGCTGGCTGGGGACTGTTTAGCTGTGGAGGGATGTTCATTAATAACCGTAGCATGGGTCAGCACTTTATTTACTGTGTGTGTGTGTGTGTGTGTGTGTGTGTGTGTGTGTGTGTGTGTGTGTGTGTGTGTGTGTGTGTGTGTGTGTGTGTGTCCATGTAGTTCCTGTATTTACTGCTACACACACACACACACACACACACACACACACACACACACACACACACACACACACACACACACGCACGCACGCACGGGTGTCACCTCTTGTCCTGCTGAGCTGTCGGCCCTAAATCACGAGACACGTCAGTAAAGAGAGAATGTGCTGCCTGGCTGCCCCAGGTTAATGAGCCAACACACACACACACACACACACACACACACACACACACACACACACACACACACACACTTGAGTCAGCAGGGATTTTGAAACTGATGTTTATTAATCTCTGGCACCTCTGTTTTTCTTTGTTGTTGTTACATCACTAAAGCTGTTCCATTGTTTCCTGTTTTTAAGCATCCTTCAAGCTCGCTCTCTCTCTCTCTCTCTCTCTCTCTCTCTGATGCTCTAAATGGTGAAAGGTAAAGTAGGAGTGCACGTTTGGCCTCCGGCTGCCGTCGTGGTTTCGGCCGCCCCCCCTTAGTGAGTCAGAGTCCTGATCCCGATCCTCAACACCTTTTCAGCCTCATCACTTCGAGCTGAACGGGAGCAAATCCCTGCAGCCAGCCTCCAAAATGTCACGAAAAACCTTCCCAGGAGGATTATCGTTTGTTCTTTTCATTATTGTTACAGTATCATCATCATAATCACGAGTACGATGCTCAGCACTATCTTTACATATAGCGCATGTCAACCGGTGCAAATGAAACTCTTCTACACCTAACAGGACGAATGAGAAGAACTGAGCATGCAGACGCAGGACCCGACTGAAAGTACTTCTCTGAGTACTTCTCTGAGTACTTCTCTGAGTACTTTGCATATAGTTGAATGAAGTTCTGTGTTTGTGTCTCTGCAGGATCCTCGGAGTAAACACAAGTTTAAGGTCCACACCTACTCCAGCCCGACCTTCTGTGACCACTGTGGCTCTCTGCTGTACGGCCTGCTCCACCAGGGCATGAAGTGTGACCGTACGTACACGTGTGTGTGTGTGTGTGCTTATGAAATAATATGTCTATGAAGTACATCCTGACAGAAATAAATGAATAGTAGGGATGCACCAATGCCACTTTTTTCAAATACCAAGTACTGATATGAGTACTTAATAATAATAATAATAATAATAATAATAATAAAACTTTATTTGTATAGCACCTTTCATACACAGAATGCAGCTCAAAGTGCTTTACATTTTAAAACATCTAACACAACCAGGGACATTTCACACAATAACAAAGGAGAGAACACCAGGAGCATACAGACACCCAACCTCAGCCCAGTCCGCCCAAGAATGACCCAGCCCATCCTCCGTTACTAAACGCTCTCATATATAGGGATGTTCTCAGGTCTTCTTTAAAGATATCCACTGAGCTCGCCTGCTTCATGTACAGAGGTAGGGTGTTCCACAGCTTTGGTGCATGATGGGTAAAGGCAGCCTCTCCGCTTTGCTTGTGGAGCAACCGTTTCAGTTTTTACAATCCATTTTGAAAAAGTGTTTCAACAGATTATCAACAATTAATACCTAAACGGCCTGGAGAACCTGCAAACCTCTGCAGCGCCTCCACCTGGCCAACAGACAAAGTGCCATTGGTCAGAAATCAAAGAAACGCTGCTTGAACTTTAATTTTCTTCATTCCAAATCAACCTGTTTTACTTAATGGCGTTAACAATCTGCTCAAACCTTTCAATGAAAAACACATTCTCCGAGGTAACATTGATAACTCACCGTGATTGACCTGCTCATGAGTCATAATGACAGTTATATTATATGACTTCTCATAAGCTTCTCATAAAGGTGAGTGAGTAGATTTCTCCTTCCCTGTTATGTCATATTTACGGCTCACTGCTCGCCTGTTGTTGGCAATAAAGACACAAACAGGAAGTGAGCTACATCTCTGCAATGCAGTGTCCCGCCATCACCGACATGATTTAGTGGACCGGCAGTTCCTCGTAGTTAACCTGCGACGCTGGACTAGAACTTGTGTGTTTCTTTCAAATGTTGTATTTTTTTTTCCAAATGCACACAGACGTGTTTCTGAAATCAATCTGCTGTGGCTAAATGATTACCTTTCTTGATATAGGTCTGTTTTCTTGTGAGATATTTGAATGTAAACGTCCCTGATTGGGGATGAACTCATGCTTTTGGCTGAAGTCCAACATGGGGAAACAAAAATGGAGGCGCGACTCTTGATGGCTGACTGTGAAGCATCGCCTCTCCCAACTTTCTGCCTGTCGGACATAAAATATTGTCTCTTAATTTATATATTTTAGACTTGCTAGCATGATGAGATGCGTTGTTCTGCCACATCAGACATGTTTTTTATCCCTCTATGAGGTTTTAAAGGCTGTGAGGCTGAGTGGAGCCAGATAGAAATGTGAAAGTTGCATACATGTAATACATTAATGACGTGTTTCTCTGTCCGATGGAGATATAAGAACAACAAGTTATCATAAGAAATGTCAATATCACGAGACGGAAAACGCCCCACAGATTCCCCTTCTCCTCCTCTGCACCGCCTCCAGTGAGGGAGGTGAAACATCAGAGCAGTCTGACATCTGGTGGACAGAATGAAACATGACATGCTCACCATTACAAAATACTTTATATATAAAATCTCTTTTATTTTGTTTGCCTGTGTAGCTCAACTCTATGCAAATGAATCAAATAACGTATTGAGTTGCATTATGGGAAGTGTAGGATCAGGTATTAGGTATCGATATACGGGACGATATGAACATTTTATATCACGATTATCACTTCTCACCCAATATCTCCCTAAGAAACAAATATTTGTATTTCATCACAAACGGGACACGCTCAAAATCAAATAGTCATAAATCCTGAGACACGATCAAATCCTACATTGTCCCATAACTCCCTGACACAAAATCAGGGTTGAGGATGTCATATTATTATGTTTTTGATTTTTGGGGCTGTAGAAATATAATTGCGCTGTAATGTGTGTGTGTGTGTGTGTGTGTGTGTGTGTGTGTGTGTGTGTATTCAGACTGTATGATGAACATCCACAAGCGCTGTGTGGCCAACGTGCCGAGCCTGTGTGGGACCGACCACACCGAGAGGAGAGGACGCATCCAGATCTCTGCCCAGATCACTAACGACACTCTGACCGTCACCAGTGAGTGCACACACACACACACACACACACACACACACACACACACACACACACACACACACACACACACACACACAGGGAGAGAGAGAGAGAGAGAGTGCCTCTCAAAGCTCTATCAGCCTTGGACTTAAAACTGGAAAGTCCATTAGTCAATCAATGAATCGATCAATGATCCAACGATTGACCCACTTTTCCACTGGAACATCAGTGTCTGTGTGCCAGCTCTCTCTCTCTGTCTCTCTGTCTCTCTCTCTCTCTCTGTTGATTGATTATGGAACAGAAACTAAACTGTCGTTAAGTGTTATTTAGGGCAGGACTCACACCAACACCTACAGGTTCACATCCTGCTGCCGTCTGGAAAACTGTCTAAAAGTATGTGTCACCACGATTTCATCTTCTTCTCAAACTCCCTCCATTTGCAGTCAAAGAGGCTCGCAACCTGGTGCCCATGGACCCCAACGGCCTCTCGGACCCCTACGTCAAGCTCAAGCTGATCCCAGACCCCAAGAGTGAGAGCAAACAGAAGACGAAGACCATCAAATGCTGCCTCAACCCCACCTGGAATGAGACCTTCGTTTTGTGAGTCACACACCAGTTTGGAGGTTTCCACAAACTTCTTTCTGAATGTGTTCTTGTTTGGTTTGAAGTTCCCGTTTTGAAGTCGGGTTTAAAGCACAAAGCTGCACGGAGCTGGGCGACCCTGTCCCCGTTCTAGCTCGTTGTTATTCCAGCTGTTCTGGTTGCTGTGTGCCTGCTAGGAAAGGCACCGTCACTGTCTGAGGTGTTTACCCGTTCAGCAAGGTGGCTTTGAAACCAAACGGTGAGCTTCTACCTATTTTTAGAACACCCTTCATCTGACTGCCCTCTTTTCTTTTTTGTCTCGTTTCTAAGCAACCTCAAAGAAACCGACAAGGACCGCCGTCTGTCAGTGGAGGTCTGGGACTGGGATTTGACCAGCAGGAACGACTTCATGGGATCCCTGTCCTTTGGGATCTCAGAGCTGCAGAAACAAGGGGTAGATGGATGGTAAGGTGTAGGCAGATATAAAACATGCAGAGGGGGGAAGGGAGTATGGAAGGGCTTTACTTTCACAGTGTGGTGATAATCCTGGATGGTTTTATGTGGGGCTTTAGGTTTAAGATGCTGTCCCAGGAGGAAGGAGAGTACTTTAATGTTCCCGTCCAGCCTGATGGAGAGGACGGGAACGAGGAGCTACGACAAAAGTTTGAGGTGAGTCATGCAGTAATGGAGACGCCTGAAGGTTTTGATTTGTGCTCATCCCTTCCTCCCTCTCAGTCTGGTTCGTTTCCTGTCATTCCTTCTCTCTCCAGAGGGCGAGGGTGGGCCCGGGGAAGCCCACAGACTCCTCCTCCTCCTCCTCCTCGGTGTGCAAATACGACAGCAACGGCAATCAGGACCGGGTCAAGCTCTCGGACTTTAACTTCATCATGGTTTTGGGCAAGGGCAGCTTCGGCAAGGTGATGCAAAATGTGTTTTTTTTTTTTTTTTATGATGGAGAAGTAGCCAGTGGCTGGAATACCAAATGAGATCACTGTGACACCCGTATCAGGTGATGCTGGCTGAGAGGAAGGGCACGGACGAGTTGTACGCCGTCAAAATCCTGAAGAAGGACGTGGTGATCCAGGACGACGACGTGGAGTGCACCATGATCGAGAAGAGAGTCCTCGCTCTGGCTGGGAAACCGCCCTTCCTCACTCAGCTGCACTCCTGCTTCCAAACCATGGTACGGATACGCTCACGGACGAACAAAGATGGACGCTGCAGAAACACCACTCACTTCTTCTCCTCTTCCTCTTCGTCTTCTAGGACCGACTGTACTTTGTCATGGAGTACATTAATGGAGGAGACCTTATGTACCAGATCCAACAGGTCGGCAAGTTCAAGGAGCCTCATGCTGTGTGAGTATGCACACACACACACACACACACACACACACACACACATTGTCCAATATTGTCCAATATTGATATCTTAAAAGTGAAAAGGTTATCTTTGAAATATATATTTATCAGATCTAAACAGAGAATATGGTTATAAACGGTGTTTGTCTGTGTCGTAGGTTCTATGCTGCAGAGATTGCCATCGGACTCTTCTTCCTTCACTCCAAAGGCATCGTGTATCGGTGAGCAGTTTGTGAACCAGCTCGGGTCTGCATGTGCAGTTAACATCATTAATAATACGTGTGTGTGTGTGTGTGTGTCAGAGACCTGAAGCTGGACAACGTGATGCTGGACGCTGAAGGCCACATAAAGATAGCCGACTTCGGCATGTGCAAAGAGAACATGTGTGATGGAATCACCACGAAGACGTTCTGTGGAACTCCAGACTACATCGCCCCAGAGGTGTGTTCACATGCTTCGACGTCGTTTATTCCCTCTAAGCTCCACAATAAGACTCACCGCTCCACCATCGTGTCTCGTAGATCATCGCGTATCAGCCTTATGGCAAGTCTGTGGACTGGTGGGCCTTCGGAGTCCTTCTCTATGAAATGCTTGCAGGCCAGCCTCCTTTTGACGGGGAGGATGAAGACGAGCTGTTCCAGTCCATCATGGAGCATCACGTCTCTTACCCTAAATCCATGTCCAAAGAAGCTGTTGCTATATGCAAGGGGGTGAGGGGAGCATCCAACACACACACACACACACACACACACACACACACACACACACACTCACCTCATCATATCCTCTCTGTACAGTTTAGAGTGAAAGTCTACACCAGAGTGGATAAACATATGTACAAGCATGATGTCTGTTTCTATAGCAACGGATGTTCGGATTTACTTCGGCAGCCAGGATGGCAAAAATAAGCATTTTTGAGCATTAAAGCAACCAGAAATATGAAGTATGCACCAGAAAAATAGCATAATAGGCACTTTAAATGCTAAATACATTCATTGGAAATGTTGTGATGCCAGTAAAAAGATACATAGTTTATGTTAATAACTAGATTAAGTTTATTGTTCAGTCCTAACAGAGGCTGGTTCTTTCCCCTGATCCCTGTAACGTTTCGTACACACACACACACACACACACACACACACACACACACACTCTGCTCACCTCGTATGTGTGTGTGTGACGTCCAGCTGATGACCAAGCACCCAGGGAAGCGTCTGGGCTGCGGTCCGGAGGGGGAGAGAGACATCAAGGAGCACGCCTTCTTCCGCTACATAGACTGGGAAAAACTGGAGAATAAAGAGGTCCAGCCGCCGTTCAAACCTAAATCTGTGAGTATCCTTCACACACACACACACACACACACACACACACACACACACACACACACACACACACACACACACACACACAGTACATCACCTGAACAGTCACTGATTGGCTTAGAGATGAGTGAAGGGGAGAAGTGAAGTCCTTAGTGGAGGTAAGTCCCTCATCCCTCAAACCCAACCATCGCCCACCATTGGTCACTCGCTGAGATCTGTGAGTGCAGTCACCAATGATGAAGCTGACATGCGGACCAATGGAAATCCACGGTTTCGGCTGTGAGGGATTTGATTGGTTGATGCCATGTTTGAGTTTTCTCTTTTTTCTCTTTGTCGTTGTCCTTTTTTTCCTCACATCTTCTCATCAAACCCACTCCATCCTCCCCCCTCCTCCCCCGTCCTCCCCCATCTCTCTCTCTCTCTCCTCTCCATGGCAGTGTGGGCGTGATGCAGAGAACTTTGATCGCTTTTTCACGCGCCACCCCCCCGAGCTGACCCCCCCAGATCAGGAGCTTATAGCCAACCTGGACCAGGACGAATTCCAAGACTTCTCATTTGTTAACCCTGAGTACCCTCACACAACTCACTGACCCTGTAACCCCCCCACCCCACCCCAAACACACACACACCTGAAACATACATTTAAAACTACAGAACCATGATGTCATATCCAGGCTGCCCAGCAGGGGGAGCGTTAAAGGAATCATTTTGGGAAGTGCACCTTTTTTTTTTTTTGGGATGAGAAAATCGGTATCAACTCATGTCTGTGCATAAAGGTAGATGCTCGAGGAGGAGGTGACTAGCCTAGCTTAGCTTAGCTTAGCATTAAGAATGAAAAATGCCTAGCCTTGGCTAATTTCTCTCCAAACAAAAAAAAAATGCCTATGAGGACCTCTAACGCTAATCACGTCACACCAAAACACAGTTATTTTTACTTATTTCTCTTTGTGTATGGCTTAAACAGGCTGCCCCCCCCCCATGCGGCATCGTCTTTATGCTAAGCTAAGCTAAACACCCCCTGGCTCCAGCTCAGTGTCTGATGTTAAGACAGAAGCTGTAAGAGGGGTTTCACTCGTCTCATCTCACTTCCTGAAAAGAAATCCACTAAACGTGTTTCCCCAGAAACCTCTGAATCCCAGCCCGATGGAAACGTAGGCCGGTGCTCGAACGCTAACAACCAGGAGAATAAACGGATATCCGCGTGTTGCCAGTCGGAGACTAGACTTGTTTACACTTTACTGTGATCAGCACATCATGTGACACTCGCTGCTACAATATCAGCTCTACTCGCTCTACTTCTATCTTTAGTGCAGAAATGTTGCTCTTGAACGCAGCCCGGCTGCTCACACCAGCAGGTTCATGTCGGGGTCCGACCTCGGGGTCCGACCTCAGGGGCCGACCTTACCTCGGGGCCTGACCTCGGGGTCCGACCTCGGGGTCTGACCTCAGGGGACGACCTTACCTCGGGGTCTGACCTCAGGGTCCGACCTCGGGGTCCAACCTCGGGGTCTGATCTCAGGGTCCGACCTCAGGGGCCAACCTTACCTCGGGGCCTGACCTCGGGGTCCGACCTCGGGGTCCGACCTCGGGGTCTGACCTCAGGGGCCGACCTTACCTCGGGGCCTGACCTCGGGGTCCGACCTCGGGGTCCGACCTCGGGGTCTGACCTCAGGGGACGACCTTACCTCGGGGTCTGACCTCAGGGTCCGACCTCGGGGTCCAACCTCGGGGTCTGATCTCAGGGTCCGACCTCGGGGTCTGACCTCGGGGTCTGACCTCGGGGTCTTACCTCGGGGTCCGACCTCGGGGTCCGACCTCGGGGTCTGACCTTGGGGGACAACCTTACCTTGGGGTCTGACCTCACGGTCAGACCTCGGGGTCCAACCTCGGGGTCTGATCTCAGGGTCCGACCTCGGGGTCTGACCTCGGGGTCTGACCTCGGGGTCTTACCTTACCTCAGGGTTTGACCTCAGGGTCCGACCTCTGGGTCCGACCTTACCTCTGGGTCCGACCTTACCTCGGGGTCTGACCTCGGGGTCTGACCTCAGGGTTTGACCTCGGGGTCTGACCTCGGGGTCCGACCTCGGGGTGGGCCGACCTGGCCCCGACCTGGACCTGCTCCGTGTCACCCTCCCTCTGACTGCGTATTGACGACCTATCAGTAGTATTGATGCATGTCCCTATGATCACGTCGATGGTGATACTCATACAATGTAAGTGAAAACTGCTTTGTTCTGATTGTTTGAGTACCGATCGGTTTCCTAACGTCGACTTTATTTTGTCTGTCGGACCAAATACTATACTTCTAAACTTTCTGTTCAGTCAGTGTTGTGGTGAGCTTAAAAACGTTTGCTGATTTCATTTTTTAACGGGAGGATACAAGTCTTTCTACATGCAGCTGGAAGTCTTTTCTCCTGATTCCTCCACTTCAATCACATATCTCTAGCTCGTAATCAGCGACGTATCACGAGTCTCGTGAAGATGTCCAAAAGTGCCAAAACAGGGTTCAAAATCACGACCCTTCGTCCACAGCTGTGACGACGGGCAACCGTCTTGTGCCATTTTTGCAGTACATGTACAATTATTAGAATATGCATCATAGCTCATCTGTTCTCCAAACAATACAATCCCCTCGGAGAGCCATTTGAATGAAGACGTGCGTTCCATTGTGAGGCAGGTTGTGTTATCTCTGTGTAACCGTGTACCGATGCAGGGTCGGAACAAATGTGTCAAATCTTCTTCTTTGAGCTCGTATCAAAAAAAAAAAAAAGGAGGAGGGGAGGGGGAAAGTGTCACAGATGCTCTCTCGCTGATAAAGACGACCTGTGAGGAGGAAAAAGTGAGCGTTCATTTTGATGATCAAGAGAGATAAATGAATAAATGTATATGCATATATTTCTAGTTGTATATCAGAGAGACATGTGCTGGATGAGAGAGATGCTTCTGTGGATTGTGTAATTGTCCTGTATGACTGGAAACTGATAATATACTCACTGGTGCCTACCAGACTACTCCTGCCGTGTCTGCCTTGTTACTGCTGTTGCACCGGGATGAACCCGCGTTTCTTTGCTTTCTGGCCGGCGGTTCGGTTCGGAGATCAGTTCAGCATTTCTACATTTGTCATTTTATTAACTTAAGCGATGATTGAGCGCAGAAAACGCTACGCTCCAGCTCCCATGAACATTTAGCAGCGTTGGAACTCCCTCCATCGTAACGATAAAAGTTTTCTACTTCATGTTTATCTGTGATCTCTACGGCGTTCACTCGGCCGTTACTGCAGACACGTCTGAACACACTCGCCTCAACGCTTCCGATGATGAGCTTTAGGGCTTATGGGAAATGGTGTTTGAACACACTGCGGTTATCTAAACCTATGACCTATAACACAGTGTGACATAGCTGTAATCATATTAAATAATATTTTTTATCAAACACATGAACAACTCCTTACAGTTTATTAACTGTTAATAAACATACAAACGGTTTAAAACTCAACGTGTTGAGCATTTGTTCTATACAACCGTGTTAAAATGTTCATTAAATGTATATCCACCAGTTATGGATGCTTCACATGCTTCAAAGTTAGATAAACTATAGAGTTATCAACCGTTTGCTAATTGCTCTATATTGCTTATTTTAAAAAAAGGGTTAAAATACAATGCCATTCAGTAAAAAAAAAACACACTGCAGAGATAAAAATCCACATCGCCTCATGCACAAAAATAATCCGCTGAATTAGTGGTGCGTTCGAGGTCCAGTGGTAGAGGTGGGAAAGTTTCCAGGCCCTCCTCATTTCAGCTGGAAGCCCTGTGATGAGACAAAAAGGAGGAGGTAGGACACTAATGCTTTGTGTGTGACGTGAAGTGTGTGTGTGTGTGTGTGTGTGTGTGTCGCTCCTTCACCCCCCCGTGTGAAATCCTTTCCGGTTGTGGTTTGGTCTGCGCTGGTCTGTTTGCTGGATTCTTGTCTGTTTTCTCCGGTTTCCTCTCTGGCTTTGGAAGTTTGTCTTGGATCTTTCTGCGTTTGTGCTGTTGAAATGTTCTTGGTGGTTCTTCATCTTTTGACTGTGTTTCTGGGTTCTGTGGGCAGGATGTGTCATCATCAGTGGTGTGTTTTTCGGAGTCAGACTCCACCATGTACAGACGATCAGACGAGACCGTACTGAGATTCAGCAAAACCACAATACAGACGACTTTTCAAGGCTGGAGCCTTAACTGAGCTCACGGACCAGATTCCTCCCATCCTCACATATTTACTATGTGGAAGTTTTACTTAACCAGTTACACCCATTTGGTTTCAAAGACTTGTAAAAAAAAAAAAAAAAAAAAAGTATTTCATCTCCACCACAGGGTCCACTTACAGTCTTCACATATAACTGACGAACCAAAAAAACGATCAACTAAAAGCAGAAGGATATTATGCAAGACTGTATTACACAATTTTTCCAAGTTGTGAAACATTGGCACATTTTTTCTCGCTGTAATCGTCACTACTGTTTATATTGGCCATTAAAAGTTCCCTTGATAATTAACTTTCAGTGGAATTAATGGGGGACACACAGATGCTCAGTCCTTCTGTGCAGAAATCTGTTCGTTGAAACTAACGGGGGAATCCAGCAGTCGTAGTTGGACAAAAATGCTTTTGACTATTTTACCATCAAATAACATTAAATCCTCTGTTGATGGAAGCGTGTTATGGGAGGGCTTTGGTCCCGCGAAAAGACAAAATACATTATTTTATATTAATAATATTTGAATGTTTTTAAATGTGCATTTTAAAAGGCATTCGAGGCAAACAAATTATTTTTGTAAATGTTTACAGATTTCAAACTGCTTTATGACAGATAATGAATTCGACTTGACCAGACTTTGCATTGACTTTGTCCCGCCTCTGCAGATTTCTGTCTTTCTGTGTGCTGAGCCTAAACCCCGCCTCCTCCTTCACCCTCCATCTCTGTGCTTCTATGGGAACGTTGCTCTCTTTGCTTTTTTTTTTTTTTTTTAAACGCTGCACAAATTCACCCCAACTTCATTTTTCTAACTCGTTCTCTCTCTCTCTCTCTCTCTGGCAGAAATCTCGCCGTGACGTGGGCAACTTTGACAAGGAGTTCACCAAGATGGCGGTGGAGCTGACGCCCACAGACAAGCTCTTTATTATGAATCTGGACCAGAACGAGTTCCAAGGCTTCTCCTACACCAACCCCGAGTTCATCATACAGGTGTGAGGACTTCCTGTTGGAACGCAGCCCGCGAACAAAGACTTTTACTTTACTCCCAACCTGTACAGCCCCAGTTACAGGACTCATCCCGCCAATCATCAGAAAACATCTCACACACACACACCGGCAACCAAACCGGACCCCGACGGTGACCCCGAGGTGGTCACGCTGGGACCGCACTGACCAGTTACCTGGCATGTGTAGTAGTCCAGCAGCTGGTGGTGAGCAGGTCGATACACAGTCATAGTGAATGTGTAGCCGTGTGTATGTGCTCTCATCGACCAACAGCAGTGTGCGTTTGTTTACTTGATTCTCTTTGGCCTGTAAAAGTCGCATCATGAACATTCCATGATCAATATGTCATGTGTGCACACACACACACACACACACACGTCTGCAGGCTGCGGTGTGGTTGTTGGCTAAAGATTTATAACCTCATGTCTAAGTTAGTCCTGAACTTAGTCTTAAGCACGTCTCGTCTTCCGAATTGATGCAAAAAACGGAGAATTCCCTCCCAAACGCCTGTTTGGCAGCGATATTTAAAAAATGTCTCTGTCTTTTGCTCTTGCTTGAGCGCTCTCTGTCTCTCTGTCTCTCTCTCTCTCTCTGTCTCTCTCTCTCTCTCTCTCTCTCTCTCTCTATGCCACTCTCCCAGTGGGTTAGTGCTGTGTAGGCCTATACAGTCGTTGTGGTGCAGCTCCTCTATGCATGCCATATTTGTTGGTACAGTAGTTCCCTTAAGATATGCGTTTGACATCACGGAGTCGGACTCCTCTGGTGTCTTTATCAAGTTATTGATGCAAGTCGGTTTTGAAATATCCATGCTCAAATCTAAGTTTCCACTCCGAATGCTGTGTCTCGAATAATGTCGAAATATGCTAAAGAGTTTGCTTTACAATGCAAAGTTAAAACACCGTTTTGCCATCGTTGATGAGAAAATATGATATTCTGTGAGATGAATATATATATATAAATATATATATATATATATATATATATAGTAGATGTAATAATTCTGTATGACTTGTATGACTTCAGTGTATGTGTAAATAGGAATGGGATCTAGAGTTAGAAGTGTTTTTCATGTTATAACACACTTCTATCCGTCTCTTAAACAGTTAGCCTTCACTTTTTACTTTGTTTCCCCCTTCTTTTTTTTTTTTTTACATCTCCCCTTCTCCTCCTCCTCGTACCCTGGTCCCAACTCGCATTCACATCGGGAATACTTCAGGAGGAAAAGAACTGGGAAATGAGATGAGAAAGACATGAGGGAGAGGAGGAAAGAGGAGAATAAAGTGTTTTACTATGCAAAAGGACGGAGAAGGAGGGGATGAGGAGAATAGGGCAACTTTTATAAAGCAACCTGATGAAATTGTAACGGGATACAGTCTACGTGTTGCATGCGCCGTCTTTTCCTGCGCGTGAGAGACACTTACAGTATGAAACCTACATTAAAGTGAATAATCGTGAGACCATTTCAGTAACTCTGGCTCTTGTATTTTTACTTGGTTGAACACAACTTACACACGACTGCAGGAACAGTTTTCATTGAAGCGCAGCTGGTTTTGGGTCTGGGTCTGGGTCTGGTCCGTAGTGGGCTGGTTGCTGCCGGAGGCCATTCTGGAGTCTGAGCTGAAGGAGTTTCTGGTGAACCTGCATGACTTTGTCTGATCCTCACAGTTACTTTTAAGAAAATAAAGTGTTCAAAGTATTCAGAAAGTGTTTCTAATATCTTATCAACTTCATTTATTTGTTCGGAGGAGAAAAATATTAGAAAAGATGTCCAAAGCTTAAAATGTACAAGAGTAAAGTGACTTCAGGTAGTGGTACTCATGGCTGTTAACACACAATTTAGCTGTTTTTATGTACCGCTAATTATTTTAACTTAATCACACATGATACAGTAAAGTATGTTATTTATTCAGCTTATTAATAATAATATAAGGTTAAAAGCTCATTGTTGACATTGGTAGTTTGAATGTTCTTCTCATTCGTTTTTTAATATTCAGTGCAAGGACAGTAAAGGTGATTTATTTGGGTTAAATTAGTAATGCAGCAAGTTATGTGGCTTTTTAATATATTCTACCAACGTTACTGTGGACAGAATTTACCCAAAAATCATTTGTCATGTATATAAAATAAGAAAGTAAAGTTTATATTTCTAGAAACAACAAAAACAACAAACATCTACATGATAATTCCCATTCTGAGCACTGTGTCGCTGTCCATGGTGCTGAACTGAACTCATTCGAGCTACAGGTTTGACCATAATGCCCAGTGACAGGAACACACACACACACACACACACACACACACACACGCACACACTGGAGGGGGCGGGGTTATCGTGCAGTTAGCCACACAGAGTTGAGCTCCAACTAAGTAGATGAGGTCCAGGATCGTTGCTGCTGCAGCTGCTTTCTGTTTTCTCCGAACAACTTTTTGTTGCATCGAGGATTTCGGCCTTTCTTCCCCACTTTTCACACTTGGGCCTCCATGTTCTCCTTACTGACAAAACATCCAAACCAATTCTTATGCATGTAGTTGAGAGGAAAACCCGCACAGTTGCCCAACTACACGCGCAGGCCTGTAGCGCAGGTTCGCAAGAAGATGTGCACAAAATCTGAGTTTCCTTCCGACTGGATCCGCATAAAGACGAGACACCGGGGGGGAGTTTTCAACAGTTTGTAAACTCCTCGTTGTGGAGGAGGAGGAGGAGCAGGAGGAGGAGGAGGAGGTCGGGCCGATATGAGGCTGTGTAACCGGGGTGTGATGATGCTGCTGACCACGGCGGGGGCTTTCTGCGCCTTCAGCCTCATGACCATCGCCGTGGGCACGGACTACTGGCTGTACTCCCGCGGGATGTGCCGCTCCAAGAACCTGAACGACAACGAGACCGTCCGCAAGAACGAGGAGGTCCTGACCCACTCCGGTCTGTGGAGGACCTGCTGCACTGAAGGTAGGACGTCCTTCATGTTCACGTCGGTGTCTGCGACCAGAAAGGGGGATTTGAAACTCACAGCAACACTTTACAATATAGCAACGTCACATACATCACGGTTTTTTCGATTTAATCAATAAATAACCATATATATCAAGTGGTGGAGGAAGTATTCACATCCTCTATGAAAGAAAAAGTAACATTTCAACCATTTAATTTGAATTTAACCTACTTTAAAGTAAGTAAGGTCCAGCATTGAACATTAGTAGGCTGTAAGTACTTTTGTACTTTGCAAAAAGTACTTATAATGTCAAAATATCTGTATTGTGCTGTACTTGATACAGAAACATGTTATCCTAGCATATTCTTGAATCATTAGTGTGTAAAATTAATAAGTTAATCACTAAAAATGCATTGTTTTGGTGCTCATCATATGTTTTGTATGTAAAATCTTCATATAAAGTAACTTGAAGTTGAAACTGTGAAGTGGAAATACTCAAAGTAAAGTGCATCAAAACGGTGCAGTACTAAAGTACAACACTTGAGTAACCGCTGGTGATGTTTTTTTATTTGTTTATTTTTAATGAACAAAAACGGAGGGAAACAAAATTCACGGGGAAACTTGATTTTCTTGCAACACATTGCAGAAGCAGTGAAACTGAAGGTTTGTTCCGTGGCGTTTGAGCTAAAAGAGACGTTAATAACATTTATTAACCAGACTTTTGAGCCAAAAGCAGTCAGTTAAAAATACATTTGAGGCTTCTACTTTATTTTTATCTCTCTTTCTGATGAAAAACGGTTTCGTCGGCACCGACTGTCTTCAGAGAACCTTCTCTGGCTGCAACCCATCTCATATTTTAGCCCTGATGGATTCACGAGAGAGAGAGAGGGAGATGAGTTTTAAGGCTCGCATATGTGATGGATGGAAATTACCATTTTAATTATTCACCACTTTTTAATATCACCACTTTCTCTAACCCCGTATTCTCTGTTTGCTGTGCTTTTCTCAATGAAATGGAAATATTCAGCTCTCCCTCCCTCCCTCCCTCCCTCCCTCCCTCCCTCCCTCGCTGCCCCACTATCACTCAGCTCCAAAATGGTTTAATGGGAAGGTAACAAAGCATGCAGAGGACATCAATGCATCAACAATCCTGTGTGTGTGTGTGTGTGTGTGAGTGTGTGTGTGTGTGTCGGTGTCATAAAAAGCCAGAAGCAGACAGACAGACGGGTATCTGAAGGCTCTTTGTGTGCACAATAGCTTTTAAAGGATG
Source organism: Eutrigla gurnardus (assembly GCF_963514095.1). NCBI lineage: Eukaryota > Metazoa > Chordata > Actinopteri > Perciformes > Triglidae > Eutrigla > Eutrigla gurnardus. The sequence continues at coordinate 27,855,355 of NC_139917.1, read as the reverse complement.
AGGCGGCAGTGTTGATTTCTTTCAGGATCAGACATGACAACAATAATAAATAGTGACATAACAAAGACATGGACACACAAAATAAAAATACACAAGGACAGCAAAGGACAGCAGATTGATGTACGCTTGTGTGCACTTATGAAACACATCACTTCACAGACATCTACAAAGGGACGTCTGAGTTATTTCCATGTCAGGAGACAAAACACAAACTGTCCTCCAAACTAACCATTGGAATAAAGACTCATTGTGCCAACTTGTCAGACAAACATGCTGCAGAACACAAAAGGCTCACAAGACATCTCTATTCTTGCTGAGAGTGAGGGGAAATGTGTGAAAACAACATGTTACCTCGTCCCTCTCTTTAGTCCTGACAGTAATTTAAAACCTCTCAGGAACTTTTCTCTCTGACCTGTTCTCTGGCCGAGTTGTAGCTTACTGAGTGAGTTTTATTTTGGTCACCATGGTCACCGAGTCACATCATCAATACTGGTCAATCAGTGCAGCACACAGGGATACATTTATCAATACATCCCAGTGGGTGCAAATGGTGAAAGGCACCACTGGGCCAGAGGTTACTGAGAGCAGGGAATCATGTGTGCCGCTGAGTTCTGACTCTTCAGAGGACGACGCCTTTATAGGTTATAATGTGGGTTCCAAAAAGGGTTCTACCTGGAGGGCTGATGTTCTACCAGAACCGTTGGGTTGTTCATTAAGCTCTGTTCACACCATGAGGCTACAAGTCATTTTCAATGGAAGCTACAAAAGGACGACCATACTGTGTATAAGAAGTTGGTTGGCCCGTTGGTTTGCGGACTACGGTTTTGAAGCCTCGAGTTCAGCACTTTGGCCGTCGCCATCTTGGAATTTTCTGCAACCAGTGAAGGAAGTGACCATATTTGGACTGCGGAGGAGGGACGTGTGGATCTGACGAACACAAGCGCTCCAGCGACACTTCAACGGCGAGCTGGCCACGCTCTGCCGTTCTACCCTTAGACCTCCCAGAAACTGTGATGGTGAACAATGATCATCAGTCCTGGCCCTTTAGAAGACGCCTGGGAAACCCTGTGTGGTTCTAGATGAACCCCTTGAAATATCAAAGGGTTCTTGGTCGAACTCCCTGGGTGTGGGACTAGAAATTGGTTCTCTGTAGAACTTTAATAGAGTTTCTAGGATGAATCGCTTCTTCTTACCTTGAGTATTACAAGAGCGCACTATCAACACTAATTTGAGTTCCGTTGAGTCTGATTGTACGAGAAAACACTCACTTAGCATTGTTTATTATGGGTTTTCTCCCTTGTGAAGTAAAAATCGAGATGCAAAAATCAGAGATTTGAATATGTTCCTCGTTCACGACGCTGGTGTAAAGTCAACAAAGGTATTTGAGAAGGAAAGAAAAGAAATGTCTCCGTTAGCCTCTGTGTGTTCAGCAGGGAGAAAATTCAATACAGCCCATCAGATGGTTTCATCACATTTAGCAGCATTATGCAAGTCATCATTACACAGCCTGCAGAAGGTCAATATACAGTGAGGTCATGCTATAAAGATGACACGGAGCCAAAGTAGCAATCAGACGGATGTTCTGTAATGTATTTGTGTCCTCGTCTCTTCTGCAGGGTCGTTTCGGGGCGTTTGCAAAGACATTGATCACTTTGCTGAAGATGCAGACTATGAGCAGGACGCGGCAGAGTATTTACTAAGTGGGTAACACATTGCAACTGTGAGATGGGAGACGAGCTGTGATGGAAGTCTCCGGGTATTCAGATCCTGCATTCTCCTCTTCCCTCAGGAGCGGTGCGAGCCTCCAGCCTCTTCCCCATCCTCAGCGTGGGCCTGCTGTTCCTCGGAGGCGTGTGCGTCGCTGCCAGCGAGTTCTACAAGTCACGCTACAACGTCATCCTCTGCGCCGGCATACTCTTCGTCTCTGCAGGTCACACACACACACACACACACATTGATTGATTTTATTTTGGATTTAAGAGACAGAAACATAATCCAAAGAATAACATGTTAAAGACACTTATTTCCAACATGGTCTTTGGTGTCAACATATAAGACAAAGACACAGAAACACAGAAAAAAATGCATAGTAAAAGCACAAATAGGGAATAAATAGACATGATAAATCAGCTCGCCTTGTTCCATAAAAAGCTGACTTTGAATGTGCATGCACCATCTCTCCCCCATCTGACCCTCGTGCACTGATCCAACCTCTTCCAGGTCTCAGTAACATCATTGGCATCATCGTGTACATATCGGCCAACTCCGGCGACCCCAGCCAGAGTGACAACAAGAAGAGCTACTCCTACGGCTGGTCTTTCTACTTCGGGGCTCTATCCTTCGTGCTGGCTGAGATGGTGGGCGTGCTCGCCGTGCACGTGTTCATAGAAAAACACCGACAGCTGCGCACCAAAGGCCGGCCGTCCCTCATCAAGCCGCCCATCTCCCGCAGCTCATCCTACTACCGCAACCGGTACTACCAGAACCGCTCCCGCCGGTACAGTTACCGGAGCAACCACAGCGCGGGGGACACCGTCTCGCACTCTTTTCGAGCGTCCCTGGTGCGAGACCGAGAGCCGTCCATCTCGGCCGAGTCCAAAGGCCTGGCGGGTTTGCCGACGCCGGTGACGGTGGGCTCGGAGTTCATGCTCTACACCTTGACCTCGCCGCTCAAAGACGGCAGCGTCGACATGGATGTGGATGATTTAACCACGGCGGCAGCCCACGACAACACGGAGACGCCGCCCGGGAACAACGCCGCCAACAGACGGACCACGCCTGTGTGAGAGGAGGCGACGTGGAGGACGAGCGGAGGATGAATACAAACTTCTCTTTGGGGAGAAGACGCAGTGAACGGAAGTCTTTCTTGGTAAAAGGAAAAGAGGAAAGACTTTGGAGACCGGAATAGGTCAGCATCGAGTGATCTGTCAGAGAAGAGTGAAAAAGATCACAACCACTGTTTCCCAGAGCCCTCTTCAAATAGATTGTGTTGTCAGACCAACAGTCAAAAAGATATTCAATTTACTATAATAATAAAAAACGTGTGTGTGAAGCTGGAATCAGAGAATGTTTGGCTTGAAATACACATATTTTTGTGCTCTGTGTGTGTCATTCTGCTATGTATTCCAGTAGCTACACTATATCTACAGTAGGCTGTATCTGTAGTCCATGTGCGTGAGACAAACAGGTATGCAGAGAGAGAGACAGAAAAGAGGAGCGATAACAAACTATCACATAGAATAGGAATAACAAACCGTGTCCTGTTCCTGTCCTCCTTTTTGTGGGCCAAAGCTCATAATCGAAACCCCATTAAATGCATTAGATCTCTCTTTCTGTCTCTCTCTCTGTCTTTGTTTGTCTGTGTGTTGCATAAGCCTGTGAGCATTAGTGTAACACAATCTGCCCTCAAGGTTAAGTCACCGAGTCTCTGTTTACATCAAATAAAGTTTATGTATTAACACAAAAAAAAAGTGCTTTTGGAGAGCAGTTCAGTGTGGTCTGAGGTGTTTTTTTGTTGTGCGTGTGGGACAATATTCAAACATCTGCCCTCGCATAACAGAACCAAATGTCCAAGTAGAAATACACAAACAATCAAAAATAATTGAACCCCTTCCTGATAAACATTAAGAGCCTTTGTGTGCGTGTGAACCTGCATGAGTAAGCTTTGTTAGAGATAGAAGATAGGACAGTACGGACAGCTTCAACAACAGTACAACAGCAGGCGGACTGAGGCGTTACCATGGTAACAGCAGCAGCAGCACCATCATCAGCATGCATCCAAGGGCAGTTTGATGAAAACGATTACGGTGTCATCATAAACTGACCGCACAAAAAAAACAACATTTTAAATGGGTTCACGTTTATTTACTATTCCGGGAGGAAGCCACACTCACTGAGTAGAAAGTCTTGTATCTCTTTTATGTATCATCTCACATCCTTTTGCTCATTAGTAGCCGATAGTTTCCTGGCAGTGGTAGGATTCGAACCAACAGCCATAGAGACTTGAATCTTAACAGCACCTTAAACACATTATAAAGCAGAAAAAAAGCAGAATAAAGCATGTAATATTACATATCGTGGTTGCAGAGGTATAACGTGTACATATACTTCAGCTTTTATTATTACCTTATAAACCCTGTTCTACGTGGAAGGACGCTGACGAACTTTATGTTATGTTGCAAAACACTGGCAGCGGCGGGATTCGAACCAACAGCCATAGAGACTTGAATCTTAACAGCACCTTAAACACATTATAAAGCTGAAAAAAAGCAGAATAAAGCATGTAATATTACATATCGTAGTTGCAGAGGTATCACGTCACGTGTACATATACTTCGGCTTTTATTATTACCTTATAAACCCTGTTCTACGTGGAAAGACGCTGACGGACTTTATGTTATGTTGTAAAAATACTGGCAGCGGCGGGATTCGAACCCGCGCCTCCGAGGAGACTGGAGCCTTAATCCAGCGCCTTAGACCGCTCGGCCACGCTACCGTTGTGAACCAGTAGGGTCACGTGGTCTCCATATTCTCGAGGCGTTGAATCCCGAGGTCATAGGTCAAAATGATAAAGTAACGCGGTCGAAATCAACAAACATACAAGCAGTCAATATCTACTCTCATAAAATCTGAGACAAAATAAGAGACAGAACCATTATTTTATTATCACAAGATTATTTTCTTCCAGGAGGTGTCAGCATTTTCACAGAGCTTCATTTTTTTTTTCTTTTTTCTTTTTACTTTTCCACGAATCTCCTGTAAACAGCTGGACCAGTTGGAAGTTGTTTTATACCATACTGAGGAACCCTCATCTGATCCTGCTCAGGAAGCACGAGGCCCTACAGTATTATAGACGCACAGTCAATGATAACTGTGAACCTTACTGTACACAGCAACAATAACATCTGTAGCATCTGTGGTGCACTACCGCCGCTAATGTTTATTTAATTGAGACCGAGCTACTCCACATTCTCCACACACACAGGCTACCGGAGTAATATTCAAATTATGTAAAAGGAAAATCAATGTCCGAGGTCCATCAGACAACAATCCTCCTGGACAACGCCACTGAACAGCCAAAGAACACCAGGAAAACAAGATCATTCACATCCATTTGGAAGTTTGAAACTCTTGCCCTGTATTTCCTAATGGAATTCATTTTTTTGGACTCTTTATTTCCATTTGTTATATTCAAGGGCATGGGCATGGGTATTTCACGGAAATACTAGTAATCCTTTGAAAAACACTCCTTTTAAAATACAAATCTATTCATTGAACTATAGTAAGTTATTTATATGACCATTAGATATGTATTGCTTCACATTTTTATTCCGTGATTTTTTTTTTATAGGCATATTTCTTTCTTTCATATGTATTTATTTAATACTGGATAAAAATGGCATTCCATATTAATGAAGCCAATCTCTTGGGGAAAAAACGGGAAACACATTTCGGAAGTTTGTAATGTTATACATATAATTGCAGCTTTAACATGTCACGGCTTTTGACTTATCAAAAGTTTGACTAGTATCTCTAAGGTTTCCCATCTGCTGCCCTTTTAACGACTAACGGCCGCTCTGCCGAAGTAGAGACGCTTCCATGTTGAGGCAGACCGAAGATACTCCTCTTGACGTCATTTGTACTCTTTGGAAGAACCCTGCAAACATCCGGTTCCGACCTCCGCCATTTTGATGAAACAGCGAGGAGAGATGCAGTTTGGATCACCGACATGGATTTTATGGATTTAAATTGAAGATTAATGTGGATACACAACTTTCGACCTTTCGTGATGGAAAATAGCAGTGTACTGAAGAGGAATCGTTGCGTCCTGCCCGCCTAACTGGTGGATTGGTCCGATTATTCGACAGCTAACTCGGCCAACGTTGTTAGCATAGCGCCGTTAACCACCAACGTTAGCCGTTAGCTTTTGTTCGGCAGGTGGTAGTTTCATTTTGTGTTGAGTGGTGAGCAAATGTTAGCTAATCTCGAGGTGTAGCATGTTGGCCTTGACATTAGCTAACTAGCTAATGTAGCATTTATTCGGTAGATTTGCGATTTCTGAGTAATTTCTTCAAGGTCTAACAACCAAAACGTAACATTTTGTGGACTCGTCGCGGACCCCTTTCACGCAGTTTTGTGGACTTTTTGTGGAGCTCGGTAGTGTTTGTCGTCACGTGACAAATCAGAACTGTTCCAAGGAGGCAAACATTCCGGGACTGATCCTCTGGAACCCCCAGGCCCGCTGTTAGCTACACTAGCGGCTTGTAGCGCAGCGGCCCGGGCTTTCCACCAAAAGACTGTTCGCAACGGACTGGGCCTCATTCACATCCCCGAGATAGATTTACGTTGTGCCGCATGGACTCTCTTGGATTCGGCGGCACCCTGTTATGTTTTATCGGACTTTAAAGAACTGACGAGGCACACGGCGCCGCTCAATGGCGCTCTGGCCTCCTGTCTCGATTATTTTTCTTTGGCAATAGCAAGGACTCTTTCGTCATCTGCGAGCTGAACCCTTCCCCATACACCCACCTCCTTTTGTCTACAGTGTTTCAGCGAATATACAGAAGGTTAACCTATTAAAGTCACCAGATTTAGCTGTGTTCGGTGTTGACGCTGTTTTATTTTGTTATCATACCAGGCCTGTGTTTTTTTCCTCCTCTTGTGCTTGATTGACCTAAGTGCTTAGACCTGTTAAAATGTCGTGTGTTCACTATAAGTTTTCTTCCAAACTGGACTACAACACTGTCACTTTCGATGGGCTGCATATCACCCTCAACGAGCTTAAAAAGCAGATTATGGGCCGGGAGCGTCTCAAGGCCACAGACTGCGACCTGCAGATCACCAACGCGCAGACTCGAGAAGGTACGTGATCAGCTGACACTTTGGAAACTTCGTCACGAACGTGTCATCCACAACAATAATCTTAACATCTCTTAGCGGTCTGATACATAGCCTATATATTATGATACACCACATCAGGGCTCAAATTGAGGAATATTTTCACTGTAAATTAATCTGCAAGTTGTCTCCTCAATGTATTGTACACACAAGAGAAAATAGGGGAAATGAACCCTGAACAATCCCCCAGAACCCAAGGAGACATCTTTAGATCACTTGTTTTGTCCGACCAGTAGTCCTAACCTTTAAATAAATCAGATTACCATCACAGGAGAGCAGAAAAACATGGAAAAACTGACGAGGGCTTCATTCTGGAATTATATTATTATTAACAAACCTACAACCCTCTGGCTTGACTCTGATTTAATATAAAACAATGTTACCTCCTAATGTGCACAGCGTTGCTTTGTCTACACACCTGATTTACGCTATCTGTTTTGTTGTCTGGTCCCTATTTTGCCAAATGACTTTGCTACTTAACAATGTGTTGTTTTCTTATAATTTGTGTCTCATGTTTTGCAGAATACACAGACGATGATGCCCACATCCCCAAACACTCGTCCGTGATCGTCCGCCGCACTCCGCTTGGTGGAGTGAAACCTGCTGGCAGGACGTTTATTGTGTAAGTGTACATAAGATATCGGTTATCAGTGGAATCGCGATTGAGCAGTACAGTCACTAATAATCTAAAAGTCATGAATGGGATTACACTAGATTTCCTGTAAAGTAGAGGTCAGAGGTCTATCAGTTAGGCTGCGTTCACACCAGGCAACTACGCTTAACATCTCGTGGTCAGGTTGTACAAAAGTTGCCACTGCAGCGTGATGTCAGGTTGCGGTTTTCCAAAAGTTGGTTCTGTTCCAACTTTTCGCCATGCCGCTGCTATAACTCCACTGAAATGAGTGGGAGGACCGACCACCTGATCTGGTGTGAATGCAGCCGTATAGTTGAAAACGTCGTCCTGTAGTCAGTTGTAACTATGCGTTATGTCAGCAACTGATGGTTTGTTTCTGCCGTTTGTTTCTGCAGAGATCGTTCTGACACAGCTGTGGTGGGATCTTCTAGACCCGTATGTAAAACAAACCAAAAATCAACACACTCTCCTTCTCTCACCTCTCTCTCTCTCCCCCTCTTTCTGGCTTTCGTCACCTTTCTTATGAACATTCTGTCAGCAAAGATCGAGTCGTGTATCCTCTGTTCACTGTGTGTTGGCTACATTTGTGTTGAGATCTCAACCTCTGTGTTACTTAATGTCTTTTTGGGAGGGTTTTCTGGAGTCACCACAGTCAAGAATAGTTTGTTGTTTCTCTAAAAACACTGGGTTTCTGTTTTGATCGAAGCAGATTAAAGTTTAAATTTCTGAAGGAGGTTAAGATGAGAAACAACAGACTAGCCACCGTTTTTTATGCTCTGAACTGACCAATTGTTGAACTGTTGCCACTTTATAATGGATTGAGAAATAATTTAAACTGTTAATGACTGTATTTCATAACCAAATGGTATTGTAGCCTGCTTCAGGCCAGGCAAATGTATTTTAAAGGGGTTTGTAAAAGGAAAAAATGGTATTTTTGTATCGATAATTTATTGTCATTTTATTTTCTGTGAAAATATTTAATTTTGCTGTGGTTTAAGAACCCAAATGACGTAAAGTGTGGCTGGGATTGATTGTAATTAACTTTTGATTACAATTACAAGACTAAAGTTGTGTGAGTGGAAGAGACTCGCCAGGGGTTTTTATTTTGAAAGCTCACCCTGATTAACTTTAATATACTTAAATCTGTTGTTCAGTAACATCTGCCAATGTCGATTGTTTTGTCCTGTACAATTTCACCATGAAGATGTTCTATTCTGCACTAAGTATGGACTGCACATAACCCGTAAACCTTAATGGCTCACAGATTTCATACAGATGAGTCCAATGCTTTGAATTAATTCAGATTCCTAAGTGTTTGTCTTACAAAGAAGCAGGTACCAGTTCAAAGTGTATATTTACAACATTGGTTTGGGGGGGGATCGGTGAGAATCTAGTTTTGATACTTCAGATGCTGTGCCTTGGCCACTAACGTTATAATGTTGTGACATGATCACAAAGTACTATGACACATTATCAGTAAAGTAAATATGTTGTCATTCTCTGGAGGCCTTCCATGGCCGCTACAGTGAGAAGTGTAGTGTGTCCTGTAAGCTGTAAGCTGCAGAACCTGTCAATAAAGTTGTTCAGTGGTTCAGTGTCAGAACCGCTTGCACCAGATCCCTGTGTGTTCCCTCCACAGCATTCTGCAGTCTTAACTCCGAACCCTGCATATGACGATGGACAACCTACCCTGCCCACTTGTTGTTTTATTTTCCTCAAAGAAAATTTTTGCAAGAGTTAGGCAGAGCAGCCATTTTGTTTGTTGTTGTAAAATATTATTTATTTATTTTCTGGTCCTGGCTCTCACCCTTAATTCTAGTGGCGTAGCCGGGGGCTGTTTAGGGAACATTTTGAAGGAACACATGACACCTATTGCTAGTTTCTTCATTGGGAACTTTCTTTAAGGATACATTTCTACATTTGTGTCTCATCAGCTCTAAATATTTGATACTTTACAGTGTTTGCATGTCTTATTGAACCAGCGTTGTAAAACTCCCTGCAAAGTCATTAGTTTACAGAAAGCCGTCTTGAACTGGTTTTGACGAAAGCTGCCAACATCTGTGACAACCTCTTGTGACAAGTCGGTGCAAAAAATTTGAATCACTTTGTCCTGGTGAAGGGAGACTGCATGCTAAAATTAAATGTCAATCATTCCTTTGAGGAAATTGCCCCAGCAGGAGAAGCTTTAGGGTCCCTACTGACGGGTGTGCTAGTACTGGATATTTAGAATTTGCTGATGGTGCCCAAATAGCGAGGACAGAAGTGTTAGCAGATGCTAAATGAGGAACATGCTCTTGGACATTACCAAAGTTATAACTTAAAGACGAGCTTTATTTTAATTTTATTTTTGTTAATGTTAGTACAACTTAATTTTTATGCAGTTGGGAACTGTTGAAGTTTCCTTAGACTTCCACAGTGAAAATCATGCATGTTTTTTTCTTTTTTTTAAAATAAATCTTTATGAAAAGTTTAACTAAATGCACAAACGTTGCATTTGTATGTGCTGTATTAATTTTCTATCGCCTGGCCAGCGAATAGACATGATTTTTTAGCGTTTAAACAAAATAGCTACCGAATGGACATAAACTTGCTCTTTTTTTTGTGAAGTAATTTTACCTGAACACATGACTATCTCTGGGAAATTCCTTGATTTATTCTCAAATATCTTCATTTTATAAGAGCTCAGGCTGTGTGTGTGTGTGTGTGTGTATACATGTACACATGCATACAACCTGAGACTAGGCTTTCATTACATTTTTTATTATGACTCGATTCAGTCAATGGAGACATGAACGGCGCGAACAAGCCTAATAAAGTTAATTGAAATTCCTGCACTCAGTCCCCAACAAAGACTTTAATTTTGCCATACCTTGGATGGAGACTCTAAGGGACTAGGCACAGATGTGGTGGGGGACTATCTGGGCTGGTATATTCCCCTGTATGTCTATTAAATGCTGTGTTAAAACCTTGAATCTGTACTCTGATTCTCCTGCAGACTGATTCTTCTCCATCTATGTCACTCGCCCAACTCGCCAAGGTACTATTTCTGTGCAACCTGGGTGTGCTTCCAGAATATATTACCTAACTTAAACAGATGTTTCCTTTTATCTTCTGGGGTTTCACATCCTCTGATCTTTCCCCCCCCCCCCCTTCTCTCCCTTTCCATTATGTGTTGTAGACTGCTAACCTGGTTGACGCTAATGCATCAGAGGAGGACAAGATTAAAGCCATGATATCTCAGTCCAATCATGAATATGACCCGATACAGTTAGTACAAACACACACCATGTTCTTGTTCTCCTATCAAGTCATAAATGTGTTCTGTGTTCAGAATAAGTCATGAAGCTGCTGACGAAACACCAATTCTCTAAAAACATGTATTACATTTCTCTCTCTAGTTACTCCAAGAAGGCAGTTGGCCCGCCTCCTGCTCACTATACCTGTTTTCGTTGTGGAAAGGCCGGTCACTACATTCGCCAATGCCCTTTGCTGATGGTAATTATCATGGATCATTTCATTTTCACCCTCTGTGGTGGTAGGTTCTACTACTTTGCAGAATCTTCTGGATGTTTACGCTTTTCTTTTACTTTTTAGATCCAGGATAAAAGCGTGGAGGGTCCCAAGCCAGTAAGGATCAGTAAGGGCATTCCTCAGAGCTTCATGGTGAAAGCAGAGCCGGGCACCAAAGGAGCCATGTTAACCAGCACTGGAGAATACGCTATACCTGCTATAGATGCGTATGTGTCATCCAACAAATGCACACTTTGTACGAGTTTCCACAGTCGCACGTTAACTGCTTTTATAAAATACAAATCTCTGTTGATACAGGGAGGCATATGCACAAGGGAAGAAGGAGCGCCCTCCGTTTGTTCCACATGACCAGTCGTCATCCGAGGACGATACAGACCCAATCCCTGATGAGCTCTTGTGTCCAATCTGCAACGACCTGATGACGGATGCTGTGGTTATACCCTGCTGTGGAAACAGTTACTGCGACGACTGTGAGTTTCTCAATTTGTAGAGCACTAAAAAAAAAGATTACACACTAATAGAAGTAGGGAGTCCAAATTATTCTTTCCCCAAACACAGCAGTATTTCAAATGTATAACTGTGCCTTTTGGTCCCGTGTGTTAATTTAGCAAAAACGCTCAGCAGACGTTGAGGGAAAAGTCCGTTGTGAAAATGGCATTTAATCCACAGTAGCCTCTCTAGAATGTTCTACTAAAGAAACGCATGCCCCAGGACATGCGTTTCTTCAAATATATGTGGACCAAGCAGGTTGAATTTTCATAAAATAAAAAACATAATGAATTTTTTTTAATGTATATATACAGGTATCAGAACTGCGTTGTTGGACTCGGAGGAGCACATCTGCTTCACATGCAAACAGTCAGATGTCTCACCCGATAACCTCATTGCCAACAAGTTTCTTCGACAGGTAATTCCCATAATGTTCATGAATTTTGATCCATTGCATGCTTCAGTTCTCACACTCAACGCAAACACAATATCTTTTTTTCAACAATCTGTTTTTTTTTTCTTCATATAGGCTGTGAACAACTTTAAGAATGAGACGGGATACACCAAACATGTGCGCAAGCAGGTCCAAAACGCAGCCCCGCCTCCCCCGCGTCCCCAGTTGGTCCGGCCCATGCACTCAAGACAGCAGGACCCACTGCTGGCCAATATCACCCAACCTCCTCCGATAAGCGCACCCGCTCCTGCACCTCAAGCACGGGTCCCGTCCCCAGCTCCTGCTCCTGCTCCTGCACTTGCTGCTCCCTCTGATCCTACCCCTCCTCACACTTCAGTAGAAGATCAAGCTGATTCACCCGCCCCTGCAGCCGTTGTTGACCACCACTCCCCTATTCACGCCAGCAGCCACGGGGAACCGCCCCCACCGGGGTAAGAGTAGTCGGAGATCACCAATATGAAACCAAATTCTCAACGTTTGTAGTGAAGCCCCATATTAACTTGTCTTTCTGTCTGTTTTAGTGAGACAGACCCAGAACCTACTGTGACAAGAGACTCACCAGGACCCTCAGAAAGTGGATCTCAGGTAAGGCCTCTCTGAACACCTGAATATGGGCCTTTTCACTTTGGGTACGATAGATTCATCCCATGCCAGAGTGCGATCACCCCCCTCCACCACTCAGCTTTCACATTAGTGATGTCATCTACGTTACATTTGTGTATGTTGTTGCTGCAGTCTAGATACGTTTTACCCAATTAAAAGATTCCAAACTGTGTGAGTCGACCTTTGCATAATGCCAGAGTAAACCTCGTGCCTGCCTTCCTGCTTTATCACCCACGATCGTGCAGTTCAGAGGATGAGATTGGCATGTGATTTGTACTCGGCATATTTTGAGGAGACGGGCGGCGTTGAACACTGCCTGTCCTTTCAAAACATTCCCGCTGACTGCTACTCACATTAAATAGCTGTACTGCTTGATATCCATCTCACTGAATCTTAACAGCATTTACTACAACATTCAACACGACTGGGTAATCGTGTTATGACGCGTGTTATCATTCGTTATTGGAAGCGATGCAGCGATATGGAATTTCAGGGCAGATGAAGATAAATATAAATATTCTGAATGTGAAAAGAGAGAAATATACAGCCAACCCCCACCAACCATTTGTCGAAAAGATGTATTTGATGCCAAGTGGATCTTGTGGAGGGAACTACATTTTTCTGCCTGTGATTTCTCCCACAGAACTACCGTTTAACTGTTATTGGCCATCCGCCGCCACCAATAAGACCGCCTCATCCACCAGGTAAGAGCTTCAGTTAAGGCCATTTAAGAAGATTAATGAGCTTGAAGGAAACGACATTCTGCAACTAGAAAACTCTCTCTGCTCTATTAGGTCACCAGTCACGACCACCACCGCCGTCTCACAGAGGGGGGAGCCGACCCTGGGAGAGGTAAGACCCGTCTCTGGGGACTATCTATTAAACGTTTGTAATGTAAAATGTCTCACAGTGGATTGTGTCCCTCTCTTTGTACCAGGTTTTACAGAGGAAGAGGAGAGCTCCCCCCGCCTCACCTCCAGACAGGTCCACCTCCTGCACCTGTTCCTCCAGTATACCCAGCTCCGTCTATGTACCCGCCCCCACCACAGTCCTACCCCCCTCCGTACCCTTCTGGCCCTGGCCTCCTCCCTCCTGTCATGGGTTACCAACCCCAGCCCGTTTATGCCCCTGGACCACCAGGGCTCAACCCTCCCTGGGTGGCCCCTGGTACTCAGCCCCCTCTGCTCCCTCTACCCCCCCTCACTCAGCCCCCCCTCTCCAAGGAAGACTTCTACAGACAGCGCCACCACCGACAGGACAAGTACGATTTTCCATTTTGGGTCTTCAAACCGCTACAATGGCTACTAATTCATTCAGTAAAATACATTGCAGTGATGCTAATTTTGAATTCCTATCCGGTCGTGAGAGAACGCCTTTGTGTGGCGATGATTTAGCAGTAGAGTTATAGATGTGAACGTAGCAGTGCAGTGTATGTGCAGATTATTTCAGTCGGTGAATAAATGATACTGTGTTGTTTGCCACCGTCTGATTTAAAGGGAAGGGAATGAGATGTCAACACTACTCAGGGTTGGGATTGAGAATTCAGTGGGATAAAACTATTTAACACTGGAGTAGTTTTTAAATCTTTGTCATTTTTGTCTTTGTATCCACAGAGTTACATCCAAACTGGATGAATTTACTAAAGACTTCCACAAAGAGCTTATGAAGTACAGAAATGCACCAAAGAGACGAAGGCCGTCTTATTCAAGGTAAACTTAATTGAGAGAGCATATGAAAATTGGTTTTAGTTTTTACATTAATTACATATGCATAATCCTTAAAGCCATTTGTTAATTTTCTTTCCGTCTCCCTTTCTTTCCTTCTGGTTTTCCCAAACTATTTTCCTTTCTAGATCCCGGTCGTATTCCCGCTCTCCATTCAGCCGTTCTTACTCTCGCTCTAGATCCAGATCTAGATCAAGATCCAGGTCTTACTCTTATTCCCCCAGTCGATCCCGTTCACGCTCCCATGGCCGGTCTTATCCCCGCTCCCCTTATTCTAGACGCAATGGACGCAGTTATGGACGCTCACGATCAAGGTCCCGCTCTCGTTCAAGATCTTATGGGTATCGGCGCTCTGGCTCACCGCGGTCTCCTCCCGTCTACCGGCCTGGAGCCTGGGAGGGAGCGGAAGGAGCACCGCCCTACAGGTCACGGTCTCGCTCCCCCGGCCCCAGTGGATTCCGAAACCGAAGCCCTGGACCACGAAAGCCGCCTCCTCGGGAGCTCCCTCCGTATGAACTGAAGGGTGCGAGTCCTGGAGGCAATGAACGCTGGGAAAGAGAAAGATATCGACAGTGGGAGAAGGATTATGCAGACTGGTACAACAAGTACTACAAAGACTATGACAACCAACATCCCTCAATGCATCACAGAGGTCGTGGCAGCAGAGACAGGGAGAGGGACAGAATGTCCCCGTTACCAAGAGATTACTCCCCCCAGGGGAGAGGAAGACGAGGGAGAGAAGAAAGAGGGCCTCCACCTCACCATCCTCCATCCTCCTCCTCATCAGGGACTAAATCCAGCGCTAAACTCCTGAAGACAAAGAAAATAAAAAAGAAGAGGACTGGGGAGGACTCGGAGCCACATCAGTCAGTAGACAGAGGTGACGCTACTCCCGTCAGAGACGAACCAATGGATGAAATCCCATCACTCGTTAAAACGCCTCCCATGTCCTCAAAGGCTTCAGTTGGAGCTGCAACCTCTAAAGCTCCAGCCTCCAAGAGCTCTGCGACACCCGTTAAACCCTCAACCAAGTCAACATCCAAGACTCAGTCTGACAAGGCGAAGAAAGAGAAGAGTCAGAAGGTAAAACCTAAAGTTAAGACTGAGTGCTTGAAGGTGAAGAGTGACAAGGTGAAGAAAAAGACCATAGAACCAGTGGTGAAAAAGAGAGAGTCCTCATCCTCCTCTGGCACGAAACCGTTAAAGACCATTAAAACCAAACCAGAAGATCCCCCCAACTCCATGATGAAGAAGGAAAAGGAAAAGGGTAAAAGCAGCTCAGCAGTGAGACCTGCCCTGCTTAAGACGCCTCCACTGTCCTCCCAGAACCTGTCTCTACATCATCCCTCTGTTCATGACGGCCCTCGACCCGGCCACGACATCCGAGGAAGACGAGATCTTCAACCGGGCGGCGGTCTCCTTCCCCTGCCCCATCAGCACGGACTCCCAATCCTCCACCGACCTCCCTCCCCTGACGGTCGCAGGCGGATGGGAGAGGAGGGCCGCTCTTTACTCGGAGCCCCTCCTGGAAAGCTGAGAAGAATAGATGGCCTCGGGGGTGGAGGTGATGTCATATCCCACTCCCACCTGTCTCATCACCAGCCCCCACTCCACAGACTCCCACCCCCCTCAGACCGGCCGGGTCTCCTTCCCATACCAGGGAGCCGTGAGATGGGCCGGGGGGACGCAGATCGAGGATCCATCAGACCTCTAATGGACCTTCAGGTGGGATGCAAGGATTTGTGGGTTGAAAAATTGTTTAAACAAAAACGTGTGCAAAAGTAGACAAACGTGTAGTACGTCATAAACTCCAGCTGTTGTTGTGATACTTTCATTTCTCTCTTTTTATAGTTAGTTTGGTGTTCAGTTGTAATGTATTTATTACGTTCAGTTGGAGGTTTATATAGGCTTTTTATTTAGGTCGGCATATTGATTGATTGATTGCATACCATTGCCATGAAAGCGCCGAGTTGGCTCTAATTTCCCTCCCTCGTCACACTTTATTGTGCTTTGCTCCCTCCTCAGGTGAAGCCCCTGAGCCAGAGGAGGATCAAGTTGAACAGAGACCTGGGGAGAAAAGGCAGCACTGAGACGGCACCAGCAGACAGACCACCGTCGGGCTCTGAGAAGATGCCCTCCACCTCAGACCGACCTCCGAACCTCGCCGAAGGAGACCGACCCAGCAGTACAGCAGAAGACAGTAAGACGGGCGCTGTCAGGAAGGAGCGGTCAGCCTCCGCTGAGAGAGGAGTTGCCAGAGAGAGACCAGGAAGTGCTGGAGATAGACCGCAGGGTTCGGATCGAGAGCAGAGCAGGAGCTCGGGAACGGACAGAGAGCGAGACAGAGCTTCAGGATCAGACAGAGGGACGACCTCTGACAGAGAGAGAGACAGGCTCTCAAGCTCACAGAAGATAGCAGTTACAATAGAGAGAGATCTGGAAGGAGAGAAGGAGAGGTCAGTGAAGACTGAGCGAAAGAACTCCAGTGCAGTAGGAAGGTCCGTCTCTCTGGATAAAATGACCATAGCAGAGAAATCGGCCGGCTCCAAGAGCTCGACGGAGCCTCAGGAGAAGCCGAGCATATCGTCTAAGGAGAGAGGCGACGGGTCAGAGCGATCCACTAAATCTGACAGGTCTGTTACATTCCCTGTTGCTTTTCAAACCGTCGTCCATATCCCAAGATTAAAAGAAAACATGATATAGTGTCTCTGTAACCACAGTTGTTAATGCATGTAATTACATCTCATTTTTATTTCCCAGGAGTGTGTCCAAGGACAGAACAGAAGGGAGCGTCTCCTCAGCGAAGCCAGCTGCTGCTCACAAAGAAGGTAATTTGACTCTCTGTACATGTGCATGCGTGTGCAAAGAGATAATAACTTTGATTTTGTCTTGTGCCATCTAATTAAGCATTGATTAAAACCGGGGCCGAAACGAATCCTCCAGTAACTCGATTACAAAAAATCATTGATTCAAATCCGTTGCCTCGGAGCTTCGTTTAATCCAAATGCCGTACCGCTCGGCGTATGTGCTCCGCACGGATGATTATTGTTGTTGCATCGCGTGGTTAAGCTGTGGATATGTGAGTTAATTAGACCTTATTTTTTTAGTACGGACAGCCTCGCAACAAGTAGAAACCAGGCGGAGAGGCAGGACCCGAAGTTATCTCAATTTTGATCAAGAAAATAAATAAATATAATTAATACATTTGTGAAAGCCTGAGCTTCATTCATGTTATGATGATAGTCTCTTTCTCTCTCTCTCTTTCTCTTTAAGAGACTTCTTTTCTATATTTACTTGCTCTTTCATAAGAGAAAGTATGTTTTATCTGATTAATTGATGGAATAATCTAGAATCCTTAAAAACGTGTTTTCTCTCCGCCTCGTCTTCCAGCAGTGAAAGACGCTGAGGAATCAGTTGTGAAGAGCAAACCCCGGATCAGCCGGAAGACCCCGACGAGCCACACTGTGAGCTCCACCAGGTGAGTCTATTGTGCCTCGACTTAAAGACTTGGTTACTTTAAGACTATTGTATTTTGTTCTTACGCATTTCATTTACCTCATTATTTATCAATTACGTTGCAAACCAAATTTAATTCAGGATAATAGAATCAAAGTTTCTGTAAAGGTTGCAGGGGCAGATAGAGACATCACCACCTACTTCTAGTGCACATACGTGATGATGGAGAGGGTCTATGCATTAAATTGTTGCATATTGTGCCTTTTTAAAACAGTGAAATTGTCAATAGTGGGTTTGAGGGATGGGTTAACTGGAAACTTATAATAATAAGTAATGCAGTAGGTGCTTTACTCTTAGTCATTGACTCAATGAGCTTTGGTGCCACATTTCAAAGTGCTATCCATTTAGAGGTGCTGAAATGTTCATATTTTCTGTTGTAAAATGTCTTGCTTCTTTAGTTTATTCTGTTGGCTTCGTTCTCCGACCGTTTATCGGCCAGTATCTAATAAATAGTTTGATCGGTCTCTACGAAGGCGAACAGTTGACTCAATGATTCTCATATGCCTGCTTTCTCGTCTGACACAAAGATTCTCTGTTGAATATCTTTGAAGCAAAAGTGATTAAACGTTTAGACAAGCAGTTTAGGTCATTTTTCACAATTTTCTGACATTTCATCCACCAACACGTTAATCAAATAAATAATCGTCTAATTATTTGAAAATGAAAAGAAGTCATTACTTTCAACCCCAGAACATGTTGTAAGGAGGATTGATTGTATGTAACAAAGTCCTCAATCACCTTAAAGGGGTGTAAAGCCTTACGTGGCTCCAGAGGGAAAGTATATTGTCTCAAGTGTTGTCGCTTGGGATCAAGTCTTCAAGCCTGAAAGTGGGAAAGAATCTGTAGCTCACCCGGCCTCTGTAGCCTGCTGCTCTTTCTCCGGGAGGCTAGCGGCTCATTAGCTGTAGGTGGCATGTTTCAGGAAGAAGAATGCATGGAATAAAAAAAGGTGATCTTTCTCGTTCTGCAGCATTCATGTTTATTATTTTTGTTTTGTCCATCCTGACTCTGACAGTGTCGTAGGAGTGGAATGCTTAATCGCTGCAGTACCCTTTTAAACCACTGTTTTTCCACACCAGGTCAACTCAAGAAACTAAGCGAGACTCCGACAAAGAGCAGAAGAGCTCGTCCTCCAAACCTGCAGAGCAGCCTCCATCGAGCCCCGTGAACAGCCGCGTTCGCAGCCCGAGCATCAGCCCAGCAGCCAGCCTGGTCAGCGAGGAGCCGCTCATTCAGCCTCCTCCTCGCTCCAAGTGGGAACAAGAGGACGACGAAGAAGGCCAGGAGAACGGCGTCAGTGCACCCAAGCAGCCCTCACCGGTGGCACCGAGGGGCCGAGGCAGAGAGGGGCCGTCTGAGGCCCCTAAACCTGTCAGGGTCGAAGGTCGGGACGCTGTCAGGGAGGAGAGGAGAGGAGCAGTGAGAGAAGAGAAGAAAGGGAGAACATCCAGGGAGGAGAGTAAAGGTGGCAGGACAGCACAGACCAATTCTGACAAAACAACAAAGTTAAAAGTTGTCAGGGAGGAAGGGAGAGGAGGAGGAGGAGGAAGAGAGGAGGGCAGAGCTGCAGCAAGGGAGGAGGGGAGAGGTGGAGGAAGAGATGAGGGGCGAGCAGTGACGGGGAAGGAGGAGAGAGCCGCTGAAAGCCGAGGTGGAGGAGGACGGGAGGAGAGTCGTGGCCCAGAGCCCCGGAGACAGCGTCTGTGTTCCGACCTGGGTCGTGAGACGGACGAGGCGGCCTTTGTGCCCGACTACAGCGAAGGCGAAGGCTCCGAGGCGGAGAGAGGAAGGAGTGGCAGCCCCAGTCTGTCTCTCAGCCAGGCGTCCAGCCCCACCCAGAGCAACAACAGCGGCTCGGCAGCCACCAACATGGTGGACAAGAAGAAGAAGAAACACAAGAAACATAAAAAACACAAGAAGCACAAGAAGCACGCCGGCCAGGAAAAAGAAGCAGAACAAAAGGAGCACAAGCACAAACACAAGAAGAAGAAACACAAAAAGAGCAAAGACAAAGAGGATGAGGAGGAAGAGGAGGAGAAGATGGAGAAAGCGGAGGAAAGTGCTCCACACTAATGGAGGCTAAGCGTCTTTGTTAATAAGGGGATAATGACGTGTCCAGAAATACCATCTAACTGGCATGCTGATCCATGTGCCACTCTGAGGGAATAGATGAAAGCGGTCACATGACTCTGGAGGGCTGTCTGGCTGCTGTTCCCTTGATATCAGGTCTCCAGACTTACTCACGGTACTTTCCACGCCTGCACTGCAGCGTTCTGACGGCCGCTGATTTCTTTTCCGTTCAGCGTCGAGCCCCTTCTTTGTGACTTTGGGTTAGGTTAACTCGGGAGTGGTGCCGTGCAGCACTGTTGTGATCACTCTGGAGCCGGCCGGGAAAAGGACTGGATGATGATGATGATGATGATCACACAGCAGTGAATCTAAATGATAGGAATAACCAACACTGTACTCAGGGATGTGACTGCTTCTTTGTAGAGGAGAAATTGCGTTTTTTTCTGTCTCTGATTCATTTGTAAATATAGACGATCTGTTGCTTCACATAATAAGTTTGTTTTGCTCACATCCCTGTGTGCTGTTCAAGGCTTAATTGTTGAATAACCTTCATTGATATGAGGGCTGATGTAAGAGATTTTTTTTTTAAAGGACTCTACTTGTGGTTTTGGATGTTTTAGCACATTAAGTACAAATCATTTAAACTCCACGTTGATGCTAACCATTTTCACTGTTGAACACATCATATTGAGGCAGCCATTGGTTTCAGTCATGCCAGGATTCTTCTTCTTTTTTTTTTGGGGCCTAAATTAATTGACAATAAAGAAAATAGTGCTTTGATAGGTTACCTATCTAGGCAAAGTTTATTTTTACTCCCAAATGTTGTAGTTCTCTGTGGAAATGGTTAGCATTCTTGTCTGATTAATGTGCTGAAGCCGTCATAATCACCAGTACGGCCCTTTTTAAGTTGATACAAACCGTTGTGTCCATGCTACACTGGATTGTATAAATCTAGGTTGTTAATTATTAATGTCAAATCAGTCGGCATGTTTTTGTTCCAAAGGTTCAGTGAGTGTCTATCACGTTGTCTGAGTGAGTGAGTGAGTGAAAGTGAAATGTGACAAAGTGGGACAAATTGGAGGATCGATGTTCTTACAAATTAGTTGTTCCTTCTTTTTTTTTTTTTTAATAAAAAAGTTTTGACCTCATGAAAATGTCTGAGTTGTATCGTTATCACGGATTGAACTTAATGAGCACATAGATGAAGGTTAGTCGCACCGCGTTGGACTGAATTGATGAAGCGTAACATTTAAAGAGGTACTACACTTGAACTTTATTTTTCTAAATATGACGCGTCATCGCTGGTGTTAATATTAACATTTCTTAGAAAATGTCTAAATATTTTATGGGTTGAAAGCAGCTCAACACGCCAACTACTGCTTTAAATCAAAACATTCAACTTTTTAAAATACTGAATATTTAATGTTTATACTAACATTTGGACATGGACAGAAGGGCAATAAAAAGATGGCAACATATACTTTCAGATTAAATTCCAGTAAAAAGATGATCACAACCCCCACACTGATACAGAAAACATGCAATCAGTAAAGTATTGTTGGTTAAAATCCGCCCGACAGAATATCGTGGAATTATTCTCACTCAAATATACAAGTTACCAAAGTTTAATTACACATTAACGAATAAGGCAGTAAAAGTAAACCACAGTTTTACAACCAGAGAAGATGCTCATACAGTTATGTTAGCAACACAGCGACTATATTCTTATATATTATATAAGTGTACTCGAAGATGATGCGTGACTCACTTCTCACCTTCAGATTGTGTGAAGTTTTTATCTGAAGACCGCCGGCTGCTCCTCGTGCTCCTCGTGTACGTTGCACCGCTTCTCCTTTAACTCCAGAATTAAACCTCGCCCGTTGTTGAGATGTGGATTTAATTAGTTAGGCGGGCGATATGTTTCCCAGTGTTCACTTTTATTCCTCCGATGGTGCTCCCACCGCCATCCAAGCAAGACATTTAGAAGGATGGTTCCTTTATATAGGTGGATGGTTTTTCAACAAGATAATATTAAAGTCATGTCAACTTTAAATGCTTTCCGATGCAAGAATCACGAAGCATTATAGATGAGAATGTTTTATGGATGCCATGCGGGATCGTAGGTCATCACTGTATGTGTTGAGTAGCGTGACGTGTAGCCGTGAAGCGTTAGATTTCATTATGAATGCCCCTCGTGATGAAATATAGATGCGGCCCTCATGGAAAGTGTAGCAGCGACATAATGGCTGAACCACATTGGTAATTATATTTCACTCTTGCTATTTGTCACAATCAGCTCAAAGTACAAGTGGAACAAATGTATAACTAAACACATTACACACATGCAGGTAGTAAAATGAAAAACAGTGATGTGCTGCAGCACAATATATATAAATAAGTGGATTTTGCAGAGCAGATGAAGTATGTCCTCGAGAGCAGTTCCTCAAACACAATGGCCGATGTGTGATGAATTGGTTCGGGGTCTTTGGCAGCTCATCTCTTTACAAACATGAATAATTAAAGTCAAAATGTCCCACGTGGAAACGAGTGCAGCTCCACCCACTGAACACTGTGTGGCGCTGTAAGTCCTACGACTTTTAATCATTGGGAGGGAAACAGATTTAACAATAAAGGATCTTCTCTCATATGCCTCACCGCCAAAATACCAGCCCACAAGCCATCACCTCTCTCTCTCTCTCTGTCTCTTCCCCAGAGCACACAGCAATAAGCTTCATTGTGTGTGTGTGTGTGTGTGTGTGTGTGTGTGTGTGTGTGTGTGTGTGTGTGTGTGTGTGTGTGTGTGTGAGTGAGAGAGAGACTCATGGGTTGAGGGAACACTGAGAAATGAGAGAGCAGCAGATGTAATTTTCCCTCCAAACAGCAGTAGATAAAAG